>NC_140583.1:797883891-798266391 GCF_964204655.1 Triturus cristatus | reverse complement strand
TCATCGAGACTTCCAGGCAAGCTCGGCCATCTGGTCGCGCACAATGCTTTCCTATGGGGCGACCAGATGGCCGAGCTTGCTTGGAAGTCTCGAAGGGGGTCCCTTTGCCTCCCGGATCCCAGCGAGGGCTCCAGGAGATCGGGTACATTCGTGCCTAGGGTCCCCTCTGTCTGAAGGGACGTGCGCGACCAGATGGCCGAAGGGGCTTGCGCGACCAGATGGCCGAGGGGACAGGCACGACCAGATGGCCGAGGGGAAAGGGAAGGGGAAGCCCTCCGGACCCCGCCCCGGGCACCATGCCGCGTGGCAGGACCCCGGACGGAGCCCGGGGCGGGGAGGCCGCCCTCTCTGGGGGCCCCCAGGGGCCAATGAACCCAGACGAGCCTGGGGAGGCTCCCCGGACACAACGGAACCCCGACCCGGGCCTTTGGCAGTGCCGCAGGCCGGGGGACTGGACCCAGCCGGAGCTCCCAGGCCCGCAGGCGCAGGGGAAGCCTCCCCGGGACCTCCGGACCCCGCCCCGGGCACCCTGCCACGCGGCAGGACCCCGGACGGAGCCCGGGGCGGGGAGGCCACCCTCCCCCCGGGCCCCCAGGGGCCAATGAACCCAGACAGGCCTGGGGAGGCTCCCCGGACACAACGGAACCCCGTCCCGGGCCTTTGGCAGTGCCGCAGGCCGGGGGACGGGGTCCGGGGCCGGAGACCCCAACCCGGGGCCCGGCCGGGCCCCTGGACCCAGCCGGGGCTCCTGGGACCGCAGGCGCAGGGGAAGCCTCCCCGGGCCCTCCGGACCCCGTCCCGGGCACCCTGCCGCGCGGCAGGACCCGGGACGGAGCCCGGGGCGGGGAGGCCGCCCTCCCCGGGGCCCCCAGGGGCCAATGAACCCAGACAGGCCTGGGGAGGCTCCCCGGACACAACGGAACCCCGTCCCGGGCCTTTGGCAGTGCCGCAGGCCGGGGGACGGGGTCCGAGGCCGGAGACCCCGACCCGGGACCGCAGGCGCAGGGGAAGCCTCCCCGGGCCCTCCGGACCCCGTCCCGGGCACCCTGCCGCGCGGCAGGACCCGGGACGGAGCCCGGGGCGGGGAGGCCGCCCTCCCCGGGGCCCCCAGGGGCCAATGAACCCAGACAGGTCTGGGGAGGCTCCCCATACACATGCACCCCGGGGGTAGGACTGCCCGGGACCCGTGGAGCCCGTCCCTGGGCACTTTGCAACGCCGCGGGCCGGAGGAGTGAAGCCTGGGAGGATGTTGCCCGGGCGTAGCCCATCTGGTCTCCGGCAAAGAACCGCCAGCCCCGGAGGGGTCTTCCGGCATACCCTGCCCATACTAATCCGGAGGAAGGCTACCCCCCTTTCTTGTAACCCACGCGCTCCGAGTGACGGAGGGGACCCTAGGCCCGGGCGCGCCCAGCCTCCTGGAGCCCTGGCTGGGATCCGGGAGGCGAATGGACCCTCATCGGGACTTCCAGGCCGGCCCGGCCATCTGGTCGCCCCATTGGAAAGCATTGCGCGCGACCAGATGGCCGAGGGGAGAGGTGCAACAAGATGGACGGGACTGAAAGGACTCCCATCTGTCCAACCCCGAGCCTTCGCGCTTGGGTTCCTTCCTGCCCACGCAGGGCTCCGTGGCTGCAGGGCTCAGGGGCTGCAGGGCTCCAGGGCTGAAGGGCTCCAGGGCTGCAGGGCTTTGGGGCTGCAGGCCTCGGTGGCTGCAGGGCTCCGGGGCTGCAGGGCTCCGGTCCTGCAGGGCTCCAGGGCTCCGGGCTGAAGGGCTCCAGGGCTGCAGGGCTTTGGGGCTGCAGGCCTCGGTGGACGCCCGGGGGACCCATGGAGCCCGTCCTGGGCACTTTGCCTCGCCGCGGGCTGGAGGAGGGAGCACCGGACGCCCCGGGGAAGTGTCGTCCGGGCTTGGCCCATCTGGTCCCCGCCTGAGAACCACAATCCCCAGGAGGGGTGTACCGGCATACCCTGCCCCTACTAATCCGGAGGAAGGCTACCCACCTTTCTTGTAACCCTCGCGCTCCGAGTAACGGAGGGGACCCTAGACGCGGACGCGCCCGGTCTCCTGGAGCCCTGGCTGGGATCCGCGAGGCGAATGGACCCTCATCGGGACTCCCAGGCAGGCCCGGCCATCTGGTCGCCCTATTGGAAAGCATTGCGCGCGACCAGATGGCCGAGGGGAGAGGTGCAACCAGATGGACGGGACTGACAGGACTCCCATCTGTCCAACCCCGAGTCTTCGCGCTAGGGTTCCCGCCTGCCCACGCAGGGCTCCGGGCCTGCAGGGCTCCGGGGCTGCAGGGCTCCGGGCCTGCAGGGCTCCGGGCCTGCAGGGCTCCAGGGCTCCGGGCTGAAGGGCTCCAGGGCTGCAGGGCTTTGGGGCTGCAGGCCTCGGTGGCTGCAGGGCTCCGGGGCTGCAGGGCTCCGGGCCTGCAGGGCTCCGGGGCTGCAGGGTTCCGGGCCTGCAGGGCTCCAGGCCCGCAGGGCTCCAGGGCTCCGGGCTGAAGGGCTCCAGAGCTGCAGGGCTTTGGGGCTGCAGGCCTCGGTGGCTGCAGGGCTCCGGGGCTGCAGGGCTCCGGGCCTGCAGGGCTCCGGGCCTGCAGGGCTCCGGGGCTGCAGGGCTCCGGGCCTGCAGGGCTCCGGGGCTGCAGGGCTCCGGGCCTGCAGGGCTCCAGGGCCTGCAGGGCTCCGGGCTGAAGGGCTCCAGGGCTGCAGGGCTTTGGGGCTGCAGGCCTCGGTGGACGCCCGGGGGACCCATGGAGCCCGTCCTGGGCACTTTGCCTCGCCGCGGGCTGGAGGAGGGAGCACCGGACGCCCCGGGGAAGTGTCGTCAGGGCTTGGCCCATCTGGTCCCCACCTGAGAACCGCAATCCCCAGGAGGGTCGTCCTGGCATACCCTGCCCCTACTTATCCGGAGGAAGGCTACCCACCTTTCTTGTAACCCTCGCGCTCCGAGTGACGGAGGGGACCCTAGGCGCGGACGCGCCCGGTCTCCTGGAGCCCTGGGTGGGATCCGCGAGGCGAATGGACCCTCATCGGGACTCCCAGGCCGGCCCGGCCATCTGGTCGCCCTATTGGAAAGCATTGCGCGCGACCAGATGGCCGAGGGGAGAGGTGCAACCAGATGGACGGGACTGACAGGACTCCCATCTGTCCAACCCCGAGCCTTCGCGCTAGGGTTCCCGCCTGCCCACGCAGGGCTCCGGGCCTGCAGGGCTCCGTGCCTGCAGGGCTCCGGGCCTGCAGGGCTCCGGGGCTGCAGGGCTCCGGGCCTGCAGGGCTCCAGGGCTCCGGGCTGAAGGGCTCCAGGGCTGCAGGGCTTTGGGGCTGCAGGCCTCGGTGGCTGCAGGGCTCCGGGGCTGCAGGGCTCCGGGCCTGCAGGGCTCCGGGGCTGCAGGGCTCCGGGCCTGCAGGGCTCCAGGCCCGCAGGGCTCCAGGGCTCCGGGCTGAAGGGCTCCAGGGCTGCAGGGCTTTGGGGCTGCAGGCCTCGGTGGCTGCAGGGCTCCGGGGCTGCAGGGCTCCGGGGCTGCAGGGCTCCGGGCCTGCAGGGCTCCGGGGCTGCAGGGCTCCGGGGCTGCAGGGCTCCGGGGCTGCAGGGCTCCGGGCCTGCAGGGCTCCGGGGCTGCAGGGCTCCGGGCCTGCAAGGCTCCAGGGCTCCAGGGCCTGCAGGGCTCCGGGCTGAAGGGCTCCAGGGCTGCAGGGCTTTGGGGCTGCAGGCCTCGGTGGACGCCCGGGGGACCCATGGAGCCCGTCCTGGGCACTTTGCCTCGCCGCGGGCTGGAGGAGGGAGCACCGGACGCCCCGGGGAAGTGTCGTCCGGGCTTGGCCCATCTGGTCCCCGCCTGAGAACCGCAATCCCCAGGAGGGTCGTCCTGGCATACTCTGCCCCTACTAATCCGGAGGAAGGCTACCCACCTTTCTTGTAACCCTCGCGCTCCGAGTGACGGAGGGGACCCTAGGCGCGGACGCGCCCGGCCTCCTGGAGCCCTGGCTGGGATCCGTGAGGCGAATGGACCCTCATCGGGACTTCCAGGCCGGCCCGGCCATCTGGTCGCCCCATTGGAAAGCATTGCGCGCGACCAGATGGCCGAGGGAAAGGTGCGACCAGATGGCCGGGACCGAAAGGACTCCCAGTTGCCCACACCGAGCCATAGCGGTAGGGCTCCTGCCTGCCCATGCAGGGCTCCGGGGCTCTGCACCAGGGTCCCTTGTCCCGGGCAGATGGACACTTGGCAGGCCGCAGGACGTGGGATCCCAGGCCCTGACCAAACATCAGGAGGCCCGGGGCCGGTCCCTGCTTCTCAACGCAGCCAGGCCGGGGAGATAGGGGAGCCTGCCCAAGCACGAGGGACCCCAGTCCCGGGCACACGGTCCCTCAGGTTGTGCGCTCGTTTCCAACAATTTTTTTCCAAAATTCCGCGAAGAGGCATTCCGCAAATTCCGCCCAGCCCTAATATATATATATATATATATATATATATATATATATATATATATATATATATATATATTTGTTTTTAAGAGTCAAGACACCTGTAATACAGCATATTTAACTTGTTCATGTGTTAGAAACTGGATTTTATTTCATTGTAATGCTTACATATATCTCTTTTCAGCACTGAAGAAGTGGTTTCTATTCCTCCAAACACATTTTGGCAACTTCAGTATATGCGGCTACTTCATTATCTGTATGACTCTCAGGATCATGTACCGTTCCATGTAACTTAAGCTTTAATGAGCATTTCAAAATGAATTTTCTGTTTATGTCTTTAAATACAATCACGCTTTATTAAAACAGTTCTTATTGTATTGTGTTTTTGTAAAAAACTCCTGACTCCCCACAACTCCTTGTTTTTGATATAACATACAAAAGTATGCACCCGGGTCACACTAAAGACACAGCATGCTCAGCAGACAGATATGTGTGCTACATGACTTACCGAGCCCATTTCATACACTGTGTCCTAAAGAAGCGTTAAGACGTTACTCTTTCTGTGCCAGTAAACATCCCATCAAGAATGATTGTGAATAAAACAGAAAACCATTTACGATTATACTCTGCCAGAACTGTTCGGAGTTGGCCTCCTATACCAGGGCTGAGCAAATATACATATGGGTGATGCCAGAAATATCATAGGGATGCTGACCTGAATTTATATGGCTCTTCCAATTCTGGTTATACAAAATTTGTGTAATTTGCTTTTGCATAATTACACAAAATTCAGGAAACTTACCCAAAACTATGCCTAAATACGCAAAATGCAAGTCTGTCATTTATATTTTAGCAAAGACGCATTTTTGTACTACAAAATGTGCAAAAGTCATAATTGGTGCGAACAACAGCTGGTCACCTTCTGGTTGTCCACGTTGTGCCTGTGCTCCCAGGCTATAATTTTAGCTGTGAATTTCAGCGTAATTACATGATGTGGCATTATGGCATAATTTCGGGAATTTCGCAACACAGGAATAATGCAAAATTCATAAACTCACATGAATTACGGTAGTGTCTTTTAAATTTCGCACTAGTCTACATCTTGCCCCAGTGTGTTGCACTGAATGACATTTCCAAAAGGCTAGAGTTTGGCACTGCCTGGTTGGTAGTAGATTGTCTTTATCGTGAGCCTAAGAGGGAAGCATTTTGGAGCTGTGAGTGACTAGAGGGAAGCCTTTACAACGCTGCGCTTAGGGGTGTAATGGAGAAGAAAGTGTAAAAGATAGATTCTCAAGTTAGCGTGGTAATTGGCTTGTAGCTGCGGTTAGTTCTGCAGATCCCTTATCATCATGAAGGTGTTCTTTAAGTTTTCAGTCCGCTTTCTGTGCTGGTTGAAGCAGATAGGCCAATCACTGTGAAGTCTTAGAGGTTGGGGGTAGGGACATACAGGGAAGCAAGGAGGGGAAAGGCATCCATCTATCTGTTCAGTTGGTCTGTTAGATGTGACTGTGGAAAGTCCAGTGATTGATTTCTATAGGTAATCGCTTGGAACAGCAGGCATGAACTATATGAAAGTCATCCAAGGATCCTACAGTGTCAGGAAGATCTGTCTATTCTGGCATTCAGTACAGTACAATCTCAGGCCTTTGTAAACAACGTCTGGCACAGAATATTTATAACCCTAGCAGTGTTTGCTGTTTTTGTACGGCACACAGACCCGAATTACATTTTCCCTAACAAATGCATCACCTTTATATTTTCTTAAATCAATTTCCAAATGTCATCATATATTCAATTATAGAGTACTCTACAAAGAAATGAGAAATTGTATGTTGAATATTATGGGGCAGATTTATGTTCCCTGGCGCATCCCTGCAAATCAGCATGGATGTGCCAGGGAAGATGCGTCACAAAAGTTTACCCTTGCAGCGCATCGTGGCGCAAGGATAAACAGATGCGTGACGCATCTGATGGCGGAAGGTTGGCGCATTGCTGGTGTTGCGTCGCAAGCGCGACGCAGCTCCAGCAAGGCTCGGGGGTGCCCTATCGTTACAATGCTGCGTCAATCCTTACGCCTGCTTCAAGCAGGCGCAGGGTTTTGACGCAGCATGGCCGGAAAAGTGACTGAGTGAAATCTTGTAGATTTCACTCAGCCACTTTTCGGAGGCTTTCCTGCGCCGGAACGCCCGCCCCTGTGCATGTACGCCCACATGTGGCGCAAGCTTTACAACGTGACGCATCTCCCTCGATGCGTCACGTTGTAAATGGGGCGCAACATGGCGCAGGGTTTACGCCGCCGCTGCGTCACAAAAGTGACGCAACGGCGGCGTAAAAAAGTGGCGCAAGTCCGTTATAAATCTGCCCCTTTATGTATATTTTTAAATGATGGATACAATTCTCAGAAAATGGTGCACAATTCTTTGCACAAATGGTGCAACATTTTCGAAAGAAATATGTACAGAAATCTTCACATTTAAAGGAAAAATCCTCCATTAAATATGTGATGAATATATTATTGCAGAGTACTTTATAAAATTGTTCATAATTAGGACTTTATCGAATTTATTTTGTATACATTTCCATCTCCATTCACCCATATTTATTCTGCGGTTGCAAACTCTTCTATTTTGGAGAGCTGCGTGTTTGCGGTAGCAAAAATAGGTTGGTACATCTGACCCTAAGTTCGTTAAGTGTCCATATGCAATAAAGCAATACATTCACTGAAAACACTAGCATTGCACTAACAGCTACGCAAGGTTCTTCCAGAAATCTGTTTAAGATCAAACAGATTGAGAGACACTTTTCCATTAATAAAAATAAAGTCAACAGCATACAAATTGTGTTTACACAGTATTGATGTTTCGAAAACAATGCAAATTGATAACTTTGAACCATATTGATCAAAATGAATAATTACTTACAAAATGTGTGAACATTACAATAAAAACAGTGCAGTTGTCCTAAGAAAAGACTTTGGATGTTTCAAAAAGTTCAGAACTCTTTGCAAAAGTAAAATAAGTTATTAAACTACGGTAATTGCTCTGTAAAACATATGCATACCTTTATAATTAGGCTGGGGTATTTACTAGATTGTTTATCATTCTTTACAAAAGTGAACTGTTTTTTCACAAAAGTATGGAGAATTCTTGGTTAAGTAAATGTGCAGCATTTATATCTATCTATCCATCTATCCATCTATCCATCTATCCATCTATCTATCTATCTATCTATCTATCTATCTATCTATCTATCTATCTATCTATCTATCTATCTATCTATCTATCTATCTATCTATCTATCTATCTATCTATCTATCTATCTATCTATCTATCTATCTCTATCTATACATACATACATACATATATATATATATATATATATATATATATATATGTTTAACACAGGATAGAATCCGAGTATTTCTCCGGAATAAATCCAGCGGCACACCAAGGACGACACAATATAGCTTTATTGTGTCACACAAACAGAACTACGCGTTTCGGCGAAGCCTTTGTCAAGTTACTGACCTGTGCCCAAATTCCCCTAGAAATACAGGTCAAGGTTCATAAACATAGAAGAAAAACTTTACGAGCGCTCTGTTCGAAACAAAATAATTCTCAAATTCATTCATAATTCATAACATTTCAACATATCTGCAGTTAAATTCCCACTGTGTGGTAATGTGCAATTTCTATACAGTTTAACACGATACACATAAATTATAATTATATCAAGGCAAGTGCCTACACCATTCCTTATTGCACATTTTTAAAGAGACAGAGCCATTTCGTAATCCACATAATTATAAGGATAATTCAAGAAGAACCTAGATACATGGCACCATGTAATTCATGTTAAGTGCGGAACTACTAGCCAATAATTGATTACTATTATCGGTAATGGTAATGTACCCAAAATAGACAATTGTCTATGTTAAATAACAGCCCCTACTATACATGTTACAACACAATTTAGTGGGTAATGTACCCATTCAATTTGCAGACAATCAGAGGCAATCATAGTGCAAAGGCTATTAAAATATTGGGCCATACTTGGATTGAACTGCTCCCACCGCTTCCATCATAGTAACATCAACATTTTGGGTAAGCGGGCGTGTTTCGGGAACAGGCGGGGAGGTGTCCTAAAATTCACACCGGAGGGTGGGGTTTGGGGCAGTATCTCTGTGTGTGTCTCGTTTCCGCCTACGCTACCAATATTGTTATATTTAGGAAGCAGACGCAGCACCTTTGCATAGTATCTTGCACAGGGTGCCGTAGGACTTGTTCTGTGAATAGACTTTGGATACGAGTATATAACATGAATGAATGGGAAACTCAGAGAAGGAACGAAGCACTATCCTTATTCGATGAAGGCTTGGATAATATAAGTGTCCCAACAGCGACAAGTGTCAGTGGCAATACAGCAGAATCATCATTAAAACAGAAGTTGTCCCAACTTGAAAAGCTATCAAAGCGAGAGATTAATAAATGGTGGGAGATAACATCACTAACCAACTATATTGAAGTAAATAGAGTACCTAGAGGACTCAGGATTGCCATTATCCCGACCTACGAAAACCCAAACCCGGAATTACTGAAAGAATGGTCCCTCTTTATGGCCAAAACCTGCAAAGGCATGTTAGAAATGCTAGTTAAATATGCCAAAATTGACCTAGAAACAACCAGGAAGGAATTATCAGAGTTAAGACAAGAACTGGACAAATTTAAAACTGAAAAGATTGTTATCGATTTCCTGAAACAGCTGGAAAATAATTTAAAATCTTATGAAGATACCATCAAGGCCAAAAAACAGAGGAAATTCTTACGGGATAAGAAGGATTATGCGGAAGGCCGCATCCTAACATATGCCAAGCGCTTTGACTGGGCACAGAGAAATCTGCATACCATCCAGAGACCGAGACAACAAGAACTAATATCAACTGGTTCCAGCTCCGAATTAAGCTCCGACACAGAGGCTCAAAGTGTCCCTTTAGGAGCGAGACCATTAACCTTCCTACACGAGTTTCAGATTTTGAAACAGAGAAAGGACCAGGAGGAAAGACCACAATCCAAGAGAGGAAGGGGAAGAGGAAGAGGCGCAAAAAGAGGGAGAGGAACAGGAACAAGAAAAGAATCAGATTAAGGAAGAGACGGGGTGGCAGAACGAACTGGAGACTGTGTATATCCACAACGGAGGAACGGAACAACAAGTCAGTAATTAACCTGTCCTCCAGGGTCCTAACATTGGAAGAAACATCACTATTGCAATTAGGACTCTCCTTCTGTCCCTCGATGGATATGGATTTTGTCAACACACGTATCGATCTATTCCTGTACATTCGTAAATTGAAATTGATGAAGATTTTCAAAATGAACACTAAAACCAAAAAACCAAGAACAGACGGCGTACTGGGAGAAGACAATTATAACTTGAATATTGAGGATGCAAATCTGATTATGAATTTACATTATATGGAGCAAGATGTGAGTGAAATGTCAATGAGAGAAAAAAGTGAAACACTGATGGACCTGGGATTCCGGACTGATGCAACTTGTTGTACAGGACTAAGACCTAAGTCCAAATTTAATCCAAATGTTCCGCATGATAACATTGAGACTTTTAATCAGACTATGATTTGGGAAATCAATAAATTAAAGGAACAGAAAACTGGAAAATACAAGGATAATTTAACCAAGACACAAAGGGAAGCACTAAGAGCATTAAGTAATGATACCAGCATAATCATCAAACCCTCTGACAAGGGGGGGAATGTAGTTGTCATGGATGTTTCCCAGTATAGCCGGGAGGCTCTAAGACAACTACAGGATACGTCATGTTATGAGGAGATAAGTTGGGAAAGCTACAGGGCCTCAATTACCAAGTATCATACACTGTTGGAAAGCTGGAGGGTGGATGGTTTGTTATCTAAAGATGAATTCTTATGGCTTAAGAATGAAAATCCACGGGTCCCTTGTTTCTATCTGCTCCCCAAAGTGCACAAACATCCTACTAGACCACCGGGGAGACCTATTGTGTCTTCCAACGATGGACTTCTAGAGAATACATCGATATTCTTAGATTTGTTTCTGGCACCTTTTGTCTCGAAATTAAGATCATTCTGCAAAGATAGTACTGACTTTTTACGAAGAATCCATGACATCACATGGGAAAGTAATTACCTCATGATAGCACTAGACGTCTGTTCCCTATACACCTGTATAGAACAAAAAAAAGGTGTGGAGGCTTGCATGTATTTCTTGAAAGAAAGACACGTGTCACTATGGGAACATACTCAGATGTTGAAAAAGATGATGTTTTATTGCCTAGAGGAAAACATTTTTGTTTTTGATAAAACATTGTATCGCCAAAAGTCCGGTACAGCAATGGGAACATCCTTTGCACCCAGCCTAGCCAACCTGTTCCTAGGATGGTGGGAGGAATGTGTGGTGTGGGTGGAGGAGAACGAAAGATTTGTACAACACATCCCAATCTGGATCAGGTATATTGATGACCTGTTCCTGATTTGGGATGGACCCCTGGATTTAGCACAAGAATTCATTAATATTCTGGGGAAGAACGATCTCAACCTCACTTTCACACATTCTATCAGCAACTCCCACTGTGAATTCCTGGATATCTCCATTGACATAGTAAACAACCAAATGGTGACCACCCTCTTTCGAAAGGAGACCTCGGGGAATACATTGTTACACGCAACTAGTAATCACCCTACACCCTTACTAAATAGCATTCCCTATGGGGAATTCCTACGAGCTCGTAGGAATTGTAACACCAAAGGAGGTTTCCTAAATGAAAAACGGATCATGGAGAGGAGATTCGAACAGAGAGGCTATGCTCCCAAGGTGATTGCCAATGCTAGTCAGAAAGTGGAAAACCTGCCAAGAGCCGAAGTACTTTTTTCATCAAACAAAAAAGAAGAGAAAAACAAAGGGATACCTAGATTAATCACAACTTATAATCGTAGATCCAATACCCTAAGGTACCTGATGAAAAAACATTGGGGATTGCTGGAATCGGACCCCATAATAGGCTCAGATATAGGCGTAACACCTGCGATAACATACAAAAAATCCAAATCATTGAGAGACCAACTGGTACATAGTTATCATAATGTATCTAACAGCACAAGTTGGTTGGGAACAGCTAAGGGTTTCAAAAAATGTGGTTCCTGCAAGGCGTGTAAACACAGCAATAATCGGGATAGCTACACTGTGGGGAAGAACACAGTATTGAAAAAGCCTATTAAGAAATTCATTACCTGCACCAGTGACTATACAATCTATGTCCTGGAATGCCCTTGTGGGTTAAACTACGTGGGCAGTACCAAACTGCAGCTAAAAACCCGCATATTACAGCATATGAGGGCAGCAACCAATAAGGATCTTAACTACCCCGTAGCAAGGCATTATCAGGATAAACATCAGAGCAACGCTGACTTGATCAAATTCTTTGGCATTGATAGAGTCCTACCCCTTCCTAGAGGAGGGGACCGGGAAAAACTCTTGAGGATTACCGAGTCAAAGTACATCATCGAACTTAATGCTAAAATTCCCAACGGGATGAATTATGGTGAAGAATTAGCAACCCATATAGGTTAATTGACTTAGCGTGGTGCAATTCCGTTTCTCTCTGTACTACCATACTAAGTGTTCCCCCATTTTAAACATCACTATAATTTTAATTTGACATTATAGAGTGAACAGATTTATGATGACATGAGAATAGTGTCCTGATCTATGGAATATTGGCAGTCTCTCTAGACTATTAGCTAGGCTTAGCATAGTAGTAGAGACCTTCTGTACTTATCTCTATCTTATTTTATTTTTATTTTTATTTTTATTATTTTTTCACTTAGATTTATCTATTGGTTTTTGGGTTTACCAGGGTCGCCTCTCACACTTCACTAACAGCAACTGACCAACTTGCCCACCTGTATATTCCCCCTTATAACTTGGAAGGTTATATGAGCTTGATTGGCACCTAAATATTATGTACGTGTCCACACGTCCGAATTAATCGGAGTATGGCCCAATATTTTAATAGCCTTTGCACTATGATTGCCTCTGATTGTCTGCAAATTGAATGGGTACATTACCCACTAAATTGTGTTGTAACATGTATAGTAGGGGCTGTTATTTAACATAGACAATTGTCTATTTTGGGTACATTACCATTACCGATAATAGTAATCAATTATTGGCTAGTAGTTCCGCACTTAACATGAATTACATGGTGCCATGTATCTAGGTTCTTCTTGAATTATCCTTATAATTATGTGGATTACGAAATGGCTCTGTCTCTTTAAAAATGTGCAATAAGGAATGGTGTAGGCACTTGCCTTGATATAATTATAATTTATGTGTATCGTGTTAAACTGTATAGAAATTGCACATTACCACACAGTGGGAATTTAACTGCAGATATGTTGAAATGTTATGAATTATGAATGAATTTGAGAATTATTTTGTTTCAAACAGAGCGCTCGTAAAGTTTTTCTTCTATGTTTATGAACCTTGACCTGTATTTCTAGGGGAATTTGGGCACAGGTCAGTAACTTGACAAAGGCTTCGCCGAAACGCGTAGTTCTGTTTGTGTGACACAATAAAGCTATATTGTGTCGTCCTTGGTGTGCCGCTGGATTTATTCCGGAGAAATACTCGGATTCTATCCTGTGTTAAACATTTGAAGCGGAGTTGTGACCATTGCTGGCACCGGCGTCGCGAGGGAGGAGAGCGGGGATTTCACAACGAACGTTTTGAAACATATATATATATATATATATATATATATATATATATATATATATCTCAGGAAAGATTTCTGAAAATTATTCAATATAACCCAGTCAAAAATGGATGTGAGGTGGTGAGAGAAATGAATGAAGGAAAGAGAGAAAGTTACGCTTAGGCGGCACAAGGGGCTTGTAAATAGGCCCCAGAGTGTGAAGGAGAAAGCTTAAGTTAGTGACTGAGTGTGTGAAAGGGAAAGAGGTAGAGAATGAAAGCTCCAGAAGTGTGGTAGTGCATAAGAGAGAGGCAGAGAGAGAAAGGTAGCCAGTGTTAGAGGGAAAATGTCAGAGAGTGTGAGAACAAGAGAGCTTGAGAGACAATGTTAGAGTGTGTTATATTGTAAGACCTACGGTTAAAGGGATACTCTGTTTTGGCAATCAAAATATGAAAATTGCATACGTTTTCTGTGAAAGACTTCGAGTACTCTACACATATTTGTCCTGAAAAATGTCTAATGCTGAATAAGAATTTACGTGTCAAAAAAAGTATGCTCGTATATTTTGTAAATCTAATTTTGATTAGCAATGAGGGCTGGTGCTACACCAAGGCAAAACCAAGCACTTGTCTGTGCCTCCATCAGCTAGTGGGTGTAAGATTGCCCTTAGGATCTTTACATATGGCACCATTGCCTTGGAAAAAAAAAACCTAAATGTCCCTGTTCTAAGGGCGCCAAAGTCCAAAGAAAGGACCCAAAAATGATATTTAGGCTGTCAGGCTTATCTGTGATCTGCTGGTTTGCCGGCAAGCATTTCAAGGCCTCGCTTTGATTTCTAAGAGTCCTCTCACAATGATGGTAGTCAAACAAGAACTTTCCATATACAGTGCTCCATCACAGACAACCTATACACAAGTTTGTTATTTACCAATTTTTCTCTACAGTGATGCATGAATGTCTCTACCATGGTTGGGTGAATTTTTCATCAGTCCACTGAAAGCAGATGTGAACGCAGGGGAAAATATGCATTTTTCATGAGATCTGCTTCTGCTTAAAATGGACTTAAAAAAATGGGAGCTGGAAGGCGGTATCCTGCTGTGGTACACAGCCTGCTGCGAGAATGCCACGCTGGCCGTCAGTCACAGGCAGTTCAACCTACAACTACTTTGATTGGCAGCCAGCGGCTAATCAGAATGGCCTTATGGGAGGAACCCATCCTTTCAACCAATCAGAGTACGTATACGTGATAAAGCCACTCCGTTTGGGTACTAGGACACTTTATGTGGTTTACAAATGAGCTAACAGACAAAATATGTTCTATGTTTGGGCATGAAATCTGTGCTTCTGCTTCTGGCTGTGATTGTGTATGTGATGTGTTTTCAATTCGAATGTTGTCATCTACAGCCACACTAAACAAAAGGAGTTTTTTGCCAAATTTGATTGCAGCATTTTTCCAAACATGGTCTTCATCTATCCTATGTGACAAAGATGTGTATGACGCTGTATTGCCATTAGTCTGGCCAAGTATCTACGTCATTCACTGTCACCATTCTGGCAGTTCAAACAATGCAGCGCCACCTTGTGGTTTTTAGTGCCATGAGCAAGAAATATTCGGGTGCCCCTGTTTGGAACAACTTTGAGGTCATTACCCATTTCATCCAATTGAAGCATTGTGATGCCAAACAATATTGAGGCTATGTGAAAACAGAGAGAGATTTAAGCGGTTCACCCTCTGCCAGCCAAATAGTACCAAAAGCCAATTTTCCTGAGCTTGTTTGTTTGCACCACAGTCATTTAAGATGGAATTCAGTGTCTAACCAGCCTGTTCCTCTCACTGAAGGAAAGACATGGTAAGAGTGACTTGGTGGCTGTTTAGTGGACTAGTGCATAATTGCTAAATAAGAGGTAAGCAGATAGCACTTGAAGTTGTAGCTTCAGTTGCCAGAAATTTGTGATTACACATAAATCCCCCTCTACAACTGGAATTCTTGCTGAAAAAGTGGGGAAAAACAAGCATTGGCAAAGCCAATAGGTCTCGTCCTTCGGCTTCATCAATGCCTTTTGCTGATGCTGTTGTGAATCGGCAAAAAATAAAAATGCTTGTCTGCGCCGGTGGAACAGTATCAGCAAAAACAAAATAAAAAGCTGCTGCAGCGTGATGACTTACATGCCTCACCACTTATGTATGCATGGAGAAGTCATGACATGGCTGCGACTTTTAAATTACATTTCACTTACTCTTTTAAGATGGTGGAAACCAATCTTGGAAGAGTGAATTAAAAAGAAAGTATGTAGGGGAACAGAGGAGTAATAAAAGAGCTGAGGTGTTTAAAAAGAAAATTAAAAAAACAGAAGACAACCGGACAATATGAGGCGGGGAAAGGAGGCATAAGGGTAATTCAGGGGAGAAAAGCAACAAGGAGAGCATGTGGGTACAAGTATTTGAAGAGGCAAACAGTGCAACAGGTAGAGAGCATGTGCTCCTATGGGGTACTGATAGAAAAAGAAAAAAGTAGTTCAATAAAGGTAAGCAGTGGATGGATGCAGATAATCCATTCTAAATGGTGTTAAATAAGCCTTTTTCCAAGGAGGGACAAACAAAAGAAGAGGAAGGAAGGGAGAAAAGCCATAGAATAACAATCAAGCCAATAAGATTGACAAGAAAACCGACCAATTTTAAGCAATGGGCTGACCCGAAGTCCATTGTTAGTGTTGGTGTTGTCCAAAATAGGTCTTTGACGACAGACAGTTAAAAACCTCTATGTAGGTGAGACCTAAAGATTCTCTCTTTATCATCAGAAGTGAGTGCCACTTAAAAGCCTGTAGTCTATTTAGCACTGTCCTCATTAATTCATAGTCCGCAGTTAACAGCTCTAGTTTCTCAACATAGTGCAGTGAGACTAGGGTTGCAGCTTTGACCCCAAAAACACAACAAGGCTGTGTAAATGTAAAGAAAGGAAAACGCATGACTGACTGAGGAATAATTTTCTGTATTGGAGTACGGCTGTTTTTTGTAACTTGCTTTGCCTTGATGGGAGAGCATGGGCGTAAAAGCATGTCTTTG
The DNA here is from genome assembly GCF_964204655.1 of Triturus cristatus. NCBI lineage: Eukaryota > Metazoa > Chordata > Amphibia > Caudata > Salamandridae > Triturus > Triturus cristatus. The sequence continues at coordinate 798,250,150 of NC_140583.1, read as the reverse complement.
CACCACGGGCATGACTGTACATGCAGTTATAACCCATCAAGATTGCTGATAGGACATCAACATGAATGAGTAGAAGCCCATCATCATAATATTTACTTTCATCAAGTCCAAGTGCTTTCCCCAACAGCATTTTGGAGTCTGGGACTTGAAGTCTTCCTTTCCAGCTATAGGATTGGTGGGCTTATAGTCTCTGCAGGTGGGCCTGTAATCACAGTGCACTTGTATTGTTGGCTACAATTCAAAGACCAGTGGGCATCCTACTTTTTGGGGTAGACATACACCTAAACTATGTGTCTGCATGCACCGTATCATGTACACATGCCGAGCATGGCATGTGTATATGATAGGGAATTATCAATTAAATTGGATCTGGATGTAAATCAACAGGTTTCTTTCTACCTGAAAGCAAGTGCCCCTCATCGAAACATGAATTGTTCACCAGACTTTTGTACACAGGTGATATGGTACTCCTTTTGCCAGTGTATGCTTAATTTGTGTTTATTGGATACATTTTGGCTTGTGCTGGAAACATGTTGCACACAATGCTGCTTATCATGGTCCCTTCTTGAAGTTAATAAAAGCACTGTGAATCTTTTATCTGGCTTGGGGTGCTTGTTCATGGCTGTTTTATTGTTCACTTGTCAACAACTCTGAGGCCTGCTGCAAGAAGACCTGGCAACCCATATTGTAAACCAAACAAATTAAACGAAGCGGTTAATCAGGAGAAATGTTAAGACAGAGAGCACTGCACCCTCAGTTTTGCTGGCCATGCATTACATTTCTAAATATAAAATGTTTTACATTTTGATACAGGATAATTATACGACGTGCTATTTGGGAGCACACAAAGGGGGGGCTTGCTGTTGGAAAGACTGTGGTTTTTATTAGTCGACCATCTTGTAATCAACTGAGGAGTATTTTAGGTAGTTGTTAAGTTATGAAAAGACAGAAATATCACCACTTTGAATAGAAAAGGATGCATTTGGCATGGATGTTAGTACAATGGCATGCTTTTTAGACTTGAAAACAAAGATTGCTATTTTTCCAGCTGTAACACCCACACCTAGGAATATTAATGCTTTTTTTTCGTTGAGTTTGATGAACTTTGATACAACAATCAATGGGTGAGTTGTTCTGTCGTGTCATTCTCAAAGGGCTTTAAGTGCGCTGAATCAATGGGGCAGGGATTTCAGCGGGGACTCAGCAGATGAGGGAGCGAGCTGGAAAACACACGCACTCTCATGGAGAGCTTAATGTAAAAGAAAAATGTTGTTCTCTAAAAAGTGAGCACTTGAAGGATACAATCCAACCTATCAAAAGGATGGTAAAGAGGCTGTGCTCCATGGGAGGGACAAATACATGCTGGATGGCCTAAACAACATAAAGCCAGAGAACAGAAGGCAAGCACATGTGGGCTACAAAACACAAAGCCAATGTTAGACAATGGAAGGAATATATTCCTAGGTCAGCTTTCAGCATGTCCCCAGCACACTTTGCAACCAGACAGTTGTTCTGTCTGGTAGGCGTTGATCTAATTAAGCAATTTTTCTGAGGATTTTCATATTTTTCTATGGAGTTTCGAGAAATGAAGTAGGAGGATAGAGAACCGTGTAGTGGGAGTTGTGATGCAGAAGGCAATTGGGATTAGAGATGGAGATGAGGTAGATTGATAAGCATGGCCTCTGGAATTTTGCCAGTCTGCAGCCAGAATGTTTTTTGTATAATTATGGATTTGCCAAATTTGCCACAGAATCCCCCATCTGTGGCATAATTTGCAGATTTCATGCTGTTTCACGCTCAAACAGATCAAATGGCTGATCCTTTGGAAAGGCTAACTGGTCAACTTTCAGTTGGTAATAGCTATTTTCGTACGTAGATGTAAACATGGTACCAAAGAGGAGAAGTTTCGCCCATAAATAATTAACAATTTTTAAATTGAACAAATAAGAAATTAATACTGCTCTAGGTCGCATTATACACCATAATTAGCATTTTCTTTCATCGTATTTTTGCCTATCTGCCACATGATTGAGTTCTCCATCTGCAGCATGAATCCAATAGGCCTGGAAATATGTGAGGTAGGTAGAGGCATATGGTAAAGAGAGAAAAATGAGGAAGCCAAAAAAGAAAGATACAAATGGGTTCAAGCGGGCAGTAGGAGGTAGTGAAAGAGGGCAGAAAGATAGGTAAGGTCTTAGAATGAGGAAGACAGGTAGAAAGGAAATGAATAAACAGGGATAGGGTGGGTATACTGAGGAGCAGAGATAAGGTAGAAAGAGAGGTAAGTTATAAGTTATAAAAAGAGGTAGCAGTGGAAAGAGGTAGAAGTAGTCAGGTATAGATGTAAGCTAGTCGGATAAATATTGAACGATGCAACCCAGGTAGAGAGCAGTGATGTTGAGAGAGGGGCAAAATATCAAGATGTATAGAAAGACATTTTAGGTAAAGAGAGCTGTGTGAGAGAGTTGTGAAGGACAGAAAAAGAAAGATGAGGAAGTATAGAGAAAAGATGCAAAATAGATAGTCAGAGGTGAGGTAGAGAAATGTATAAAGAGAATTAGAGAAAAGCGAAGTAGAGAGGGTGAATATAAGTATTAAAGGAATTGCAGAGAGAATGATGTAAAAGAGAGGGGGCAATGATGGAGAGAAGGAGGGAAAATAAGAAAGATGGCAAGAAAAGAGTAACATATCACGATAAGTGGGGTAGATAAAATGGTGGTAGAAAGGAGTGAGAGGGTGGAGAAAAGAGCCAGTGTATAAATAGTGATTTAAATTCAGAGGTCAGTCAGTGAAAGAGAAAAGTGTGGCAGAAAGAGTACCAATATAGTGAATGAGATTTGGGATAGAGAGAGAAATAAAGTAGAGAAAGAGGCGAGGTTGAGAGTTGTAAGCTTCCCTGAGGACTGTCAGAGACATGAGGAAAGCGAGGTCAAGATAGATGGAGAGACAGATAAAGAGGTGAGGAAAAGAGAGAGGTGAGGTTGAGACTGAAGTGAAGTAGTGGGAGAAGAGGCACTGGAAAGTGAGATGAAAATGGGAGTGAGGTGCAGATAAATGGGTGATTTAAAGAGAGTTGAAGCAGAAAGGTAAAGATGTAGAGGAAGGAATAGAGAAAGATAGAGAGAGAGTTGGCGTTTTCAGAGAAATGTAGGGAGAGAGAGAGGCCTATTGAGAGAGAGAGGTGAGGTAGGAATAGATAGGGTAGAAATAGTTGATCTAGAGAGAGCCTACATAGTTACATAGAGATGTAGAGATAGGTATTGATATAGAACTATAAAGAGAGAGGAAGGAGTTAGAATATGTGAAGATGTGAGGTGAAGTAAGGTGAAAGACGTGAAAGAAGATTATTGTTTTTATTTATTCCCATTGACTGCCATAGAGCATGAACATTATGGATTGGTAGGCTTGACAGGCACTCTGAGGGCCCAATTTCCAGTTTGGCAGACAGGGTACGCCGTTCCTAACATGATGGTGTGCCTTGCCAGCCAAACCTCAGTTCACCCTCCTCATTCAGAAATTGACAGAACTTAAGTATTCCTCTGACTGTGCAATGAAGTTGGGGCAATGGGAGGAAGGACATTACACCACCTGCCATATTTAGGGTGAACAGTGTAATGTCTTTACCATCACTGCTAGGAAAAACCTGCATGTGAGGGACAGGAAAAAACACAAAAATGAGCCCACACTCTGGGATAAAGCAACCAGGGAGTTGAGGTCCCTCTTTGGGATTTAGTTTCTGAAAAATAAAAAAAATGAAAACTTTTGATGAACAGCCATCAAAACCAATGGTACTTGTCCACCAAACTTTTAGTGCATTGGAGGAACCAGAGTGATGGCGGTTCCTTTCACAGTACAGAGATGGCAGACAGAGTACCGTCAGGACGGTGGAGGTAATGCACATCCCGATGGAAACTACTCAGTCCGTCAAACCCTAAATCAGGTCCAAAGCTTCTGTGAAGAGGGTGTGCTCAGTTGCCAAAATGAAAAAAAACTAATTTTTGGGCGGGGCTTCTGACTCTCCTGATCACTTTTCAAATGGGCCCCTGGGCAGATGTCCACTCCGTCAGTGCATAAATATGGCTCTGCAATCATGCACCCTTGTGTTGCTCCTGCAGTATCTGTGAAGCCTTGCTGCATTACTGAAATCTTCTCTGCTGGAGGAGAATGGAAAGGTACAAAAGCAGACTTGTTCTATTTAAGGAGTTCATGGCTTGCACAGGAAAGCCTCTGGGCCAGTCAACCGGAGAGTTGCTGCATTTTCTGAAGTGCAAATTTCCCAACATATAAACTTATTCAGGACATAACTGGTGCCAAGGGTTACCATCCTGAACTCCAGGCTCTTTCTCAGAAGTGCGAACGTGAGTTGCTTCCTTCTGTAAGTTAGTCTTGTTTACACACATGGAACATAAGTGAGATTGAATGTGCTCTAACAATGGGAAAGGATATTCCCAAACTCCTCGGCTGGAAAGAGCTGGCGTCATATATTGACAATCTTGTGGTCCTTTGTATAAGCTATCTCTTTGGGAGGGAAACATTTATTTAACAGGCTAAATGCACACAAAGAGATAATGGCATTGATGTGACCCCGCATTATTAGTGTAAGCAAATGCCCCTGCCATGGGTGAACCCACCCTCAACAAAGCAGAAACTGCTTACAAGAAATGGACTGCTAGATTTAATACATTTCTGAGTGGATCGGCCCTGATACCCAGGAGGCTGAATCTAGCCTTCTGATCCAGGCCTTCCTGCTGCGCTGCCCTATGGCAAAAGAAATGGCGCATTCTGGTCCTTTTCCCCTGCGCTGGCACACAATGGGCTGCCCTGCGCCAATGCAGGGACCTTTGCAACATGGTGCAAGAGTGCCTGTTTTGCAGGGAGGATTATTTTTGAAAAGGAAGGGAAAGATTCCTGCACCAAAAAAAATCACAAGAGGTTTTTTTCCTCTTGTTACGTGTGCTGCAGTATGCAGCACACATAGAAAAAGGAAAAACTTGGAGAAATAAAGATGTTTCTCCTCGTTGTGCCTCCCTTACGCCTTCCCTGGGGAGGCCTACGTTTTTGGCAGTGCCTCAGAGTTACGATTTCTTGTAAATCTGGGGCAGTGTCAAAAAGTCATGGATGTTGCTGGGAACACCCGCAGCATCATCCATGGAACGCCCCTTTCATGCAATGTTGTGCGTGAACGAGGCACTTATTTACCAAGCCAGGAAAAACCACGTAAAGTAGCTTTCCGTGGCCTTGCAAATATGCTGGGGCACACTGTGCCACCGACGTTCCGGCGGCGCAAAGTCCAGCATGCACGGCACACTCCAAGCCCCCTACAGCCATCCAGACCTTTTTAAATGTACCAGTCTCCTCTGCTTGCCCAGAACTCCTGTTCTTCAACTACTTCCGCCCTAGCATCTACGCTGGCTTCTCCATGTGCCTCCACTCCAGCCTCATGCCCTGTACTACACCCTTAAAATAATAGCACCTCAGTCTCGCACTCAGGGCATGGTTGACAGTGTGGGGCGTGAGTAGCGACCAATCATCAGACAACAACCACGGCCATGAAACCAATATGTGTAATCTAATGCAGTGTGAAAGCAATCCCAGTGGCCTGCCGTTAGTTGGGTGAAAATTAATTAAGGCATGGAATCCACAGAAATTGCTGATGTGCGGTGGGCCCCTTATGCATTCGGACATAGTCAGCCTGACTAACTTAAAGGAGGACCATCACAAGCGCTAAGAAGGCTGAATCTGGCCTCTGGGCTCATGGCCCAATGGGGTCCGCCCTGGTCGGGGCCAGAGTGGAAACTGTGACATTGTTTCATCAGGAGGGAATATCTATCCTAACTTGTCATAAAATCTAGGAACATCTTGGACTGGATAAGACACGTGGTTGGCTCTTTGGAGGCAGAACGCACTTTAACTTCCTATAGTATATTTTTCGCATAACTGGCTAATTCAGCACTCCACCTATAATACAAATGTAAGCTTTTATGGTTTTATGTTACGGATTGAAAAAATAACCCACTCCCTTTCTCAGTTTTTCAATTTTTCATTTGTTTATGTGCATGCCCATTTGCAACTACCACTTTAGCTTCTTTTGACAACCACGTGCAGTTGGTGATTTGTAGGCTAAAAGAGACAACACTGTAATTCTGACCTATAAAATACGCCTTTGACAGTGAAATTCTACCATATATTCTGTACTTTCATTACGGAGTGGAGGAATGGATGCAACAAGAAATGAGTCAGGGGCGAAGTAACCATCCATGAAATGGCAGACTATATGTCAGCGCCTCAACAAGTAACACAGCGACTGACACCATTGCCTCCCTTCCTGTTCGTTCTTTCTGTCATTGTGGTTGGAGCCTACTGATGACTCCATAATCTAAGTTGTGAGTGGCATCGTCCTTTCTCAGTAACTGAGACACCAAATGTTGGTGCACGAGACACTTCGGAGAGTTTCCTAAAAATCTATCGAAAACTTCACATCTTTCACGACATTGGTCAAGTTTGTTTTTTTAATAGCAGGAGAAAAAGAATCAAAGCATGCAAATTCATTATTTGCTGACTTTTTCCTGCACCGTATTTTGCTGAAAAAAATCTTTACAAAGTAGCTTCGTAGATTTGTATTTTAAAGATAATTTTCTTCCTGACAAGTTCACTTTGTATTGATAGATTCAGCAAAACAGCTTGCTGAAAAAATGGCTGTATATTGACTTTTTGAGGAGAACGTTCCCACAAATATAGGAAGGTTTCCCCGGAATTGTTTTAACTTAAAAATATGCTTTTGCAATTTTTTTTAATCGAAAGTAATTTATTTTGTCCAGTTACACGTGTGGAGTTATGATTTGTATGTACTCGGCAGGGGCTTAAGTCTTTTAAACTCTGTGTTGATTCAACTGAAATGGTCTTTTAAAACCAGGACGGGCAGGACAGAGGCTCAGGTGACAACAGGTACTTTTTTTAGCTTGGATGCCATAGATCTGGTGTAAGCACTCAATTTAGCTGGCACAAGAAATGGGCATGAGATGGGTCCTTGGGAGCTTTCTGAATGTTCTCTTGGGACAAGCACTAGCTACGGAGGCAACTTTAAACTCTTAACCCCTCCTGGTGGTGCCTGCTCACGCGCCAGTGTGTGATGGATCAAAAGCTGCTATTACCATATACACAGATGTAGGTTATTCAGCAGGCGTCAGGAGATGCGATTGTGATCCGCTAGCAATGCCTGTGATCATGGGATGGTCAATGTTCAGATGGACATATTCTGAGTCTTTCCCACTCACAGGAGCAGAGATACTGCGGTTTTGAGAACCACTCCCTCCATTAAGAACCAGCATTTGCTGACAGCCACACAGGGCAGATTTTACAGCACCTACAGGTAGGTTTGTGTACTGGGAGTTTACTCACTAGAAAGATTTAGCCTTTTCTCTTCCTATTCTGCTAGTAAATGGCCATTGCAGAAGAGACTGTGGTGCCTAAAATGGTGCCAGAGTAATTTCGGGATTATGAAGGGTTTCAGCTGCCCTTCCTCAATGCGAGGCCTATCGCATTGCAAATGCGTGTTATTTTTGTGCTTGGCAAAGCTTGCAATTTTTTTTTTTATGTCAAAGTTGAGTGTCACTTCACTTCGCAACTTTGCACACCCATAACCGTATTGCCACTTGCTGTGTTTTTTGAGGGTCGAAGGCTGTGCCATATTAGCTGTGATGTCACCAGTATCAAATATCATGCTGATGTCGCTTCCTGTGATGTCATTAGGGGACAAACGTGCTTGTAATGTCGCCCTCCTTCCCCTTTGATTCTGATGAAACCACACCTGTGCATGAGGGAAAGTCGCTTTGCTCGTCCTGCTGGCCTCCGTGGTCCCCCCATCTCTGTCCGGGAAAAACCATCACGCATCACTCTTTCATCCCAGAGGTGCCAGTCTGGCATAGCGTGGTGGCAAACTGAGGCACAGAGTTGTGAAACCGGCGCATCTTCCTTGCCACGCGGGCCCAAGGGGCCGAAATCAAGTAAGAGAGCAGGCGGCAGCTCTCTTCCTGAAAACTGACGCACTACTGACCAGTGAGGCAAGTGTAAAGGTGGAAGAACTGCCTCGTGCCAGCCTCGCTTGGCAGGTGGAACAGCCGCACAGCTGTACAAATACAGCCCGAGCACAGGCCCGCCTCTGAATCCCAGCACGGCCGGGGTCAGAGGTCGCGCTATGCACAATTCAGTAGTGTGAGGTCACTTGGAGGGGTGAGGAGGGCACGCAGAGAAGGCACGCTGGATCACCCACACTTGACAAGAAACATTTCATTTAGTTGATGTTTTTCGCCCCAGAAGGAGTGTCTGGGAAAAAAACAGGTCACCTTGAGGTCATCTTAATGACTTTACAAAACTCTGTTATATCTCCTTATGCTTGTAGATATAGATGGATGCTGTGTTTGTAAACAAATCAGTAACTTTCAGATTGTAGGTGATGAGGTCAAGGGACTAAGGTGAAAACTGTGGGACCGCGGGGAACCAGGGGGGCTAAATTACAATCACACCTGCTGTGCTGGACTGCCTTTCGAAATAATGTGACAAACATAATATAGATCATTCGTTCTTCATTTTTTTTTTTTGTAAAACCGTTTTTATTGCAGAACAATAATAGCAGCAGCATACATTATTACTTTGCCTGCATCACTGATACCAATGCCACAGATCCTGTGGCCATTCAGACAGCCGTACACAGCTCATGAGCACACATCCCGGAGGCCGGGCAGCGATGGTTAGGGATCATCAGACTGAACTGTAGTGCGAGCTTTACGTTTGCTGCTAACAAGGTAGGGTGACTACGTTCCGCTTTAGAGTTTCCCCCCCCTCCCTGTCCCCTGCCCCCAACACTACCCCTCCCCCATCCCATTCCCCGGTCCCCTCCCTCCCTCCCCACCTCCCGTGCTCACTCCCGCAACTGCGACTTTCCCGGCTCTTGCTCGTAAACTGGGTGCTGTTCAGAAGTACAGAGCTATTCACTGTGTTTGTGTGGCTGGATTGCTCCGGGGGGCCTCTCCGGGCTCGGACGGCGTCTCGTCCTCCTCCAGCATACTATTTCGCAGGGCTTGCACCAGTCCCTCCCATGCCGCGGCCGCCTCTAGCGCCCTGTCATCAGCCTTGCGGGTTGCCAATTGGTATCGAAGCGTGCTTTCGCTCGCCGCCCATTTCTGTAGCTCCTTGGCCCACCTCCCGTGCGTGGGGCCCGCTTTTGACTTCCAGAGTCTCGTCACCTCCCGTTTAGCTAATAGGAGGCCCATGTCAATAAATCTACTTGTATTTTTGTTCTTGGGTGTGTGAGGAAACCAGTGTAGGACACAAACCGCCTTAGTGTATTGTAAGTCCCTGTCCGACACCGCGGTCAGCGTTTCCCCAACTGCCCTCCAGTAGTCCTGTAGGTGAGGGCAGTCCCACAGCATATGCCCCAGCTCCGCTCCCACCAGCCCACATCGTGGGCACGCCGCGTCTGCCACCCCAAAGTACTTCCGAAGGTTACTGGGTGTAAGGTAGGCCCTGTGGAGAATATAGAAGTGTATCAGCTGGAAGCGCGCATTCCTGGTACTTTTTCGAGCGCGCCGCACCAGTCCCGCCCATGTAGCGTCAGGGATCGCAGTCTGCACTTCCAGCTCCCATTTCTCCTTCAGTGCCGTGAGCGGCCGCAGAGTCTCGCGCAACATTCTGGAATACAGACAAGTCACCGCCTTATAAGTACCAGCAGACATCATGGTGTATTGGCAGGCCGCGGATGTGGCGGGTTCCAGGAGCCCCGCTCCCCAATGCGCCTGCATCGCACTTGTCACTGCCGCATGCAGCAGGTAGTCTCCCCGCGGGAGGTCGAAGCGCTCCTGCAGCACTCGGTAAGGGATCAGCGCTCCCTCTTCGTATAAGTCACCCAGCATTTGGAGGCCCGCCTCCTCCCACATCTGCAGTCCCGACCAGTCTCCGCCATGCGGGAGCGCCGTCACCATTCCCAATGGGATCTCCGGCGCATACGGACGCCGCACCCCTGCTCGTCGTTGCGATCGGTTCCAGCATTGCCGGAACGTCCGTTCCTCCAGAGAGAGGTCCCCGATAACCAGCCGCTGTTGCAGCGTAATATACGCCAGTACATGGCGAGGGGTGCCCTCCTCCCTGTCCTGCTCCGGTCCCCGGTATACTCGTGCCACCTCCTGCGTGAAAATCTGCAACTGCGCTGCTAGGTAATAAAGTTCGAAGTCAGGCACCGCCAGGCCTCCATCGTCCTTTGGCCGGGTCAAGGTCGCCAGCGCCACTCTGCGCCGCCCCGTGCCCCACAAGAAAGAGACCACCAGCGAACGCAACTGTCGGAAAACAGAGCACGGAATCCACACTGGGAGCGTGCGAAAATAATACAGAAGCCGCGGTAGTGCAATCATTTTTAGCAGCGAGATACGCCCCGCTACCGAGAGCGGGAGGGTGGACCAGAAGGACATGTTGCCCCTCAGTGCTCTGATACACCGCCCCACATTGCCATCCAGCATATCCGCTGCAGAGTGGTATATGTGTACTCCGAGGTATTGCAGGCAGTCAGGCTCCCATTTAAGCAGTGGTCGGTGCACCGGGCGTGGCTCGCCGCGTCGCAACGGGTATAAGCAGGTTTTGGACCAGTTCACCCGCAGTCCAGAGAGCCCGCCAAATCGCACAAGGAGTCGCTCCGCTCCGTCCAGTGCCTCCGCTGCGTTCTCCAGGAACAGGAGCAGATCATCTGCATACAAGGAGATGAGTTGCGGGGCCCCTCTATAATCCAATCCCCTGTAGTAGCGGCCTGTCCTGGCCTCCTCTGCGAGGGGCTCCACTGCTAGTGCGAACAATAGTGGGGAGAGCGAGCATCCCTGCCTGGTGCCTCGGCCCACGCGGAACTGGCGCGACACTAGGGGTCCCACCCGCACCCTTGCCACCGCCGAGGCGTATAGGACCTTCGTCCACCCGATGTACCCTTCGCCAAGGCCGAATCGCCGCATGGCTTTGTATAAATACCCCCACTCTAGGCTATCGAATGCCTTCTCAATGTCTACAGATAAGACGAGCGGCGTTCGAGCGTTCTCCTGCGGCTCTCCCATCAGGCGAATAAGGCGTCGGATGTTAGCCGTGGTGCTTCGCGTGGGGATGAACCCCGACTGGTCCCTGTGTATCAGTCTCGGCATGTGCCGCAACAACCTAGCCGCCAGTATGGTGCTCAGTATTTTATAGTCCGTCGTCAACATCGACAATGGCCTGTAAGAAGCGGGGTCTTGTCCCTCCCTCCCAGGCTTCAGAAGTGGGATCATCAGGGCCTCACACATGGATCGGGGCAGCCTACCTCTCGATTTGGCCTCCTTATAGACCGCCTGAAGCCGCGGGGCCAGCTTGTCCAAGTATCTATCATAAAATTCTATTGGCAGGCCGTCCAGGCCCGGGGTCTTGTTGCGGGCCATCCGGGATACTGCCCCTCTAATCTCCCCGAGGTCAATATCACCGCCTAGGGCCTCAGCGTCTTCCCGGTCAAGGCTCGGGAGTTGTAATCCTTCCAGGAAATCGTCGATGTCCCCCTCCCGTCCCTCCGGCGCGCTTGTGTAGAGTGTCTCGTAGTACGAGCCAAACCTCTCCACGATATCCATCTGGGCCGTGACTACTCCGCCACCCTCCCTGTCTAGGGCCACGATCGGTTGACCACGTTTGTTGGGGTTGGCCAACCAAGCCAGCAGCGTTCCCGCTTTATCCCCCTCCGCGTGCGCCCTCACCACGTAGTTCTTATGGTCGAAGCTGCGGAGCCTCTCCACCTCTACTGCCACCGCCTCCCTCGCCTCATTCACCGCTTCTTGGAGCTCGGGATGGCCAGGCCGCGCCAACTCCGCCGCCCTCAATGTCCCTTCCGCCTTATCTAAGTCCTCCAACAGAGTTCGTCTCACCCCGGCGTATTTCCCTATGCAGTGCCCTCTAACCGCGACTTTGAAAGCGTCCCACTCCGTTGCTCTGAGCGCCGTGGACCCAGTGTTCTCATTAAAGTAGTGGGTAATCCTGTCATCCAGTGCCGCCCGGTAAGGCTGGTCGTCTAGTGTTTCAGGCCTTAGCTGCCAAGTCGGGACCCGCGAGATCTCGGTCATCCAGTCTAGCGTCAGTAGCAAGGGGTTATGGTCGGAGAGTGTACGATTTAAATATTCTGCGTGTGCAACGGATGGTAGTATAGTTGGGGATCCCAGAAAGGTGTCCAGCCTAACATGAAGGTCATGCAGTGATGAATAATAGGAGTAGTCCCTCAGTGTCGGGTGCCGCGCTCTCCAGGCATCCTCCAGGCCCCACCTCCCCTGCCATTCAAGCCTGCGCTTCGCTAGCAGGTGCACCGGGGATGTCTCTAGGGGCGGGTGGGATCTGTCTAGTACGGGGTCCGCTATGGAGTTAAAGTCTCCCCCCAGTAGGAGAGGACCCGTTAGGTAGCTAGCCAGCACTCCGGAGAGCCTCGCTAAGTATGGTCCCTGGTCCACGTTAGGTACATACACGCTGCACAGCACTATGTCTCGGCCCCTAAGTGTGCCCTCAACCGCCACATATCTGCCCTCGGGGTCTATCGTGTGCCTGGTGACCTGGAAGGGGGTCCCCGCTCGGATCCAAATCAGAGTGCCCCTCGCGAACGCTGAGTACGTGGTACTAAATAACTGTCCTCGCCACCTGCGCTGCAGCGCCACGCTCTCTTGCTTTGTTAAGTGCGTCTCTTGCAAGAACGCTATCTGAACCCCCCTGCGCAGCAAGTAAGCGTGTATCTTATGTCGTCGTGCCATTGTGTGCAGCCCCCGTACATTCCATGTCACACATTTCACCATCCCAGTGTTAGCCATAGTCCCATGTCCAGAGCCAGGGCGCCATGCCCCTCCAAGTCCAGTCGCAGTCCGTAGCACTATCCCTCCCTCCCCTAAGAAATCCCCGTGCCCCCCCAACAACTCCCCCGCCTCGAGTCCCCCCAACTACTCTCGGCCCCACCCCCCCCAGAACAGGACCTAACTTCGAAAAAGCAGCTCCCATCCAAACTGTAAGGAAGAGCAACCTCGCTCGACCTCCCACCGAAGCCACAGTCGACACTGTGGCGGCCTTAAGGGCCTCTAGGGTGCAACCCGGCACCAAGGGCGGCAGTCACAATCCCGTCCCCCCGCCCCCAATTCCCCCAGTGTCACTCACGGGAATCCAGACATTGCGGCAGCCAGATTCCTCCTCAGGGGCAGCCGGACATTCCGACCCCTTCGCCCCAGTCATGCAGGAGGGTCTTTCCTTCATCCTTCAATTATTTCACCCGAGGTCTGCGGAGTCACCACCGGGCCCCTTGCCCCAGTGAGTTCAGATTGGTCCGAGTCCGAGCTGGTGACACGGCTTTCCGAGCCCGACCCTCGGGTCGACTGGGTCGCCGCCGTGCCCGACAAGGCCACCACTGCCTGCAGGGCCGCCTTCCTCTCTTCCTCAGTTTGCGAGATCGTGGGCCATCCGTCTCTTCGCTTCCTCTGCCGGAGCCTCCGCGATTTCCGCACGGGTTGGAATCGTTGCTCCTCCGCCTCCCGGGGTGCCGCACTGTTCGTTCTCGCCTTGTACTCTTCCCACCACACCCAGGCGTCTTCCGCTGTGGGGAAAAACAGCGACTTATTGTTGGCCACCACTCGCAGTTTTGCCGGGAAGAGGAGCGAGTATTGGATCCCTGCAGCGCGCAGCTCGCGCTTGAGCGGCAAAAAGGAGGCGCGCAGCTTCTGAGTTTCGAAGGTATAGTCCGGGAACAGTGTAACGTTGCTATCAGCCACTCGGAATGGTCCCACATCTCGTGCCCGCTGCAGTAGCCAGTCCCTGTCTTTATAATGCAGCAGCTTTATCACTACTGGGCGCGGTGGTTGGCCTGGTCTGGGGGGTCTGGCCGGCACCCGGTGCGCCCGCTCCAGCGTCAAGAAGGACGAGAGTCCGTCCGGAGCCACCTCCGTTCGCAACCAGGCGTCCAGGAACTGCACCATGTCGTCCCCTTCCGTTTTCTCCGGCAAGCCCACCAGGCGGACGTTGTTACGCCTGCTGCGGTTTTCTGCATCCTCCGCCCGCCGCTCTAGGACTTGTATGCGGTCCATCGCCTGTGCCAGCCTCCCCTCCACAGATTTGTGCGCCGGAGCTAGCTCCTGTAGCGTATCTTCCACGGCCACGACCCTGTCCCTCAGCTTGCCGTGGTCGGCTCGCAGGAGTCCCAGGCCAGATGCCACTTGTGCAATGTCCTGTTGCAAGGCGTCTTTTGTGGCCGCTATGGCCTCCAGGATGCAATCGCGCATCTGCTGTAGATCCGCAGGGCTCTGGGTGGCTCCATCTCTCGACTCCGATTCTGGTGCCGCGTCACCGCCTTTAACCCTTGGCTTTCCCATGGCGCAGGGTCTTCTGCCAGTCGCGATGCTCTCCCAGTGGGGTGCCTTCTCCAGGTGGGTCTCCCTCTATGCGTGCCAGAGGGGGGCCCCACGGGCGCTCACCGCCTACTTGCAGGCCCGTTTCGGTTCCAGGGGGGCCGCCGCTGCGCCCTCCAGCCGCCAGCGCTCCCGGGCAGGGTGCCACCCAAGTGCGTGGGCCAGTGTGGCTCAGCCCCGCTTTCCCCCGCAGAGACCGCGTTCCGGTGAACGTCTCCTCCCTCACTCCGCTGGGCGCGGTGCTCCACCTCTAGGGCGCTCGGCGCCGCGCGGCCGATCTCCCCCGCAGTTGCCGGGGGCCCCGCCACTCGCAGGAGACGCAATCCGGCACCCCCTCCTCGTCCCCGTCTTCAGCCGTGGTCGCGCCGGTCCAGGGGCCGCAGCAGCGCCAGCGCCCTCCAGGGCGCGTCTCCTCTCGAGCTGCCAGCTAGTAGCGCCCTCCTCCAGGCCTCAGGGTCCCCTCGACGCGAGGGGGCTCAGCGTTGGAGACCCCCCGGTCACTCACCTTCAGCATGCCTTCCTAGGCTCCAGCCGCCTCCTCAGCCATTCGATCGCCGACCCCCTCTCGCCAGCGCCACCGGCGTCTCCGCCTCTCAATCGACCAGGCCAGCAATCCTTTTCCGGGGCCACAGGCGGAGCGTGCCAATCTTCGCGCCCACCTGGGGGGCAGCCTCCGCGTCCTCAATTCGCCGCCCCAGGAGGTCGCGGCTCTCGGAACGGTCGTCGGGGTGATCCCCGCCCCTCTCCCCAAGACGGCCGATCTGCCGCCCGCTCAGCGCTCGCCAGCGGGGCCCAGGGTTGCAGTCCCCAAGCTGCCTCCCGCAGTCCAGGTAGCCCGGGTGGGTCCTCCTCACGCCGCCGCCGGCCTTACCGGGTCCCCGCAACCTCGGCCGCCGCTAACTGCTCGGGGCCGGAGTCGCGGCCGCCATTTTGGGCTCCGTCGCTCGTCCGGCCGGCGCTCGCCCGCTCCGGTCAATTGCCTCCGGATGAGCACCAGCTGGTGTCCCGCGGGTCCCTGCTGCCCGCTGCGCACCCAGCGCCGCCACAGGGGTTCAGTAATCGCTGGATTCCTTACTCTTTTCAGGATGTTGACGGGGATCGGGAGCGGAGCTCAGAGCTCACGCCGCCATTCCCTTCGGCATCCAAGCCACGCCCCTCATTCGTTCTTCATGTGCATGACTTATGTATGCATTTAGACGTGTTGGGGAAACTTTGAGGGTTCGTTCGTGTTGCAATAAATAATTTTACAAAATAACTTTTGAGTTTCTGATGGTGCTGCAAGCTGCCTGGAACTCTGCTGCCTCCCTAGGAGAATGCGGATCTTGTACTCATGTTCAAAACTTGTAGCCAGTGATCCTGCAGGTGAACTCCTCAGAGCAGAGGTTCAACGTGTCCTTATATCCGGAGCAAAGCATGTCTTTCTCTGTACAGACACTTCCTGGCACGTGAGGTCAGGTTCGGCTATCAGGTCTGCCTGCACCCCCCTCCTTCTATATGTAGCCGAGGATCTCTGTATTTGGTCAACAGTTGCCCGAGTTTCTTACTGAGAATAGATTGAGGGCTTAATGTGTGGCAAAATAAGTGCCAAGACTTTTTCAGGAGGTCACTGCAGCTTTCATCACCACTCTCCTTGCCAGTGCTGCCAAATGCCAATGCCAGTGCTACCTACTTACCATCGCACCTGCAAATGTGTCAATAAGGACTATTCCTAAGCATGGCCTTGAGATGCAGGTGTTAGTATTTGTTATGTATTTTGCAATGCTAAATTGCTTTCTGTTGTTTAAAATAGACAGACAGCACCACCATGTGGTGGACTGTTAAATATGTGCAGTTCTCAACAAATATGGGTCGGGCGAGCACCAGCAACCACCGGCACAAACTAAGCACTGAATAGATCTTAAGTTGGGATGCAGTTCCAATGTAGCATTTTGAACCATTTCATTTTATTCTCGGTTGGTATCTCTGTTTATGGTGATTTGTGCATCTGTTGCAGATAGGTTCAGGTAGTGCTCCTCTTGATTGAATGTGAAGAACTTCTTTCGCTCCCAAAAGTAGGTGGGGATCGAATTCTGCTTAATTTTACTTTGTTTTCAAGACTTTGAAATAAAACGACTTGCTGCTGCTTTCTTGCTGTCCTTGTATGTCAGTACTTTTCTCTGCCAAATTAGTGAATGCCCAGAAGGAGGACAGTCCACTGTGCTGAGTGACCGATTAAACAATTGGGCATTTACATCACATGAGCCTTGGGGTGAGAGCAAGCCTGGACAGACTGACTGGCCTCTGAGGGATACCCTTCCAGTCCCAAATGACTGAATACACTTTCACAAAAGAGTGATCTTTGGTTTACCGCCAAGACAAAAGAGGGCTCAATAGGATTTCTCACGAATGAACCATTGAATACATAAATATTAGCGCATTTCACGGTTTAGCTGAATGCGAGCACTGATGACTTCAAGTATGTTTAATAATTCATATGATTAGAATCTCGACCAGCAATTCTGAAAAGAGGAATTTTGGAATGAGCATACATCAAACGTGGTGCACGAGACTCCGATCCTGCTAATTAAGAGCTAGTCAGTGCAGACGGGATGGAATTTTCGCGGGCGGAATTGCAGCTTTTGGCCGTGTTTCCTCCCCCATACTGTTTAATTACAAGTTTTCCATCTGGCATGGGGAATAACTTGCTGACTCAGTGGTACCGGGCGAAAATCCGCACGTTGATACCCATTCCATATGCACTATTGCCATTGGACCCTTTTTCACTCCCATTTACTACCTGCTTTAGGCAGGTGGTAAATGGAAGGAGGGGCTGGTGCCAGGCAGTTCTCCTTTGGCTTAAGTGAGGGAGTGGTGGAGCCTGCATTGTGCCCGTAGGCTATGCCCGACCAGCACTTGATTTCACAGTCTGGCTTTTCTGGCCAGTAAAATGGGGCCTGATGTTCAGAAACATCCAGTAAATCCGGGTGCAGGAAGAGCCCCAGACAGTGGTTTAAATGTTAAAAAATAAGTGCAGGTACTAATTAAAATAGAGGTGTGGCAAGTGGGCGGGGCTAGGGGCGGGGCGAAAGGAAAGATATGATCATACCTAATGACTTCTGTACCAGCTGAAGCACGTGTCAAAACACACGAGAAATGCGTTTATGGCAATAAAACAGATTAACCCATTACACGACATGCTCCTCGGAAGCAGAGCAGCATCTGCCCTGCACTGGAGGAGAAACCTAACCTGCGCCTGCCGTCCTCTGGATCAGGGTACCGGTACTCTCCCTGGCTACAGAGAAGTGCCGGTACTGAAGGCAGAAAAAATCGGAAGTGCCGGTACTCAGTACTGGTGAGTACCGGCCCATTTAAAGCACTGGCCCCAGACCTCCTGTGATTGTATTGAGCGGTACTGCACCTGGGCATACGACTGCACCGACTCAGAACAGGGAATGTTTCCAGAAAAAAGCAAAGTGGAATGTGGTAAAGTGCGGAACTGGGGAACCAGGTTTGAGTCTCGGCGTCAGCTCAACATCCTATATTCTGGGCATATCACTTCATATTCCTGTGCCTACTGTAAGATTGGTGTTGCTGCCCCAAGCGCGCTGGCTCAGACACGCTCGTGTAAACAAGGGGACACCAAACAGTTATCAAGGTTGGGTGCCGACGGACCAAAAGCGGACACGCCCCTTTCCTTTTATTATTGCGCGCTCCGCCCGTCGGTGTGAGCGCATGGGTGCGACATATCCGGCTTCTGCCAGGACAGCAAACTGGACCGCAAATTTATTACATCCCATCCCATCCCAGCTTAGTCTCTTTTTCTTTTGCTGGGAGTCCGCCATCCCCATACTTGGCATGCAAAGTCCTTCAGGCGGGAGCTGGGCCTGGGGTTCTCGCTTAGCCTGTATCTGGGGTGACCACCCCAGGGAGCGGACTGGGATACCGGTGTTCCAGACGGCGTTGTTGTCCCCCCGGCCCCTGGTGTCATTGCTTCCGCTTCCTGGTATGTTTCGCTGGGAACCACAGGGGCTGTTTTCGGCACAGTGTTCACCTGGGGTTCCTCTCGCTCTGTGTCGCTGTTCTCTCCTGTGTCTTGGACATGGTTGGTTTCCATGCTGGAGAGCAGCTCTGGCACCTGTTTGAACCAGGAGATGTTTTGGGTCACTTTCTCTCCTTCATTCTCTACGGTTTTCATGGTCCCCTTGACACCGACTACTGTCCAAATACCTAGTTCGTACCTGGTTCAGAATTTCCCCCCTGGTCTCATATCTTTCATTATCACAGTGTCCCCTCTCTGCATTTTCCGGGGCCTCGTCCTCCTGGTCTGGCTGGTGGCAAGATTTTGCTTCTCTCTCTGCTCGAGCACGTCTTCCTCACTGTATGATGGTGGGGTCCACCATGGGCAGACAGTGAGTGTGTCACAGCAGACCCCATTGAACATCAGTGACCATTGTGTACAGCGGGTGGTGCTGTGGGGGGTGCTTCTATACTCTCGGAGGAACAGCTGTAGGTGTAGCTCGGGGTCCGTGTTCTCTGCCACGGCAATCTGCAGAGCTTTGTTGTGGGTCATCATGAACCTCTCCGTTAGCATGTGGCCAGTGCGTGGTGATGCGGCGATGTGGTATGCCGTGATGCTGCATGAAGTCGTGGAATTCGTTCCCTTGGAATGGAGGCCCATTGTTGCTCTTGAGTTCCTCTGGGCACCCGAACATTGCAAAGGTCTGCTCGAGTATTGGGGCAACCCTGGAGAATGTGGTGGAGCTAACGACCTCTACCGGGGGATATTTGAAGTAGCTGTAGATTATGACTAAGGTCGTATGACCATCGGGAAAACTCCGAAAATCGATGCTCACCTTCTCCCGCGGGGCCTTCCCATGCTCTTCCGGCTGGTCTTTCCGAAGTGCTGGTTAACTGGCAAGCTGGGCATCTTCTCACAGCTTCTTCCACCTGAGCCTCGAGTCCTGTAAACCACACCTTTTCTCGCATCCGGGTTTTTATCTTCTCCACTCCTTGGTGTCCCCCGTGAGCCAGTTGGGTTGCTGATGTCGTAGGGCCGCCGGTATAACAATCCGGGACGCTCTTAGCCGAATCCCTCCTTGGGTTAAACTTAGCTCATTCCTGATACTTCACATCTTCATGAGGCACTCTAACTCAGGTCCGGTCCAATCGTTGGCAGATTGCAAGGACTGGTGTCAGTGGACTCCTTGGATGGCTGCGCGTACTTTGGTGATTACGGGATCCCCTTCCGCAGCAGTGGCCACGCTTTCCAGCATCAGAGCTTTTGGGCACGTGATGGTCGCGATTATGTTCAGGTGGGCTTTGAGCCCCTGGACGTCTGACTCTTCTCTTTGATCACCCTGGGGTGCCGGGTGTCTCGATTGGAAGTCGTCAGGGTTTTTTGAGCCTGGTCGGTAGGTCACTTCTATCTCGTACTGCTGGAGCCCAATGGCCCACCGCCCGATCTTCGGGGGTGGGTGTGGTGCGGACCCTCTGAACAGCGACACCAAGGGCTGGTGGTCTCTAATGACCCTAAATGGCTGACCGCAGATGTATAAATGAAAATGACGGCATGCCCACCGGATGGCCAGGGCTTCCCTCTCGATTTGTGCATAGCGCTCCTCAGTGGGTGAGAGTGCCTTGCTGGCGTATGGCAGGGCTGCCCATCTCCCTGGCTCCTGTTCCTGGGTCAGCACTGCCCCGAGGCCTACGGGGCTGACGTTGACTAGTATTTCCATCTGCTTGGCAGGGTCAAAGTACACCAGAGTGGTGTGGTCAAGGAGCGAGGTCTTGATTTTCTGGAATGCTTTCTCTTCCAGGGCCCCCCACTTCCACATTGCGTCTGCCCAGATGAGGTTTCGGAGTGGCTCTGCGGTGGTGGCCAGGTTGGGGATGAATCAGCCACAGTACGTGGCCATCCCGAGGAAGCTTTGTACCTCAGACACTGTCGCGGGGGCTGGGGCATCCTTGATCGCTTGGGACTTTTGTGGATCAACTTGGATGCCTTCCTGATTGAACAGGTAGCCGAAAAATTCTATTCATTTTTGGAAGAAGAGGCACTTCTCCCTGTGCAGGGTGACGCCATGGTCTTGAAGCCGCATTAGTGTAGCCCTTAGATGGCGGTAGTGCTCGTCCATGGTTTCCGAGTGGATGAGGATATGATCACTCACGTTCAACACTCCTGGCAGGCCAGATAGGATCTCCCTCACAGTGTCGTGTAACACCTCGGCTGCTGATGATATTCTGAAGTTGAGACGTTTATAACTTTTTATCCCAAGGTGGGTACTAAACATGGTAATGTAGCGGCTAGGTCCAACAGATGATAGCCTACGTTCAGGTCTAATTTTGAAAACCAACTGGACCCGTTGACATCGGCAATGATGTCGTCCATCGTTGGTGTGATGTGGTGTTCGTGTCGGATGGCCTTATTGTGGAGGCGCATGTCTATGCACAGCTGGATTTTTCCTGGCTGTCGGGGATTTTCGGGTATCACCATGGGGGATACCCACGGCGTGGGTTCAGAGACCTTCTCAATGACTTCTTGGTCTTCCAGTTTTTGTAGCTCTTGTTCCACCAGCGGCTTGGGGTGGAAATAAATCCTCCTGTGTCCTGGTTTAAGCTCTGGTTTGGGCCTCAGTCGATTATATTTCTGGATTCCTATGACATTCACTGATGCGCCAATGTCGATCACCGCGCTCACTTCCGACCTGGCGATCTTTACTGTGCATGTGGGCTGTGGCCTTCTTTGTTTCTTTAGTGCCTGTGTGAATGGTACCAGGTACGTTTCACCTTCGTCGTCCTCAGTGGATGAGTCATCTGCTCAGTAGGCGGCTCGCTCAGTTTTTCTCCCCCCTTGGGGGGATGTGAGGGACACGCTCGACAGCTGTCTTACGAGCTTTTGCATGGGCCTGGCTCCTCTGCCATCCTTTGCCTGGGCCCTTTCATCTGCACATGGATGCGAAATGGTTTGGGATGCCGCAGTTGGTGCACGTCTTCTCTTGGGCAGGGCACGCGTGTGGTGGGTGTTCTTCATGCCCACAGTACCCACACTGGTTCCTCTGGGTCTGGGGCAGGCAGCCCCGCGGCCTGTTCTCCTTGTCTCGCGTTGTGACGGCATCGACCCTCTCCATTTTGATGGTCGCGCTCTTTTCGGTTGTGCGCTTCAGCGCCAGGTCCATTTCATCTACCCGCGCTGCTGAAAGGCCGCACGTCCTGGCCGTGACCAGTATGTCGTTTAGGGGTATGTTCGGATGCCTAAATATAAGCCCCCGTAGCACCTTGCTGCGCACTCCCTGGAAGAGCTGGGCTTGGATCTCTTCTGCATCCCTTTCGTCGACAAGATGCGTGCTCGCTAGCTCCCTCATTCTTGTGTGGAAAGCATTAATAGATTCACCTTCCCTTTGTCTGGCCTGTCACAACTTGAATCTCACGTAGTCTGGATTCAGTTGCGGGTCAAAGTGCGCCTCGTAGTCGGCAGGGCCACCTGTGTCCGGGAGGTGTTTGAATAAAAGGTAGACCTCCTCCCCTGCATAGTGGAGCAGGAGCGACCGCCTGAATGCCCCATCTGTTTCCTTGGTGGCTATAAAGTAATTTTCCAACCATCCCAGCCACCTTTTCCACCATGGGTACGCTGTTGTGGGGTCAGCCGCCTCGCTGAAGGGGGGCAGCATGCCTGTGGGAGCATGCTGTGTAATGATGCGAACTGGAGCCAGTTTCTCATCGGGATTGTCTCCCATCTTTGCCTAGTTGTCGTGTCCAGGCACTATCGGGTGTGGTGAATGCTAGCTCTGTGCTGCGCCCTTTGGGGCTTGTGCTGGTGTGCCTTTTGTGTGCTTATTCCCCCGGGCTTGCGGCGCTGCTCTGTGGGTTAATGGCTGAGCCTGTTCTCTTATGTTGTTTCCTTTATTTTTATTATTATTATTTTCTTTCTTTTTTTCTCTACCTTGACTATTGTCCAGGGTGGCTGATCGCTGCGTGTGCGAGGCCTGTCCACCCCGGGAGATCTCTGTCTTCCTGCTCTTCTGGCCGTGTGGGCGGCGCCTTCTGTGGCCGCATGGGCAAATCGCCATGTGAATGCTGCGGTGCTTGGGCCTCACTATGAAAGCGAGGGGCCGTGCCTTACTGCGTGTTCCAGGACGTGTCCTCGCTTTCACACTCGCCCTCTGCTGGAACGGGTTCTCGCTTCACCACGTTGCGTTGCGGGCTGCTCAGTAGCGGCTTGTGGAGGGAGTGCCGCGGGGCAGTGGGGCGGGGTGGGGGAGCGGCAGGGGGGGGAGTAGTAAACTCTGGCTCACGGCCGACACATTTGGCATTTCAGCGTGCGCAATGAAATTCATTTAATTTATTTATTTTCTTACATAACTCCGGTCGACCGTGAGCCGGTGTTTACTACACCCCACCCTGCCCTTCCCCCGCCCGCCCCACCGCCCCGCGGCACTTCCTTCAGGAGCCGCAACTGGGGCTGCTGCTAGAGCCTCGTTGGGGCTGCGTGTCATGCTGGGTGGTGCACGATGGTGCACAGGAGTGTGAGCGCGGCTCCTTCATCGCCAGTGTACGGTTAGTGTCCTGTTAGCTCTATGCGCCCGGGCTCAGACATGTGCGTGTAAATAAGGGGACACCACACAGTTATCACGGTTGGGTGCTGACTGACCACGAGCAGTCATGCCCCTTTCCTTTTATTAATGCGCGCTCAGCCCGTCGGCGTGCGCATGGGAGCGACATATCCAGCTTCCGCCGGGACAGCAAACTGGACCACTAACTTATTACACCTACCAAAAAAAATAACATATCTTTGTGTAACATAACTGGTGCTCATGTAAAACGCTCCAATATCATCGGGTCAAGATCGAGTTTTATATAACTGCAAAAAAACAACAACAACAAAGAAGGACATATACAGCAATGATGATGATCAAAATACTTTAAACAAATTAGTATAGTCTGTCAGCCCCTGTTGAACTATAAGAATCAGTTTAGATGTATATGCACGTGTGTGTGTTGTGGGTGAATGTATGGCAGTGAGGTGAATACTGACCTCGGTCTGCATATGTGGTTAAAAGGTAGCATGGAACTCTCTGTATATGGCACCTTATGCAGTTATGTTTTTTGTTCAATGGCAGTTATTGTGATTTGGAGTAGAGATCAGAGTCACATCCACGGGCCTTATTATGGTAGTGACGCCGGAGCGCACTCTTTGCTCTCAAGTTACTTTTGAATTACACTACAGCTGCAGACACTTCTCTCCTTCTGAAAAGCCTTTCCTCCTCTGACATCCCGTGCATGTGCCATGCTATAGACAAGGATTCATGCTCAAAGAGGCTTTCAGGAGGTGCACTAACTTTATTCTACCTATGAAGTGATGCACAGTTTGAGCCCCCAAAAGGATGCTATTTTTGAGAATACATGGTGGGTCCCAGAGATACCTCAACAGATACCTGTCAGGAGGTTGCAGTCACATATTGCCTTGCCAAAGGGAAGCTGGGTCACACCTGCATTAAAAGAGGTTCACAGTTCAATCCAAATTTGTTTCCACTGCTGCACTCTCACCAGTAATTGCTCAAAGTTGGAAAATTGCGTATGCCGTGGAAAGACTAGGGGGCATATTTATAAGGAAATGGCATAGGGCAGCATCACGAATCATTTTGCTGTGCTTCCCTATGCTAATTAGAAAGGACAGAATGCACCGTATTTACAAGATATGGAGCATTTCTGTTTTTTCAGACAGCGTGGTGTACATTTTGCAGCCGTGAGCCCACGCAGGCGCCCTTTAACCATGGTGCAAGGGTGTCTGTGTTGTTGGTACAGTTGTTTTTGTGCAGGAAGGTGACCCTTCCTGCACAAAAACAATTGTGTTAACAACACAGACACCCTTGCACTATGGTGCAAGGGTGTCTGCGTTGGCGCACAGCTGCAAAATGTGCGCCAGCTGAAAGACAGGAATGCTCTGTATCCTGTAAATGCGATGTGCATTCCTGCCCTTTGGCGTAGGGTAGCGCAGCAAAATGATTTGCGATGTTGCCCTACGTCAATTCCTTGTAAATATGCCCGCTAGTCTGGCCAAAAAAATCATGTTTGCACACGTTTTCAGATGTTTTTATGGTAGAAATGTCTGTCATGTTCCTGACAACCCTGAAAGGCCACACAAGTCTTACCTCCTGTCCCACAAATGGTTACAATGTCCAATACAACAACAAGAAATGACCCAAGACCCTGCATCAGAATGTGAGTAACCCAATGAGGATGTCATCAGCTTGGGATATTGAAACTTCAAAATCCAACACAAATTAAAATATTTGGGATACCCACTAAGCAGTTTTCAGCCTATCACAGCTTTGTATTCTGAAGATGGTGCCCCAGCTTTTTCCATCAAGAAGCATGTAATAAAATCCTATCCCCAGAAACTTATGGCATGGTTTAGAGTTTGGCTGACAGGGTATTCCAAAACAATGATTGTGATGTATGCTGTCAGCCAAACTGACAATCCACCTACTCTTTTGAGAATGAGGTGGACCATCAAAATTACGATAGTGGCGCTGCAGCTGGTGGAAAACCTACCCCAACAGAGTTGGGGCTGTTGGTGTAGGTACACCAGACTGTCCACATCACTTAGACCAGAGAGGGGCAGCTCATCCATTAGGGTGGAGGAGCGTCACCCCACTGTTTTCTCACAGTGCGAGAAGCAGAAACATAAAATGGTAAAACTTCAATTTTATGTTTCTGCTTCTCACACTGCAAGAAAGCAGAAGGGTTTGGTTGGGGGCGGGCGGGTCTGCTCAAGGGCAGGGGAGGAGTGGCTAGCCCAATGCTGCGGGTCCTGACTGTTCAGTCGGCCCTCTGGGGCCGACCAAACCAGTAATGCATACTCTCCCTTTTCTCCATGTAGGCTACATGGAAAAAAAGGCCTCCCCATAGGCCCCTGGCTGGGCATCCTTCCCACCAATCACAGTGTGGAAATTTAGTTTACAAATGAACATTATCTGCGCCATCTTGCCTCTCCCCAGCGCGACACATAGGAAAGCGCACAGCAGCCATTTTAGGCACCCTGGTCTCTCCCTGCTCATTGCCGATCACCAGTGCGTCCCCCTGGCGCTGCAAGCATTCCCCCGCGCGCCGGCCACCCCCGCTCTCTCATACCCGGGCCATAAACCCTCTCCTTCTGCGCGACCCTGCCATGGAACCACATCCCACGCCTGACCGACATCCCATACATGGTCATGCATCTCTTCGATAACCCCCTTCCTCTGCGCCCCATTGTCCGAACCGATCCCAGGCCATCACCTAGCCCTGCGGATGCAGTTTATTGCCCCTACTGAAAGGGAAACACCCCACATCAAAGGGATTACAGTAGATCAAGGCCCCCCACCCCCTGAGACCCGACAGGTCGCACACACCCCCGGGAATTGGCGGAATGTCCAGCTGTGTGATAGCCATCTCCTACAGTGGGTGGGGACTTCCACTGTAGATATGTGTGGGAACGAGCTCGAAGTGGGGATTCCGAGGATGTTCTTTCATGTATCAAGACAATCTCAAGAATGTGCCATGTATGATAAACCTGCAATAAAGTCATAAACCTGTGTATAAGAGGCCAGGCCTCAGAGATGCAGTTAGAGCACCTCGTGGCGATACTTCGCTGTCTGATCTGATGTGTTCCACTCCGACGGAATAAAACTTTGTTTCCTGCCTTCCAGTCTCCGGCGCCTGCCTCTTTATTGGTTTAGCATCGAATGGTATAAGAGGCGATTACCGCCGGGCAATACTTGAAAGGTTATCGACTACGACTGCCCCTACCATTTAACAATTGGCGTCCCAAGCGTGGGGCCCATCAGCGACACGTGGATCCAGTGGGAGAGGTCCCGACGACAGAGTGAACGACTGCAACGATCGGGAGAGCTCCTGCCCGATAGACCCTCGTCTGGCAGCCGATCATCTGAACTTCACTGGTTCCGAGCAGACCTCTCTCGAGTGATCTACGGTCCTGACTGGGAACCATCAGGAGTGCCGCGGCAAATACGGAGAGTAGAGGACGATCGGGCGCTGGAGGCGGAAGACGAGAAACTGTCCACGCGGTCCGGGTAAGGTCGTGAAACACGACAAATTGCGAAACGATTGATTGATTGATTGAAAAATACTTGTATTGCTTATTGATTGTTCTCTTTGAGATATTCGCTGTCTACAAACGGGGAGGAGTAGAAATACTCCCTCTCTCTCTCCCTTTGCAGATAGTGAAGGGTAGGTAACGCAGACTTTTGTCCCCGTTGTAACCCGTCGTGCCTATCTTTATCTCCCCACTGATTGATTGTCCGAACATTGATTGTTTTGAAGGATAGTGCTCTTTGAGATATTCTCTGTTTGCAAATAACGTAGAATAGAAATATTCTGTCTAGTCTTTGCAGATAGTGAAGGGTAGGTAACGCAGACTTTTGTCCCCGTTGTAACCCGTCGTGCCTATCTTTATCTCCCCATTGATTGATTGATTGTCCGAACACTAGTTGTTCGATATTGGTTCTTTGGAGGTATTCTCTGCTTACAAATAACGAGGAATAGAGATATTCTGTCTAGTCTTTGCAAGCAGTGAAAAGATAGGTAGTGCTGACTTTTGTCCCCGTTGTAACCCGTCATGCCTATCTTCTCCCCACTTATTGGTAGTTGGTTCTGCCCGGACCGCTTATTAGAGGTGGACCATCCGGCTCCACTGGAAGGCACCCCTAATAAGGACATGTTCACTAAATATGGACTAGTCGCCGTAGCTTATAGCAAGCTATGGCATAAATATACAAAGGGGGACCCCGAGAGTCAGTGGCCACTGGTGGGATCCTTTTTGACCCTACAAAACTAAAAAGACGCTAGGAAATAGCCCTTTGTGGGATATGTGAAACTAGGGGAAGGAGCCAAGCTCACGGTCAAGACGGCCACGAGGTAGCTCGGCTCCGTCGCTCTCGCTGCCTAAACATGTCTGCCCTACCACCCACCCCGCCCAGTAAACACGACAAAAATCCCACACAACCGGAAGCCTGCTGATACCCACCATCGACGTCACCGAACTAGACTAGAATCACGCACAATTGGACTATGCCATTTTCCGATTACACAGTAACTAGATTGCAAATATGTACAACACTCCAACAAAGTAGTGTGATTAAAACATTTTAATAACTTATAGGTATAACAACATTTCGACAGGGTGAACAAGTTAAAACACGTTTTAAACAACTATTTACATGACAGTCTGCTGCAACCTCCATCCCAAAGCATTTACGTCCGCGTGACACCGTCCTCGCCTCTCCTTCCTCGAAGTTGCAACATTGGCCTGTTTTGGGCGGTCCTTTTAGTCGGCTTTGGGCTATAAAAGCCATGCAAAAATCCATTGACATCAGTGACGGACGATTGTGCGAATAGGCCGGAGGCTACACGCAGCACCGAGGCCCTGGCAGCGCCAAGGTGGAGTCCACCATGTTGCATTGGTCTTCCCGTTCTTTGCTTCGACCGGCAGCGAAGGGTGCCCTGGCAGGGGGGAAGCGACGCGGACGGGCCTCCCCCGCCTCCCCAGGTGGAGGCTCGCCAGCAGATGAGGGCACCCCAGCCGTTTCTTTCACCGGCCAGCTGAGTTGCACCCTGCCATTTTACTCGCCGGCCAGCTGAGTTGCACCCTGCCATTTTACTCCCCGGCCAGCTGAGTTGCACCCAGCCATTTCACTCGCCGCCCAGATGAGTGGGCGCCCCTGCACTCACCGACCGGCTGCAACGGGACAGCCATTCAAGTCTTGCCTGCCGGGTAGCCACTCAGGCGCGGATCCACTAAGATTGCCATTAGCGTTTCACTCGAGAAATGGGCCCCCGCAGCCGAGGGATCAAGGGACCCACCCCGGTGGCTATAACGAAGAGCTGCTGCTGCTGCTGCTTTTGGACTCCGGCGGTCGGTTCTTCGGATCCAGGCCTAGCCCACCGTGAGACGGCCCTGGACTCGGAGGCTTGTCTGCTTGGGCGAGGGCCCCACCCCTTGAAAAACACCCTCTCAGCTTTGCAGGTCCTGCGGGAGTCATTGACGTTCGACTCCCGTGGGCCTCCGGAGGGGACAATCGCCGCTATTTTTCTTGATTATTCCACGATAACTTGTCCTTGCCCCGGGCGGCAGCCATCTTGCCACCGTTTGGTGCCGTAAAAGAAAGACTGATTCAGGGCGACGGCGGAAGCACCCGCCTGCTGTCCCGCCCCAAGGACGGACCACGGCATCGCTACAAGACCGCGGTGACGCCATGCTGACGCAAGCTGACGCTGACGAAAAGTTCTCGAACTACCGAAGGGGATTCTGGTCCGGCAGCTAGTTAGTGGAAAGACTTAGACTGTGCACTGGACCCACCCGACCTCGCCCCAAAATGGCGCCGAGACGCCTCTCACACCATGGCCGGCCTGAACGGTTGTAGGCCCGTATTTGTATACTGACATTGTTTTAAATAAAGGGCTTCTTAAAGGAATTACGGAATCAGTGTCATGACAAATCATCTAAGTTGGTAAAGGTTTTTCTTGAATAAATGATTGTTACTCCCAAGCAATAGAAAATAGATAATGCAGACCCCATTTACCTGAATCTTTTTGATTAACGGAATTTGTACCCGTCACACCTGCCTTCTTCCAAGAGTTGTCAGAAAATGATCGACTATAGCTTAAGGTATATGCCGAATGCAAGGTATGGTATCTTGCACCATAATATACAACCAATTGAGAAATACATGTACGACCAGGGAACCCGAATTTAGGAGATGAATGAAATAGAGCATCTTTGTTTCGGAAGAAAAGAATAATAGGTCTGTGGTATTACCCACTCCTGCGGCTAGCCTGGTACGTGGTAAGTAGAACTTTTTCGTGTCTACGCGCGCAAATGTACTTTGAATACTGCACATCCCCTCCCCTCTTTTCCCTCTCTATAGGTCACGACGAAGTTCCGACTAAAGAATGGAGTGGACATGGACCGCACCGTGTTCAATATAGGGAAAAACATAGACAAACGTTGTGGGATAGTGCGTAAAGTGCAGACCACCATTGGGAACATGAAAAACTGTATGGTATGATTGTGCAAATGTGCTACGATTATGCGGCATGAATGTGAATGCATTTCATGCTTGGGTCGCTTGAAGAGAGCGTCATCGTATGATTGAAGTGCTTGTCTATCAATCAAAGGGAGGGGAGTAAAAGGTCCGACATCCCCCCCCAAGGTAAACTACAAAAATACTGAAAATACGCAGCATGCATAGGAAAGAGGACAGGAAAGGAGAGGTCCCCATACTCAACGTAGCCCTGTATCTCCGTCTTAAGTTTCTGCGCTTGATGTATGTACTGTCACGCCCTATCCGGTATTTGTGTGTACGTGATCACCGAATTTATGTCTTTCCCCCGCTTGTGTTTTCTTACATAGAACTGACCCATGCTACTCCAATGTTGTGTGTGCACCAAGTAGCCTATTATCGTACACATGTTACTCACTCTCTCTCGTTTTGTGTCGTACGTATGCCAAATAGCCTACTTGATGCGCACGTCTCTCTCTCTCTCTCTCTCTCTCTCTCTCTCTCTCTCTCTCTCTCACTCACTCTCTCTCTCTCTCTCTCTCTCTCTCTCTCTCTCTCTCTCTCTCTCTCTCTCTTACTCTCTCTCCCTCCCTCGCTGAAGGCTTTCTTGCCCTCTTTCTTTTTTTTGAACAAATTAACGACACATACCTCCTCAGTATGTGTATAATTGGCCTCGAACACGGCGGTGTTCGAACAAATTGACAGAAACAAAAACGACCGTATTTTACCACGTTACTACCTCTCCTTTCCGCAAAAATGTTGAATTTAATTGGCTGAGAAGGAAAGGACAGGTAAGACGACTGATGTCTCCCAATCTGGCCCTCATCGCGGGGACTATATGTCAGTGGTTTTCGTTTTTAGAGCTTTAACAACACCATCTCCACCGCCCAGAACTGCCCCCGCCCAAATGTTCCGAACTAGAATGTCCAAGCCACCTGTCCTCCCAGAATCACCCCAGCTCTGTACTAGCCGTCCCAGAGTATTCCGAACAAAACAGCTGATGACTTTATTTTCTAAAGGTACATCGCCTAAGCTGATGAGGGTTACCTATTGTCTCCAGCAAGAAAAATGTTTAGCTTATGTCCCTCCCCGAAATAGATACCTGTGAACCCATGACAGTAGCACCTCGCACCTTTTTTTTCATAAACTCAGCAGTCCTCGGAGGAAAATGTGTATTAACAGAACTTGTGTTAAGATGAACGAGTCTCTACCAGAGAAGCCGGTTCGAATTTTTGATAAACCAGAAAGTCGACAGATGTCAGGCTTCCTGCAACGATTATAGGGCACAGGAATCGACACCTAGCAGGCCAGACGATGAACAGGAACACCCACAGAAACCTGCACCACAGCAATGATTAATAGATTAGTAACACACACCGACATAAGAGTTAATAGACATCAATCATGCAGCGACCGACAAAAGCATTTCCCTAACTACTCGGTGGTTGGGAGAGAGGATGAAGTGTGTAAATGTCTTCCCTGCCAACTCTCTAAGATTTTGTTTCTTGTACTCATTCAAAGATAACCTGCGGCCATCGGAAGAGAGGGGACGGACGTGACGCACAGCCTGGCTGCGGACCATGGAACATCTATGGCAACGACCAAGGGGGAAGCAACGAAGCAAAAAAGGGCGTGAGACGAGGCACCATTATCAGTATGATAAGCGATAGAACGAAGGGCTATCTCGAGGCCCCCTGCTCGCTGACCAACGTGCCTGAAGTCCTAACCCGTCGGGCCCGATTGATGGGCCCAGTGCTGAAAGATTCTGCTCTCCTTGGTCCGCTTTTTGATCCGATCCCACTCCACCCCCTCTTCCCTCGGCATCCCAAAGCATGCCACACCCCTTCTCTCTCCCTCTCTTTTATATGGATTTTGAATTTGACTTAACTACAGAAGAACAAAAAGCGGGTACCGCGTCTCAAAGTACCTATGATAAAATGTGTTAGGGAACAGGACTGTGATCGGAGAACAACGAATGGTCACACCCTGCTACGTGAAAACTTGGATTTGAGCTGGACCTTAGCTCCACCGCCGGTGCTCAACAGTGCCAACAAAAGAAGAAGAACAATAAGAGCTTACCAGTGATGGCTCATTATAATAGGACACTGGAAAGAAGAACTCCCTTCCATGACTGTAACTCATGTTAAGTTGAATTCCTCTCCCAACCACCTTTTTATATTGACTATCTTCCAATCGAGTTTTCATGATATTGCATCAGTGACATCCAACTGTACACTGATAAGTTAAGAAACTCTAACTTTGTATGATGACATTTGTATAACACCAGCCGTGCACATGACTATGCTGACTATTTTTGATCCACACGAAGTCTGGGCCTTAAGTAATGTACGATATATCCCTTGTTTTGCCAGAAACATTTTTGCTTTACGGTATCATGTTCGTGCTCAAACAAGCTCCCCTCCTCCTACCCCTGGGTCTGACGTGCGGCGCAGCTGATGTAATTTTGTATGCACTACCTCCTCGCCTATTTTATCAACTACATGTAACTATGTACAAATTGTGTCAGATTGCTCCTGCCTGTCCTAAAGACTCTGTACTTTTAAGGAATGCATGGAAAAACATTTACGGTATTATAGCTAAAGGGTTAACGAAGGTGAATGTCGACCAGGCAAGCTGGCGAGATATGTTAAAAGGGAGGACTGTGGAAATTTAGTTTACAAATGAACATTATCTGCGCCATCTTGCCTCTCCCCAGCGCGACACATAGGAAAGCGCACGGCAGCCATTTTAGGCACCCTGGTCTCTCCCTGCTCATTGCCGAACACCAGCGCGTCCCCCTGGCGCTGCAAGCATTCCCCCGCGCGCCGGCCACCCCCGCTCTCTCATACACGGGCCATAAACCCTCTCCTTCTGCGCGACCCTGCCATGGAACCACATCCCACGCCTGACCGACATCCCATACATGGTCATGCATCTCTTCGATAACCCCCTTCCTCTGCGCCCCATTGTCCGAACCGATCCCAGGCCATCACCTAGCCCTGCGGATGCAGTTTATTGCCCCTACTGAAAGGGAAACACCCCACATCAAAGGGATTACAGTAGATCAAGGCCCCCCACCCCCTGAGACCCGACCGGTCGCACACACCCCCGGGAATTGGCGGAATGTCCAGCTGTGTGATAGCCATCTCCTACTGTGGGTGGGGTGGGGACTTCCACTGTAGATATGTGTGGGAACGAGCTCGAAGTGGGGATTCCGAGGATGTTCTTTCATGTATCAAGACAATCTCAAGAATGTGCCATGTATGATAAACCTGCAATAAAGTCATAAACCTGTGTATAAGAGGCCAGGCCTCAGAGATGCAGTTAGAGCACCTCGTGACAATACTTCGCTGTCTGATCTGATGTGTTCCACTCCGACGGAATAAAACTTTGTTTCCTGCCTTCCAGTCTCCGGCGCCTGCCTCTTTATTGGTTTAGCATCGAATGGTATAAGAGGCGATTACCGCCGGGCAATACTTGAAAGGTTATCGACTACGACTGCCCCTACCATTTAACAACAGCGCTGCCATAGTAGCGTTTTGATTGGCTTTGGGAAGGGGAGGGAGGTTGCCTGCTTCCTGTTCCATGGGACCCTGCAAGGAGCTGAGACGGCGAGGGACCCAGGAAGGTCAGTTTTAAATTTTTTTAAATATTAAATCTCCCCCCCCCTCCTGTGCAACCCCTTGCGCGGCCCCCCAATCCAGCCTCCCCTCCAACCCGCGGCTGAGACCAGATGTACTTTTCTCTGCTTGCGTACACCAGGAAAATCCTAAGAAAACACTAAAAGTTACCTACACATCCTGGGAGAAAACTCTCAATGTGTCAGGGTCTTTATTTTTTTTATTTTTCACAACCAAACACCCACTTTGGTAGTTTGTTTTCGAAAAACAAGTTTGCTGAAGTGCGGCTTGAAACATGGCAGCAGCTTCCCAAACTTTCAGTGCCTTCAGAGGAGCCGCCATGGTGGCCGCTACTCTGAAGGCACAGAGATATTTGCAGGGCTGGCAGAGATCTCTAACTGTGGTGGTGTTGGAAATCGGGCAACCGGGTTAGCAGTCACCAGGTTCCCAGCACAGTGGTAGCTTGGCTCGAGCGGTTGGGGGTCAGGCACCGTGTTAAGCGTACGTCACACCCTCACAATAACCATGCGTTCATCCGTTCCAAAAACGACACTACACCGTAAAAATTATGGAAGTCAAGTTAAAAATATATATGTCTTTATCTTATTTTCTCTTAGTTGCAGGTTTCATAACATAAATATAATACAATAGGATTTTCCTTTAAAAGAGCAGGTCAAATAAACAATGCTACTTTGGAATTTCAATAAATAGGTTCAGGTCCTCATTAAGCAAAGAATAAATAGATGTGCAATAAATACAGACGGCAAATAAATACAGGCAGACAATAAATACAGTGCAAGAATAAATTAGTGGAAGACAATAAAGAAAGCACCTTCATTAAATAGGGTAAAACAATCAATGACAATTACAGTTCAGATCATTTTCATGAGGTCACCTGGTCTTACTTTGCCCATACACAGCTTATGGTCAGTTGGATGGCATGGGGGGGTGTCCCACCTAGATTGGTTAAGGCTGGGGCCTAAGCTGAGGCAGAACAAGGGTAACCTAAAGATCTGGCCCTCCAAACTACACAGCTCTTTACGGAGGTCACTGTACCAGTCTCAGTTCACCCCTGGCACTCCCAGGTTGGTCCTAACACCCCTTTAACCCCTAGGATGGTCTTTTAGGGCTCCACGGGGCCTCAGACGCCCCCTCTACCACTTACTGTCCTTTTCACGATGATCGGCTCCGCTCGGCGCCGTGTCGACGCCGTGAGGCGGCTCCGGATCGATGTCTTTGGGCGGCCTCGTCTCGATGTCGCTGGGCAGTCTCGACTCGATGTCGCTGGGCGGTCTTGACTCGATGTCGCTGGGCGGTCTCGACTCGATGTCGCTGGGCGGTCTCGACTCGATGTCGCTGGGCGGCCTCGGCTCGATGTCGCTGGGCGGTCTCGACTCGATGTCGCTGGGCAGTCTCGACTCGATGTCGCTGGGCGGTCTCGACTCGATGTCGCTGGGCGGCCTCGGCTCGATGTCGCCTTCCGGCGTCGCAGGGACTCGGTCTCCCCGCTTCTGGGTGTCTCCGGAGTGCGATCTCCACTCCCGACCTCCGGCGCGCTTCACCTTCGTTTCCGGCGTCTCCGGTGGGCGGACTTCACTCCCCCGTCGACGCCTCACCTCGACCTCAGGTGACTCCCGACTCGACCTCCGGCGCCTCTCCACGACCTCCGTCGGCGCCCTCCCTCGACCTCGGGTGACTCCTTACTCGACCTCCGGTGCCTCTCCACGACCTCCGTCGGCGCCCTCCCTCGACCTCTGGCGGCTCCGGGTACGACGTCTGCTTTCTGTCAGCGCCGCTTCTCTACCTCAGGCCCCAGGTCTCCAGGCTTCTCGACGTCAGGACTCCAGGAGGACACTGCTGAACAGGTCAGGAGCTTGCTGTTCTTCCTCTTTAAGGCCTGTTCCAAATGTTCAGTTCCTTAAGATGGTTCTTCTGGTCTTGGTCCCACACAGGGCTTTAGGCTGGGCTTGGTCAGTAGGGACTAGCATCAAGGGTGGGTTTCTGGACCCCACTCCAAGCACTGGTTTCCACCTCTGCCGCCTTACTCCGACCTCCTTCTATATCTGTCCTCTCTCCTCTCCAGTCAGTTGCCAACTGCCCCTCTGAGATGGCCTCCCAACATTCTAAACTGCCTCCCACTATCACAGGATTCTAGAATGTTCCAGGAGGTTCTGGAAACCTCCAGTGAGTTCTGGTGATGTCACAGGTGACAATGGATGGCCACCATTTTGTGTCTCAGGCCCTCAGACAGAAGTTCCAGGGGTAGGGAAAATGGCTCCCTGACCCTGCACCAACACTAAAAAGTCTGGTGGTTCCCAGAAAGGAAAAATTATAACAGGGTTTGAGGCAGAAGTGGGACAAAATAAATAATGATGAGGAGGGACCACCCAAAGGGCTGACAGGTCTAACAGGTGGGCAGTAGTCTGGCCAGGGTGGCAGATGTAATGACGTCCACCACCCTGACGGAAGTTAGGCTGCCTGTCATAGTGTAAATGTGGCCCTTAGGTACCCTGATTACGACTGTGGGCAGATAGTTAATGTTTCCTGTACATTCTGTTGCCTTGGGCTTTGGAATATATATCAGGTGCAATAAATACCACCTATTATGATATCTTTCCAAAATGGGGAATAACATGCACTTTTCAGTGCTACACTCACCAAAATATAAATGTACCTCTAATTACTGGCACATTTTCGCCAGCCACCTGGGTATGTGAACTGGGGATGGGATGTTTAATGCACCTGGTAACGTTCCCGCATGGAAAAGACTGCACAAGTCAAAATTCCGATATGTGCAATAGCAGAAACTACGGGGCACCTGTACTCAGCAAGAAAGAGGCGACCACTGCGGCCAGCATTGAATCAGGCGCTTGGTGAATTAAGAGTGGTCAGCAAGCGTAGCTGTTCCATTGATTCTTCACGCTCATGCCTGTTGAAGCTTCAGATGACAATGTGATGGGTACTAGAGCGCAACGAGAAGTAACTTCAGCCCAGCTTCTCTGGTCTCCACTTAGCCTGAAGAATAGCATTCACCTAAGGTTGTCTTCACATTTCTCTTCTGTAATTGGCTTCCTTTGTGTGCTGTGGTTCACAAACTACTAACATGTAAAGGAAGCTGCCCTGCTCGTGTACTACAGGCTGGACTCATTGGCCCTGACAAGCCCCTCTGCTTCCTGGAATGCTTGGAGGGCCTTGTTACTTGTTATCATGCTTCAGTGACACACAATAGCGGTGCTCTGCACCGCCATCCATCACTGACTGCTGAGTTCAATGGCAGATTCCTGCAAGGACATGAGGTCAACCTGACAAGCAGCGTGGGTGGAGGGAACCGAGAATGAGCCTCATAGGCGGAGAGCTGGAGGCATTTACTTATTTCTATGCTTTATTAAATGCAGGGGGTTGTCTTGTGGGATCTTCAGAGCACATATCGGTTTAGAGGAAACTGACACAAGATTGACAGGAAGTAGAATTCCAACCACATGCGAGGGATGGCCTATATTCATAATTCCATAATCACTACCACAGTGT
This sequence comes from Triturus cristatus, assembly GCF_964204655.1. Taxonomy (NCBI): domain Eukaryota; kingdom Metazoa; phylum Chordata; class Amphibia; order Caudata; family Salamandridae; genus Triturus; species Triturus cristatus. Next base: position 798,213,550 of record NC_140583.1, on the reverse strand, counting down.
ATAGATCTTTGTCAAACGACAGTCTGAACAATCTAGTTTCAAGAGTTTTCTGAAGTTCAGAAAGTTGGGGTTATTGCCTCTTTCAGAACCTCTTTGAGCCTTTAGATTGTCTGACCCACTGATGGATTGAGTGAGTGCACCTGCCATGGACCGGAAACAGAGTAAGCAACAACTGGAAACCGGACTTTGAGGTTGTATGCTAAGCGATTCAGTGCATTGGATCCTTTGCATATGGCGAAAGATGCTCATTTGAATAATATAACACTTGATCTCCAGAATGCCTGTGTATGGCTGAAGGTTTATTGTGAAATGGCCACAAGCCGCAAAAGACTCAACAAACTGCATGTATGATGTGTTTAGAACTGCATATATGTCGCCCTCCTCTACTGCAAAAGGTGTGAAATATTCGCATTTTTCACATCCACCTTGCGTGCACCGTCTGCCTATTTTGGGCTTCCGAGCCACATCGGCCTCACCGGTGGATGATTCTTCCTGGACTGCAGGATGCCCAGCTTTTAAGCCTTGGCCAGTTCTAGTGTGAAGAAATGTGGGCTCGGGGCAATCTCTACGTGCAAGTTCTGGGGCTTGATATCGCCACAGATGGGGAGCCTATGCTGACTTCTGATGGGGGCAGATTGAGCCCTGGGGTGTGTGGGCAGCGGCCCGTAGGCACTCTGTGGGCAACCACCCACTGTATTTTAAGATCCCCTTTCTTCAACACGAGGCAGCCTCCATTTAACCTTCTGTCAATACCCCTATGATCTACCTGCCTCAGTTCAGGAAAGGCCAAGCCACACTGAGTGCCAGATCTGGGTCTTGTTGGAAAACAGTGAAAAGTCCCTGTGTTGGGGAGTATTATGACTAACCTTTCTGCTGGGGCTGCTCTTGTGATGCGTACCTCTAACTGGCCTTGTCAGCACACTCAGTCCCTGACCCCTTGCTCTTTGAAGCTGCTTATTGGGGATGCAAATGGAGTGACATCAAAGAAGCTGCTCAAATAACATAACTTAACTAAATAAACCTCGGACATGTGCCAAGTGTTATGTGATGCCCGTCTATACCCCAAGGACTTTGTGGCATTAAGCACACAAGCAATGGCAAAGTCAATAGGTCTTGCCTTTTTGATCTGCTGGCTTTGCCAAAAGGAACCTTTTTTTTTTAAAGTGCTTTGTACCATTGACAAAAAAAGAAAACAAGTTTACAGAAATATGTGCACGTACATGCATGCTTCATGATGCTATGGAAGCGTAGCGTGATGACGTGCGAGCAGGCATCGCTGCCCATGCACGTCGTGCGCACAGCATGACAAGGCACCCTTTTAGTTTCTTATTTATTTGCTCTTCCCGGATGGCGGACGCCACTTAGAGTGTTAAATAAAAAATAAAAGTGAACTGAAAATGAACATAACAAAAGCGTTTTTCAAAAACGGAGTGGCAGGAAAGCAAATGCCAGCTTCTGAGCCATCCAAAAGTGCACATATACAAATGTTTTTTAAGGACCACAATGGGAGAGGTGTGGGGCAATGGAGGAGTGGGTAGGAGAGAAGCCAATAAATGTAAGGTTGGCAACGATGAGTTGATGGAAGAGTAATGGAGGCTCTTGAGGCAGGTAGAGAGCAAAAAATACATTGAAAGAAAAAAAGAGGGAGACAGGTAGCAATGAACGACCTTGGATTGGGACATAAAGGAGGGAACACCACGGGGGGTAGCATGTGTGGGGAGAAGCAGCACAGTAGGGGGAGATCAAGAAAACACATGCACTCTCATGCGGTGCTGAAAGAAAAAATAGTAGTTCCCTGAGTCTGACCAGTGTAAGGATACAAGTCATCCATTCAACAAGATGGTAAAGAATCAAATCTCCAGGGCAGGGACAAACACTAGAAGAGGAAGAAAATATACGGAATATGAAGCAAGCAAATTTGAGTGGCAAGAAAGTTAACCAATGGTAAGCAAAGGGCTACTCTAAGCTCACAGTAACTTTTTGGCATGGTCCTCAATGGGTCAATTAATAGCAGAAGTGGGAGAGGCCTAAAAAGAACAAAGGAGACCAATTAAGCAGGGCCGCAGGAACCATGTCTCAATGAAGGACCAAATAACGAGGAAGGGTTGACTAAATAAATTGGCAACAAAAGACATGTTATAGGGCATAATCTGGAATATTCTCTAGTCTTGCTGTTTGTCATTTCAATACATATTAATACTACATGGGCAAATGGTCACCTCATTAGTTCCAGTTTAGCACCTGAATGCAGGAATCAGAAACTACAAGGTGACCTTCTCACAGGGCCTGCCACATGCAGGACCAAGTCTGGCACTTCTTCTTTACCTTCTGATTTGCTTGAGCAATAAACACAATTTGCAAGTCGTGCCGCAGATAAAGGATTGCATGGCAAATCCATAACTATGCACTGTTGCAGAATCATATAATTCCACTGGCCCTATGTATGAGTCATCATATAGTCAACTACGACATGGCAAACTAAAGGAAGAAATCTGAAATGTTTGCAAAGAGATAAATGTTGGACTGAGAATGCGTCTAGCCGACTCCTTCTAGCATTATGCGAGTTAAGTTAGCATTTGCGGTGGGCGTGGCCAAGCAGGCTACGATGGCGGACGTGCTCTGCTGAGGCTCCGCGATCGGGTAGACAAACAGGCAACACCACATCGTCGAATCCGACCCCCAAACATCTTCACGGGTGTCGGAACCGGAGCTGTGTGGGATGGTGCCCGCGAACTCCTGAATATTGCGGTGCCTGAGGTGATATTCGAAGTTGGTCCGCCTCGGGGCCCGACAACAAGATGGCGACTACCAGCACCCACCCGTGACTGCTGCGAGGCTGGGCCCGGCCATCGACCGGCGCAGCGCCGGAGGAGAGAAGCAGCCGGAGGTTGGCGGCGGCGGCGGCTGGGCGGGAAGGTGCACTCTTGCCGGGGATTGCCCCTGCCAGCCGTCATCTCTGTGGCGGGCTGCGGAGAGAGCCGCGGACGAGCGGCGGCGGTCCAGGGGCACGCTCCGGGAGAGGTAGTCGATTTGCCGGGACAGGAATCGCTGCAACCCTCTGCCCTTTCACCTCAAATGGGGCTTCGTAGCGCCGAGTCAGCCTGACTCCAACATGGCGCCCGCGAGGTAGGGGGACCCGGAACGCCGAGACCCGCTCCCTGAGAGATCTTCCCAGACACGGCGGTGGGTGAGAGGCGGGAACCAGCTCCAACCCTACTGGCACAGATGACGTGGATGCCCCCCGGCCACCTGCAGCACGCGAGTGGTGGTCGTGCCCAGAGGCTGCCTTTGCCTGACCCTAACATGGAGGCGGTGGAGGTGCAGGAGGATCGATGGGCACACTGAAGCCTGTCCCACACCGGCAGTGGACACAAGCCTGAAACGTCCTTGGTGCGGTTCCTGGGCGCTCCTTGCCAGTGACACGCGAACCAGCCAGCACCCAGCAGAGAGGCATGGAGAGCGCAGGACCTCATACCAAGCGAGGACTGTTGGGAGAAAAACACTAACTGGGAGTGACTGAAGTGTGGACAATTGGTGAGCCCAATTACCATACACCACACATACTGGGACGCACAGAACAGAGCGCGTGTGTTGCTGGGGGGGCCCGCCGTTTGCGTGACTGGCAGCTCGGCGGGTGCGCCCTGCTGGGGCGGCGGGGACCTGAGGACACACTATGCCCCCTACACCAAACGGGCGATCAGAAAGATAACTTGGCCACACAACGATGCCGGGCCGACGGTGCCCCAGCTGCCGACCACAGTGAGCACGACGAACCTTATCTCAAAAGCCGAAATGGGGAAGCCTAGATCCACGCAGCAGATGATGGTTCCGGAAACCGCGACGGAGAACCTGCCACGCACTCATACGCTGGCAGGGTTCTCTACCACCCAGCCAGACCCGACCATCTCGGACAAACTGGATCAAGTGCTAGCGACCATCGAACTTTCAAGGGTCTCTATGGAGGAGCGTCTCGGCGCCCTCACCACGGACATTAGTCTCATCCGAGATGATCATAGAAAGCTAGCCGACCGGGTAAAAGATGGCGAGAAATCACTGGCAGACCTACAACCCGCCGTCACTGCGCAACAAAAGACGGTGCGATCGGCGTTGGACCGCCTGGCGGCTGCGGAGGAGCAGATTGATGATTTGGAAGGACGCTCACGGCGCTGCAACATCCGCGTCTTGGGCCTGATGGAGGGGGTTGAAGGGGCGCACCCAATCGTGTACATGGAGGCCTGGGTCAAATCTTTCACCCCACCTGCGGAACGCACAGCCTTCTTCTCTATAGAACGAGCCCACTGAGTTCCAGCCCGCAGACCGCCACTGCTGGCAAAATTTCTACACTTCCAAGACCGCGACGCTATGCTCAGGGCCACCAGAAATGCGGTTCCTGGGCGCTCCTTGCCAGTGACACGCGAACCAGCCAGCACCCAGCAGAGAGGCATGGAGAGCGCAGGACCTCATACCAAGCGAGGACTGTTGGGAGAAAAACACTAACTGGGAGTGACTGAAGTGTGGACAATTGGTGAGCCCAATTACCATACACCACACATACTGGGACGCACAGAACAGAGCGCGTGTGTTGCTGGGGGGGCCCGCCGTTTGCGTGACTGGCAGCTCGGCGGGTGCGCCCTGCTGGGGCGGCGGGGACCTGAGGACACACTATGCCCCCTACACCAAACGGGCGATCAGAAAGATAACTTGGCCACACAACGATGCCGGGCCGACGGTGCCCCAGCTGCCGACCACAGTGAGCACGACGAACCTTATCTCAAAAGCCGAAATGGGGAAGCCTAGAGCCACGCAGCAGATGACGGTTCCGGAAACCGCGCTGGAGAACCTGCCACGCACTCATACGCTGGCAGGGTTCTCTACCACCCAGCCAGACCCGACCATCTCGGACAAACTGGATCAAGTGCTAGCGACCATCGAACTTTCAAGGGTCTCTATGGAGGAGCGTCTCGGCGCCCTCACCACGGACATTAGTCTCATCCGAGATGATCATAGAAAGCTAGCCGACCGGGTAAAAGATGGCGAGAAATCACTGGCAGACCTACAACCCGCCGTCACTGCGCAACAAAAGACGGTGCGATCGGCGTTGGACCGCCTGGCGGCTGCGGAGGAGCAGATTGATGATTTGGAAGGACGCTCACGGCGCTGCAACATCCGCGTCTTGGGCCTGATGGAGGGGGTTGAAGGGGCGCACCCAATCGTGTACATGGAGGCCTGGGTCAAATCTTTCACCCCACCTGCGGAACGCACAGCCTTCTTCTCTATAGAACGAGCCCACTGAGTTCCAGCCCGCAGACCGCCACTGCTGGCAACATTTCTACACTTCCAAGACCGCGACGCTATGCTCAGGGCCACCAGAAACGCGGGCCCGCTGCAGGTGGAAAACAAGCATATCATGGTCTTTCCCGACTATGCACAGGTGGTGCAGAAACAACGATCTTCGTTCCTGAAGGTGAAGCGCTGACTACGGGCTAACAACATTCAATACTCTTTATTTTTCCCGGCCCGTCTGAAAGTTATCCACGCTGGCACCACCCATTTCTTCTCCACTGCCGAGGAAGCATGTGACTGGGCAGACCACCACTGTGCACAGAGCTCAACAGCAGAGGCCACTCGGGAGTGGACGAAGAGGGCTCCACGCGCCAGGCGGCGCAGCCAGCAGTCATCGCAGCCTCGGAGACGGCAGGGCAGGAGAGAGTTAACGGAACGTCGTGTATCGGACTCCCTGGACCTGGAAGAAATCATGCAGGAGTGACGCAAGGCCTTACAGGCGGTGACGGACCTAGGAACTGCCTCGCAGGGGGAAGACATAGACTGAGCCCCCCATCTTTTCTCGTCAGAAGGAGAAGAGGATAGTGACGAGTCTCACTCTAAACCCGGCACCGTCACCCTGCCCCGGGGCACTCCAAAAACTGCTAACATTCTGCACTGATGACACACGAGTTGGTGAGCAGAGATATCCGGTAAGCTTGGCGGACATACCCTCCCACACCCGATGCAGCACACGCACGGATCACATCGCACCACTTTTGCTGATTCACCGACCGGATGGCGAACATTAATCCTACCAATGTCCTATCGCAACTTTGCCTCGCAGGCACGAGCCACCGCCCCCATTTATCGATTGTTCACTCTCTAGTTCTATGAGAGTCAGTTTGGACGTATCGGCCTCACCGATAGGCCCCAGGTATTTGGACAGTTTCCCACCCCAGTTTTTGGTTCCATTGTCCCGGTTCACTCATACCCTTTATCCCCCAGGGAATGCCAGTGCCAAGCTAGCCGAAACTCATGTGTGGCTACCACTAACCTCCATGTCTGACGGGCGCAGGGCCAGGAAACCGCCAGAACCCATAGCACAGCCACTCCACACCACACCTAAGGGCGCAGGTACCACTCACCACATACCCAAATGCAGAGCGCAGACATTAGTGTACTGACTTTGAACACAAGGGGACTCAACACGCCACGCAAACGGTATGCAGTCTACTCCTACATCAAACGTCAACGCTCACAAATAGCGTTTCTTCAAGAAACCCATCTCACAACTCCAGAAATTGCCCTGGTCTGGATTCGCCCAGGCACACCATTCCAAGAGCTCTGAAGAGTGGTGGACAAAGAGGGTAGATTTGCACTGTTAGAGGGACTCTTGGACGGGCAACCCATTCTATTGGGCAGCATATATGCCCCAAATATAGACCAAGAAAAGTTTTGGCAATCCCTTACTGGGGAGTTAGCTCAATTCGCAACTATCCCATGGATCCTGGGGGGAGACTACAACTGCGCGCTCCACATTGCACTGGATAGGTCCCACCCACCACCGCCGCACTCACCAGCACCGAAGCAGACTGAGCACTTTCAAAGTTGGGTTACACACTGGGCGCTCATAGACGCTTGGAGAGCACACCACCCTCTGACACGTCTTTACTCATTCCATTCTATACCACATAACCTACGGGTCCGCTTGGATAGATTTTTATGTTCCCCATCACTGATTCCTAAAGTACAACACACAGATTATCTGGGACGCGTGATTTTGGATCACGATGCGCACATCATGCGTATCCTATGGAGGTCCCCTTACCCTCCGTTGCCCACGTGGCGCCTCCCGCACGACTGTTTGACGGACCAAGTGTTTAAACACGACCACGAGCAAGATATACAGGACTACTTTTCCAACAACTCGGGGACAGCCTCCTCCAAACTGGTTGAATGGGACGCATTTAAGATAGTGGCCCGGGGAGCATGCATTACGCAAATAATAGGGGCAAAACGAACACTAGAACGCACACTCACCACCACAGAACGGAAGTTGCCCACCCTCACTAGACAGGAAGATGCCAATGCTGCAACAGCAGCACAAGTAGCGGCAGCCAAAACACAACACGCTGCTGCCATGGCAGACCTACGCCAATACAACTTTAGAGCCTACGCCTCTCGAATGCATAAAGAAAAGGATAAAACGGGTACACTCCTAGCTTGGCTAGCAAAACAGGACACGGAAGCAACACCCATCACCGAAATAATGGACCTTTCCGGGAATCTGGTGCGATCCCAACTGGACATCATAACTGCATTCCAGCACTATTACACTATAATTTACCGCACCCCGTCACAGCTCAGACGAGAGGCGATCGGCCACTTTCTAGACCCCCTATCTATCCCACACATCCAAGAAACAGAGAAAAACACCCTAGACACCACAATAACATCGACTGATGTCACCCACGCGATTCGCGCGCTAGCTCGGAACAAGGCACCGGGCCTTGATGGTCTCCCTCTAGAATATTATAGCGCCTCCTCCCCCCTACTAGTTCCTCGCCTAACTGAGATGCTTGCGGTCGCTCTGGAGAGGGGAGAACTGCAAAGCTCCCTCCGCGAGTCGGTCATAGTAAAGTTACTTAAACCACATCGAGACCCGCAGCAGCTGTCTTCTTATTGTCCAATTACGCTCCTCTCGGCCGACTGCAAAATACTGGGGAAAATTCTGGTGGAGAGGTACGAACAAATTCTGCGACCCTTAGTCCATCCAGATCAGTGTGCGTTTGTACCCGGCAGAAATACGTCACAAAACATACGGCGCTTGTTCCATATTAAGAATCAAGTGGAACATACACACCCTAACGCGGTCTGCTTAATCTTAGACCTCGAAAAAGCCTTTGATACTCTTGCTTGGCCATACCTTTTCGCGGTGCTGCAGCGAGTAGGGATAGGCCCAACCCTCCTCGCGTATACAAGGCTTCTCTACACTGTGCTCACATCCCATATTCGACTGGGCCGATACATATCTTCATCATTCAAGGTGGAGAGGGGGACGAGACAAGGGTGCCCACTATCGCCCCTGATCTTCGCCTTAGCGGTGGAACCGCTGGCAATCCGACTACGTGCGGAGGGAACCAAATGGGGCATCCCCATAGCGGACACCGTCCATAGCGTCTCCATGTACGCGGACGACCTCCTAATATATATTCGCGATATCACCACGGACCTCACACTCCTCTGGACAACCCAAACGGAGTTCGCGGAGGCATCCGGTCTTAAAGTAAACTGGGACAAATCTGCAGTATACCCACTGCACCCAAACCTCATGCCGCTAGAGTTGTGAATTGGCCCGCAGTGCCTACCCTGGAGCACACACGCCCCCGCTATCTCGGCATCCGCCTATACCACTCCCCCACGGACATATATGAGGGCAACCATCGCAAAGCGCTGGCCGGCATTAGATCTGCAGTGGGATTTTGGAAGAATCTCCCGCTGGCCCCGATTGGCCGGGTGGCCATAGCTAAGATGATTGTCGTCCCCCGGCTACTGTACCACTTTGCGAATCTACCGGTGATCCCACCTAGGGCCTTTTTTCGAGACCTAGACTCCTCCGCACACTCATCTGGGGCACGCACAGACATCGGATAGCCCTCACTAAGTTGCAATTACCCACTACACCAGCGGTACTCAAAGTACGGCCCGCGGGCCAGTTGCGGCCCGCCAGCCCTTTCCATGCGGCCCTCGAGTAAAACAACAGACAGTTGGCAATCAACTGCAATTCCGCCTGTTGTTATTCCTCGGGGGCCGCATTCACTGGGTAAAGAAGCATCCGCAAAACCAGTGCCTCGCAAGCAGAGGCGCAACTAGAGCTAAATTTCGGCGGCGGGGGGAGGGGGGGGGGGTGAATCTTTAAGCTTTAGGCAGAGTGGAGCTGATTTCGGGGGAGGGGGGGCTGAATCTTTAAGCAATAGGCAGAGTGGCGCTGCAGGGCCTCTTAGAAGGGGTGAAACAGCGAGGCCTCATTAACATGCAAATGGTCTTTTAAAGACCTGTGAAGTGCTCGGGTGCGGCTGTGTGTGCGCAGCGAGGCTGTCTCATCCCGGCTGCCACACGCGACGGGGGGGGGGCTGAAGCCCTTTGAGTCCAATGGGTGTTGCGCGCCTGATGGCCTGTATGGGAGATAAGACGAGTGAACAGCAGCGCAAGGACCTGCTTTTTCAGCAGTCTCTCCTCTGCGGGCCGCACACCACCGTAGGCATCTCTTATGCCTCTCACCAGGGCCCACGAGCCTCGATTTGCTCCTACCCCTCTGTGGCGAACAGGCTAGCATCGCTGGTGCTGCCCTACCTGCGGCCTCACAATGCGGCCTCCCCAAACCCACCCAAGCCCGGTACGCTGTCTCATCCCGAGCTGCCACACAGAGAGAGGGAGGGAGACAGCGAGAGGGAGGGAGACAGCGAGAGGGAGGGAGACAGCGAGAGGGAGGGAGACAGAGCGAGAGAGAGACCGAGAGGGAGGGAGACAGAGGGAGGGAGAGAGGGAGGGAGAGAGAGGGGGAGGGAGACAGAGGGACACAGAGGGAAACAGGGAGAGAGAGAGGGAGACAGGGAGAGAGAGAGGGAGACAGGGAGAGAGAGAGGGAGACAGGGAGAGAGAGAGGGAGACAGGGAAACAGGGAGAGAGAGAGGGAAACAGGGAGAGAGAGAGGGAGACAAAGGGAGGGAGACAGAGGGAGATGGAGGGAGACAGAGGGAGATGGAGGGAGACAGAGGGAGACAAAGGGAGGGAGACAGAGGGAGGGGGAGACAGAGAGAGGGGGAGACAGAGAGAGGGGGAGACAGAGAGGGAGACAGAGAGTGAGGGAGTGAGACAGGGAGGGAGGGAGACAGAGAGGGAGGGAGACAAAGGGACACAGACAGAGGGAGACAGAGAGCGAGATGGATACCGGGAGAGAGAGAGTGAGACCGGGAGAGAGAGAGTCCCTGTTTGGCAGTATGTCGTATGACCAAATGGGCTGCTCTATATGAGACAGCACGTTGCGTACGATATACTGCCAAACAAGGACTCGGGGAACTTCCATTCGCATACTACTGACTGTGTGAGCCTCTGAGGAAGAGAGTCATCGAAACGCGTCGGGCTCAGTCAGGTGTGAATAATTATAGGCAAGCGCGACGAACCATACCTAATAAAAGCTTGTGGGGAAAAGCAGCTTGTGTTCAAGTGCGGTTCTTCTGATGGACAAATCCCCAATGAACTGTATACATATGTGTGTGTGTGTATGCTGGGTCTGGTGGCTCAGTGGACGAATGCGTCCGCGGCAGGGGTCTGTGTTCAACCTCATGGTCAGTTTTTTTTAGTTGCTCTAGCCCCGCCCCCTCCACCACTGACCCCGCCCCCACAGGTGCGGCCCTCGGCCACAAACCACACTGTAAATTTGGCCCCCGAGAGAAAGTTTGTGAGTACCCCTGCACTACACAATGGTGCCTAGGCGCCCCCTCCTTCGAGTCGTACTTTCTGGCGGCGCAGTTACAATGGCTGTCGTACTGGATGGCGGGTAGGAATACAGGAGAAACTCATACATCCCAGGGCCGGATCCCTACCCCGGAACTACGTCGCCTACTGCTCCCAGGTACTAAACCTCGACGGACATATCCGTTACAGGTGTCAGTGGCCCGTCGATGTATGCAAAGAATCCTCTGCATGTCGACGGTGACCCCGCATTACTCCCCACGGCTGTCGCTGGTTGGCTGGCCCAAGCAGGAGACATACTTTACAGTAGCCATGCTCCGTGCGTGGACGGAATGCGATATAACAGACGCGGAGACACTGTTTGCAGAAGGGCAGCTCAGACCTTACGACCAGCTCACGGAGGATTACGATCTACCGGCTGGTCAGTTTTTAACCCACCGACAGCTCCTAAAACACTTTCGGCCACACGCGGACCTCTCCGCCGGCGAGCCCAAGACCCACCCGGTCATTAACACTATCCTAGATATGGGTTCAGGTTGGCACTTAGTTACATGGATCTATAAATCCATAAGAGAGCTAACGAATAAATCACTACTTGTTCTCTGAGCCACATGAGAGGACGAACTTGAACGTCAGATACACGACAGGGAGTGGGAGAGGGCCCTAGAGTTCCCTAAAAAGTATCGAGGAACGCACGTTTTAAAAATATTCAGTATTATGTCTTACATAGAGCGTATTTAACACCAGCGCACCTACAGCGGTTCTACCCAGACACTCTATTCGTATGCCCCAGATGTCACTCGTCAGACGCACACTTTCACCACATGTTCTGGAGCTGCCCCACCCTATGCCGGTTCTGGTCAGTAGTCCTCATGACCCTTAAAAAACTTACAGGCCTTCCGGATATACACACCTGGGAGGCGGTCGCTCTCGGAATATTCCGTAGACCCAAAACTCTCAAAGTGCCCATCCGCTTAGTCACCCTAGCAACGCTACTCGCAAAAAGAAGCATCGCCATGAACTGGCGAGCCCCATTAGGCCCCCCTGTAGAGGCATGGGCGGGGGCGGTGAAAAAATGGGTGGCAGCGGAAGAAGAATCACTCCGGGAGAAGGAGGTGAAAGGACTGCGAAAGCATCCCATATCTACGGAATGGGCTATATTATCACACCAGTTCCAACACTTACAATCGCGCGCTGATACAGGCACATCTCAACATACCACCACCGACCTAGGTGCAAGTACCTCGAACGTGAGCACACATGACACTGCCCCCATCTCCCCAGCTAGCGGGTGAGACACACAATACCACTCGGTGCACTACACTACCCACTGCCGCGGGTTCAGCTGTCCTGGCGCCTGCCCACAAACAACGTCCTACCAGCTGCACACTACAACTAAACTGACCCAGACGCCATACTCATGGCTCACATCCTGGCTTCCCCCCAGTAAAGCATCCCCAGTTTTTATTCCCCCCGGTTCCCCCCCGGCATCACAGTACAGAGAAGATATATGGACTGTAACGACAGATACCCCTTGGAGGACAGGATGCAAAGCCTACAACTGGACAGCATAACTACTGTCGATTACATAGGTGTAATGAGATGAGCTGTGGCTTTTGTTTGTTGTAAAAGTGATAATAAAAATATTTCACAAAAAAAAAGTTAGCATTTGCGGTACCATTTTGTATCCAGCCACCATTTTGTACCATGATCGAAAATAAGCTCCTGCCTCATAACGTTTGCCTGAGCAGAAAAGCAACTTTGATTGTTTCTCTTTAGTATTATCCAAGGTTGAGTTCCACTGCCTTAATGAATAGATCGTTCTGTCTCTGCATACCTTGCTTCTCGAGTAAGCCCTGCTCCCACCCTAGAGAGACGAGCACGGGCAGAGTAACCTTGAAACTAAGATAGCATGTACGCATTCTCAAGATGGTGGCTGGCCTTTCTGTACTCCCTTTGTTCGTTAGTGCTCAGGCTGGAAAATTCCAGTCTGGGTGGGGTTTTAGAGGTGTTGGAAATGTATATTTTGTGTTACTGTGTGGACATGGGTCAGTCCCTCAGTAGCTATCTAAGGAGGCTGGTCAGACCGGACTCCCTCGAGCGAATACTAATAAAATAGCTTGGTTTGTATTCTCTACTGTCTGACCGACACTTCACTTGTACGGAAGGCTGAGAGGTGGTCATGAGTAAACCAGGTGGCCCTAATCGGGTCACTTCCTTCACAAACCTCTCTATAAAACTTGTAGCTCTTTATGGACTTCTGAATGTCATGCAGAGAAGGATGTTCTTGGACAGGGTGCCCTAAAGAAGAGCAGAATGTACAGAAACAACCCGACCTCTCAGACTTGGGGAATGAGGTGTCCACGGTGTTCTGATCACTGGCAGTGAGTTAACTTGTGAGAAAGGGAAGAGGGGCCTGATCAGTGGCTGCTGTGTAGGACACGGAGAGGGCCTTGGGTTTTATTGTAGCTGCTGTAGCAGCTGATGCAGGGAATGCAAGGCCTGAAACCATCAAACCATGAACCATACCACGAACCATACCACTGTGTCCTACGTGCCCCAGAGGCATTCAATGGATTTAAAAGCTAGGAGAAAATGAATTCTCCATATAAACGTTTATGGGAAAAATGATAAAAGCATTTGCTGTAGAGCCAGAAGACGTTATGAATTTGAAACCAACTGGTCTGTACTGCAGTTTAACCCTTCACACGCAAAGGATTCAAGAACTTTTCTGGTGTCACATTAATTTTTATCCTGCCACATCCAAAGCATGTAAATGTTTTGCAAAGATGATACATTTTGCAACTTCATGCCGACGCAGTCGCTAAATGTGTCACCTTAGCAAAAACTTGATTTGTGGGAAACATTTCTGACAGAAAACGTTTTTGCAATAGAATTGTTCTTTTCATAGGTATGGTTGCAGTTCTTCTCACAAAAAAATCCATTTTTTATGATTTTTCACCCTCCATTTTATGAAACTACCATCTTCATGATGGTTTTAAATGGAAAGTCACAAAATGGAGAAAAGCTATGTCCTCATATGCTGCGCACTCCAGTTATCCCCTCAGAGGGAGCATGGGCGGTAATCAAGTAAAGCATCCTTCTCCGTATTCCGCTCCTCCGCTCTGCGATACTGCGGGTTGTAGTTGCTGCCACTGGGTGAGGGCCAGCCAAGGGTGGAAAGTGTTTGAGAGGGGATGTGAGGGTTCGGCGCTCCATTAGCAGTGGGTGGCTGTGGGCTGTCACAGAAGTATGCAGGCGAGGCTCTGTGTGGTTCTAATTGATGGGACAGTGGGGCTTGGTGTAGGATGGGAACAATGTGCACTAGCAGAGCTGCATCTGGGTCTAGCTCTGTGGTCGATTGCGAGACCGTGTGCCTGACAGATGTTCACTTGCCGCGGCGCACGTGGCTCTAGTTTTGTAATGGAGGAATGTAGTGGCTTGCGGAAGAATGAGGACCACCCCTGCAGAACTTAACTGGGGGTGTAAAATGTTACCAGCCACCTTACAAACATACAAACAAACAGGGGCCTTGGGCAAAGCAAGGGCATCCAAAGGGGTAGGGTCCCACCTGCACTGTGGTGACATACATTACAAAACATACAGAACACTCCAGGCAGAACGAGACGAAGGCCTTGGGATGGGCTGAATGTATGGCTATAATACTGTGACACCCACCCCCATCCCCCCAAATGACACAGATGCATCTCGTTCTATTTCTGGAAGAGCAGATAATATGGTAGGTCTTTCTTTCTTTTTTCTGGATCAAAATCTGATGATGAAACATAAACACGAGTCCAACAAAAAAAAAGGTGCCTGTGTCCAAAACCTGCACCTAGGTCCTGACACATGCATGTTTTCAGACTTGTAAGAGGTTGGTATCAGGGATGCTGTCGTTCGAAAGATGTTAATATCAACATTACATGCACATGAATGCAAAATATGAGAAGAGGGCTTTTGCTAAATCTGTGAAATATTTTTTTATCTCACTTGTCGAAACTAGAACATTTTTAACAAAAACAAAACTCTGTAAAAGTGTGTTTTGTGGCCGAATTAACCCATATTAGTGTTCTATAAAGCATATGAAAAACCCTTCTCATAAGGCAACCGTATGTGTGCAAGCACGGTGGGCCCACTGGAGTGTTTTTAATTAAGTATAAGAAAAAGCATTCCTAGATGAATGCTCTGCATATGCACACGTGCACGTGTGTGCACGCACATTGGTCAAATTGGGATGTTTTTCCTTAACCTTTTTCTTCAGCTTGAAAACCCACTAAACCATTCAAGGATAGCTGCCATGCATGTGTGCATGAACCGGTGGCCAGCTTAACAGTTTTTACCAAAAACAACGACAACATGAAAGCAAGCATTGGAAACACCACTAGCGAGACCTGTCAGCATTGCCAATGCTTGTTCGTTCTGGCAGAATATCTCACCACAGGCTATGAGGTGACAATTCAAACATTTAAATTTTATGAAGATGCTAATTTTGTCATATGTTCAACCTACAGAATTCTAATTTCAAACTATTTACGTGGTGTCAGCACTGGAGTGGACTCCACAGGTAGACTCCACCTTGCACTTTTCTCCCTGGCCTGCCTGCGTTGGTGCGTTCACACAGTTTGCACATGGTGTGTCTAGTCCAATAGAGGGTGTTTCAAAAGGGCGTGTGTTTTGGAATCTTTTGCCAGTTCTAAGTCGGTATGTGCGAAATTGGTATAATTTGAATGTGTTTAATTATGCAAAACGTTTGTATAATTAGGCAAAAGGCTGTGTATTTATGCAAAATGTGATTCAGTCTTTTAGCGCTACATATTTTGTAGCTAGAAATGCTTACCAGCGTCAGTTTTTGTAATGAGGACACATTGTGTACAATTTCTTTTTTAAATACACAATTGTTTCAAAGAGCAGGTGCTCTTGTTCCGTTTGGGTTATTCCTGAACTCTCACACTATTATTTTGTCATGAATGGCGGAGTAAATATGCAACGTGGTGTAATAGTAAATTTTGGAAATATCGTGTAACAAGTGCAACAGAACATTCCTGAAATTAAGAAAAAAACTATTTCTAAGGTAACCAGCTACTTCTCCTTGTCCTTCGGGGTCTGTGAGTCTGTGTGTTGGGGTCTCAATGGCTAATCCAAATTGTGGCTGGGCTTTGTGGGCTTCCTCTGAAGCCTGTGAGAGATCCGCATGTGCTTTGGTAGAGAGATCATCATGGGAGTGAGATCTTAAGAAGGTGAGATATGCCTGTAGACTGAGATCTGCAAGAGTACGCACACCTTTACTTGGTCACCTGTCCCCAACACTAAACCCTATGGACTTGCACCTAATCTTTAGCATTGCACACCATGGAATTACCCCCAATCTTGATCACTAAATACCATGGCGTGATAGGTCAGTTCAGTGGACAAGGTATTATTGCATGGACCCCGGCAATTATCATTACAATACAGAATATTAAGCATTGAAAGTCAGACAAATGTTGCCAAAATAAACATGTAAAATTAATATCACAGTCTTCCAGAACGAGTCACTACATTTTCCAGGCTATTTTGAAGTTACATTTGTGTCGATTGCGTCTCTTTGGTGCATGCGTATACACATACTTTGCTGTTCTCACTCCTGCTCTTGTTAGTCTCCTAGGACGATACAGTGTTCCTGCTCAAATTTTACTCTTAAAGATGTGCATTTTCCTTGCAGAATACTTAGCAGTTTCCTGAGCTCCAGGAAACGGCTGGTGACAGTGGTCATTATGAATTTTATTATGTCGAATCCTATTGAATGTCAGGAAGTACATGTCCCTAGAATGTATGTAGGTTGTCCAGTATAGAAGTCGTCTTTCGGTCTCTCACTCTCCTATGTTGCACTGTTGGAAAGTCTTTCTTCTTCAATGGGTGTGTGTTTGATATGTGTCCAGTATCCATTTCCAGTCTGCGGTCACTGGTTATAATCAGCGTTTGGCTGCGCTTTGAGTTTCTCACCACGGTGAAGCGTTTGACAAGACTACTCACTGAACTCTGTGAAATGGCAGTCGGCCCTATCCAGGGAAGCACCCTAATCATAGTATGACCTTTAATAAACAACTATCTATGATTCTGACATCACAAGCAGACCTGGTGAGAGCATAGAGCATCACCCATCACCTTCCTCCCAAAGGCTCAATGTGCAATGAGCCGAACCTACCCCTGTGACCACCTCTCTCTCTAGTTTCTCCTCCAAAAGAGGCTCAAAGCAGATCTTGCTCAACACTTTTGGATGCTTCTCGTGCAGAGTGGAAAGCGTGTGTTTTAAACCACATTCTATAGGTGTAATTTAAATGTTCATACAATTTCCATTAGTGTTGTTCCAGGGTATAAATCCTTAAACAAGGTTCTGCATATGTCTTCACACTGTGACCTGCTTTTGCATGCACTTCGTCGGGACAGAAAAGTCCTTTCCATGCGATAGACGTAAACACCTGTCTGGAGGGCCCTAACTGTACTGATGTCTGGACCCCTAATGCTGATTTTTGTTGTCATGGGCGAACACAAATTGTGAGGCCTGTCTCGCAGATTGCGGTCTTTGTGGAGAGGTAGGGGCACGCAAACCGTCACCCTTATAGTGGTGAAAGGCTACTGCCTTTGCCAGAAGTTAAGCATTCCGAGTGCAGTGGTGGTAACATGCCATGTAGTGATCAGTAGGAGTGGACAGGTCCTTTTTAGGTCGAGCCTAGCCCAGCGCGCATGCGCTGCACTAGGAGATGACCTTTTGGAATCGGTCTGCACTTTTGTAACGCTTGTGCGTTTGGCGGTATCCACCTTGTGGGAGCGAGCAGCGGCGTGTAGGGGCCATCTGTTTCTAATTAGCGTGGCCGCGCGCTTGTTCATATTTGCCTGTCTCGCGGTCTCTTTCACTTTTGTGCAGTATACACAAGTTTTTATCATGCTTAAAAGCAAAGACATATAAGCATGATCTAACTCTTAGTACCCTCTTTGACCAAAAACCATTTGCTGTCTCTTCACTTGCAAACCAGCTTCCTCTTTGCACTCAGAATTACTGAAGTCTCGGCGTTGGCTCAACATCCTGTGATCCTGCGCAAAATCACTTAATCTCCCCTTGCCTCTCTGGTTTTATTTGTTTACATTTATTTTTATAACATGTGCATATGTGCGCATCTGGGAGTGGTCAGGGGGCGAGGGCTGTGGCTTTGAAGGTGTCCTTTATTTATGTATTTCCGTTTATCGCGC
The DNA here is from genome assembly GCF_964204655.1 of Triturus cristatus. NCBI lineage: Eukaryota > Metazoa > Chordata > Amphibia > Caudata > Salamandridae > Triturus > Triturus cristatus. Next base: position 798,195,583 of record NC_140583.1, on the reverse strand, counting down.
TTTAACATAGCGCCAACTCACATGGAAAGGACTGAAGTGCTTTGCATGAGCACCACTTGTATTACACAAGGATCCAGCACCACGCTGCCCTTTATTTATTTATTTCTGTTTATAATACTTTAGCATACGCCAACTCGCCAGGAAGGGACTGAAGTGCTTTGCATGAACACCACTTACACTATACCAGTTCCTATTGGCCCGTTGCCACTCCATTGTCTCCAATGGGACTCCAATAATTCCAGAGCTCGGTTAACTTTATGCCACTGGGACGTGGTGACATGCAAAACATATAGCTAACTGGCTAAAGGCAATGCATGGCAGAAGGGCAAAGCATTGAAACAAAAATACTTAAATGTAGGAAGCAAGTGGAAGCTGGAGACGACAGTAGGCATCGGTGCGTTCAGCCACAGAAATTCTACATCGTGGTGCTTCTTTGTGTTGCAGAATGCAATAACGTTTACGGCACTGAGAAGGAAGTGCGGCGATGGCATTGTGCCACGCTCTTTGAACCCCAGAAAACTATCCTTCGTCATGCTAACTTTGACCAAAAACCATTTGCTGTCTCTTCACTTGCAAACTAGCTTCCTCTCTCCGCTCAGAATTACTGAAGTCTCTGCGTCTGCTCAACATCCTGTGATCCTGCACAAAATCACTTAATCTCCCAGTGCCTACCCCAAAACAAGTATCCAGCTCCGCACTGCTCTTTATTTATTTACGTTTATCGCGCATTCACGTAGCACTACCTGGGGAGGGGTTGTGGCCTTAGGGTTAGAGCCGCCTACTTTGAAGCTGGGGAACCAGGTTCGAGCCTCGGCATCGCCTCGGCACAGCTTTTTGTGATTGTAGGCAAATTTCTAAATCTCTGCGTACCTAACAACTAATGAATGTGTCCTTCTGTAACGTAACTGGTGCTCATGTAAAGCGCTCCAATAACTTTGGGTCAAGTTCGCACCATATTAATCTGCAAAAAATGTTTAAAAAACGGCACGAAGGGACTGAAGTGCTTTGCAAGAGCACCACTTACATTACACAGGGACACGTAGCAACCAGTGCATCTGCAGCCGTCTTTAGTAAACCCCCACCCTTTCCGTAGTTGCTGTTTTCAACTAACCAATGCTTTTGACACCACTCCCACGTCCCCCGCGTGACCCACCACATCCTGCTCCCTGCCTACTTTCCCATTGTTCGGCCAAAAAAGGCCAGTTCATGGCCTCGTAGCCATGTGGTGACCTCTCTGAAAGTGGTGCATTAATGTCTCTGCCACTGATCCAGATTTAAAAAATATATATAAATAAACTCTCACAACAAAATACATACAGATGAGTAGGTCAAGAACAGCCACAATCCTATGTAATGGAGTGTTTCAACACACAATATTTTATTTAGCCGTTGCACCACCAATTTTTACACTAATGTACACGATTGTTTTATAATTTCTATGTCTTTTTGTGTTTATCTGTCTTGTGCCATGTCCCTCCTCAGCGTCTGTTTGTCTTTCACCATGTCTATGTTTTATTCTCTTTCTCTATATTTCGACCTTTCACTGTCTCTGTGCACTTTTCTGTAAAGCCTGTCTCACTTACCTTATCTTGATCTATCTCTGTCTATCCCAGTCTATGCTTTCGTATCTATCTATGCCTGTCCCTGTTCCACTGTTAGTGTGTCCCTTTTCCGTTCGTTTTTCTTTCCTGTGTCTTTCTGTCTCTCTGCCAGCTGTTATGCAATATTCTGTCAACAGAACTTAAACATGTTATAAAGTTTCTGTTACCCTATGTTTATACAATCCCAATACTTCTGTTCAATTCACTGCAAGTTTGATTTGATACCCTATTATTAGTATTGTACATATGTACCCTGCAGTTTAGTTGTACAACATAACATTTAAATAAGTACTTCTCAATACAGTTCTATAAAATGCCTAATAAAAGTGTGAAATCTTCCACCCACGATAATGTAAAGCATGACAAAAACTTATAAGGTCCCAAAAGCGAGACCTAATGGCTATGCCAATGCTTGTTACCTGTGTCACTAGAGTGAGGTCTACAAGCTCACTCATTTCAAGTTCTGCTGCTGTGTGCTTAACTTACCCTTGGCCTACATCGGTACAGTACATGGAAGACTCTGAGTTCCATTTTAGGAGACCCAGGGCTGACTGGAGCAACATGAGGAGAGGAGGTAGAGGAATCCCCCCTGAAAAATGTGTGTGTTGCTGCATTTCTGTAAGCTTGGTGGGACACACTGGTTGAATGGAGCAACAGGCTCGCCATACATTTCAAAGAGGTGCTCTTTGATTCAGAGGGAGGTCACTGGGAAGGGCTCTGACACATCTCAAGAAGGGTAGGATAAGGCCCCAGTGCAATCTTTTTAATGCACATATCACTGTGACTGACAACCAGGTGAGAACCTGTAGTCATTCCCATGGCCTGTGTTGTGGAGCTATCAGATTTGGAGTTGCTCCTGCTGTGACAGACTGTTTCCTGGTGAAAGAGCGGACAGAGGAGAAGGAACTTCAAAAAGAAGCAGACCCCCAACATAATCTTCAAAGACTCAGACTCTAAATCACAGTTGGTGTCTGGAAATGGACAGGAAGAAGGGGACCTTGAGCCCCCAAAAGTTGCCAATGTCAAGCAGCCAATCAGTCTGTGCGAGGAAGATAAGCTCTGCCAGACATCTGTCTGTGACCAGGACTGGGGTCCAAGGCCTGCTAGTCTCCCAGCTGGGTGAGGGGACACCACATAGGGTATCTAAGATCACATGTCTTTGGAGCCTGGAGCACCCGTGCCTACCTGCTTACCAAGAACACTGTGCCCTGTGTGGGAGAGGAGAGCATTGGAGGGAGCAAAGTCCAGTGGAGGGATTCTGGTGAGTGGATCCCCATAGCGAGATGTGAGGAGAACGCTGCTGCATTGATCGAGGCATTGTCCATGTTTAGGGAAAAGTCAGAGAAACCTGTATGCCACAGGAGGCCGCTGTGAATTGAGGGGCGACCTTTGCTGCACTTAATGGGTCATTCCCCATGTGTAGTCCCAAGTTGGCAACCCTGTAGGCCACTTAGGGCCACCCTGATTATTGCTCCGGTGCAGTTAAGGCTGTAGCCCGTCTGTGGTATCAGGTCAACGACCCAGTATGCCAGATGGGGCCACCGTGAAAATTGTTACTGTGCCATTCGGGCTGTAGCCAGTGTACTGTACCAAGTTAGTGACCCCCATATGCCAGGTGGGGCCACCATGAAGTGTGCTGCTGTGCCGATCGGGCCGTAGACAGTGCGCATAGGAGGAACAGTGACCCAGTATGCCAAGGAAGTCACCGGGACAAAGCAAAGAGCATGGTCTGGTTGAGACCGTTGATGGAGGAAGCAGGCCACCGTGGTGACCCGAGCGAGTCCAAACTGTGACTGAGAACCAGCATCAGGATCATCACACCTTCTCCCCCAACCCCATCCAGGGGAAAGATCCATAGGAACTTACCATGCATCGGAGAAGATTCAAGAACTCCCCTGGCCATTGCAGGACTGTGTGTGAGGAACTCGAGGAACCCGACTGCAGCCCTCTTGGGCCGCATGTGAAAGACTTCCCGGAGGCAGTCGCTGCAGCTACAGCACCTGTTAAGGAGACACCCTCAGAGACTTCGGTCACTCGGATCCTGCTGGCGCGAGTATGACTGATTTTTGGGTTAGATGGCCTGAGAGGAACTTACTTGTCAGATAGAGCTGCGGCGCTGGAACTATTTTGACTTTAATCGAGAGTCGGAGTGGGACTCAAGAGATCCAGATTACTACGGGAGCATAACCTGTCGCCTATAGTGAATGGGTAATAACCACTACCGTTAGCTGGAGGGGAGTGGGACTCAGGGACCTGCTTATGAAACAATAGAACCCCAACCTCAGGAGACTGTGTATTGTTTGTGAATGTCGTTTTTAGGTCTCACCTAGTCAGCGCTTGCACTATCTCTTCGAGACATGCTGTGTACAGGATATGGGCATAAAGCTCTGCCCAATTTCCGCCCATCTTTTTAATTGGCTCCTGTCACTGTCCTTTGTAAATGGTGGCGTTTCATTGGTCAATATGCTTAGTAGTCCCTCCTTAGTACTGCCTTGTCTCCCCCATGAGGACACTGCCTGTTACATTTGTTGTTACTCCCTAGGTTTTAATTACAGCTTCAAGGCACTATTTTCTTAAAAGGCTTCAGGCAGGACACACCCTTGGTTCTAAGCTAGGCTGACAGTGGATACTTCACTCACTAAAACGTCTCACATTTATATGAGACCGTCTATAAATTTCCTTTCATCAGCTCCACAAAGAATACAACCTTATCCAAAATAATGTAATAATTCTGTTGTCACATTTCAAACCAACTAATTTTATATACATGGACATAGCTATTTGCATGTACTCGTAGTACTGTCTTGCATGCAATGCATTATGTGTAGGGTGGATTTACCATATCTTCTGCAGGGTGCAGTACCATATGTGACCAAAAGAAATCCCATTTTGGCCACATATGGTACTGCACCCTGCAACATGGCTAGGTAAAAAACATTGCCATTTATAATGCCAATAACTCAAACTTTGTAGACATGCAGTGCTGGTGCCTTGCTCACTAGGGACCTCTAGGAGCAGTTCGCAGTACTGCAATGAGACATGCAGTGCTGGTGCCTTGATCACTAGGGACCTCTAGGAGCAGTTCGCGGTACTGCATCAAGACATGCAGTGCTGGTGCCTTGCTCACTAGGGACTTCTAGGAGCAGTTTGCGGTACTACATACTGCACCTAGACATGCAGTGCTGGTGCCTTGCTCACTAGGGACCTCTAGAAGCAGCTTGCTGTACTGCACCAAGACATGCAGTGCTGGTGCCTTGCTCACCAAGGTCCTGTAGGAGCAGCTTGTGGTACTGCACCTAGACATGCAGTGCTGGGACATTGCTCACTAGGGACCTCTAGGAGCAGCTTGCGGTACTGCACTGAGACATACAATGCTGGTTCCTGGCTCACTATGCAAGCATTGGCAATGCACTAGGTCTTGCATTGCTAAAAGTATGAGCTATTGGCGTTATTATTATTTGCAACAGCAATACCTCAAACTATCAATAATGGGAGGCCTATTGCATTGCAAATGCTTGTTTACTTTGTGGCCATATACAAATACTCCTTTTTCATAAAAGCAAGTATTTGATAATACATTTATTGGTGCACATATTATTAGTTGTGAGACTGTGTTCTTCCCCCTTTGTCTTCCTCACCCCTGAGAAGCCTTGAACTGCTCGACCAATGCTACCACTGAGAGTCAAGCGCTGAAGAGGTACTTGCCCAGTTGCTCAGGATCCATAGTAAGTAGTAATATGGGAAATTAAGAGTAAAAGGCCTCAACCCCCATGGCTGGACCTTGTAACTCCTGCTTGCCCCATGGCCCTCTGAACAGGGTTTTGACACATTTGTAATAAAAGTGTATGTAAAAGGCTTCTCCATGAGGTTTACTTGAAAATCTCCAACTCTATATATTATATTGAGACCAGGAAAAACACTATGGGGGCTATTCACAACGGTAAACTTACTTGTGAGTAAATTAACACATGTACATCTACTCTTACTCGTTTGAGTAACTTTACTACTTTTGGCTTTTCGCAGTTTACAAGTGTAAAGTTACTCAATAATGTAGACTTACATGTCCCCATTCCCTAAAACAGGGAGTGGGGTCAGTGAAAATGTTATACAAGACTGTAGAGTTACTACTAGTAGTGAATTTACAACCATATTTTAAATTTCACATACTTGGCGGAGACCTCCATGATTGGGAGGAGATCTCCCTATGGTAATGTACAGAATTCTTTACAAGGTAATTGACTTTTAAAAAAAAATATTAAAAAATGAAGTTAAATGTTTATGTAAAATAATTGTACCTTATCATTTTGAATGTAGAATCAATTGCAAAAAGGCTTCAGCAGTATTAACTACATTTAAATTAATATGCAAATAATGTAATTATATTATTTTTAAATGTTGCATATTTTTAAAGATCCATTTAAAAATATAACATCCATCTAAAGTAAAAAAATATTTTTATTTATTATGTATTAACAGTTACTGAAAGTTATGTATAGAAATAATTTTTATGAATTTAAGTAATTTTTTAAAACATTACATTAATTGTTAGGTGAAAAGTGTATTAAAGCATATTTAATAAAATAGTATTTATTAATCAGCCAAATGTATTTTTTATTAATAATAATTTATATATATTTTTAAAAGTTTAAATGAATTAATTTATTTTAACATTATTTATCGTGGGATTTTATTCTCCATCCCTTGCATCTGTGTAAGATAAATTATTACTCTACATGAACTACTGCAACTCTCTTTTTTGTGGTATCTCTTGCATCCCTTATTTCTGTGTATGGTACACTGCATTTCTCTGCACAAACACTGCATTTTTCTTTACATACTTGCGGCATCTCTTGCATCCCATTGTTCTGTGTATGGCACATATTGCATTTCTCTGTATAGGGTTGCTGCATCTCTCTTTATATATGTGTGGCATCTCTTGCATTCTTTTGTTCTGTGTATGGCACATATTGCATTTCTCTGTATAAGGTTGCTGCATCTCTCTTTAGATATGTGTGGCATCTCTTGCATTCTTTTGTTCTGTATATGGCACATATTGCATTTCTCTGTATAAAGTTGCTGCATCTCTCTATATATATGTGTGGCATCTCTTGCATCCTTTTATTCTGTGCATGGCATATATTGCATTGCTCTGAATGAAGTTGCTGCATGTCTTTTTATATATGTGTGGCATCTCTTGCATCCTTTTGTTCTGTGTTTGGAACATATTGTATTGCTCTGTATAAAGTTGTTGCATCTCTCTTTCTATATGTGTGGCATCTCGTGCATCCTTTTGTTCTGTGTATGGAACATATTGTATTGCCCTGTATAAAGTTGTTTCATCTCTCTTTATATGTGTGCGGCATCTCTGGCATCCCTTTTTTCTGTGTGTGGCACATATTGTATTTCTCTGTATAAAGTTGCTGCATCTCTCTTTATATATGTGTGGCATCTCTCGCATCCTTTTATTCTGTGTATGGCTTATATTGCATTGCTCTGTATGAAGTTGTTGCATCTCTCTTTATATATGTGTGGTATCTCTTGCATCCTTTTGTTCTGTGTGTGGCAAATATTGCATTGCTCTGTATTGCTGCATCTCTCTTTATATGTGTGCGGCATCTCTTGCATCCTTTTGTTCTGTGTGTGGCAAATATTGCATTGCTCTGTATTGCTGCATCTCTCTTTACATATGTGTGGCATCTCTTGCATTCTTGTGTTATGTGTATGGCACATATTGCATTGCTCTGTATTGCTTCATCTCTCTTTATATATGTGTGGCATCTCTTGCATTCTTTTGTTATGTGTATGGCTTATATTGCATTGCTCTGTATAAAGATGCTGCATCTCTCTTTATATGTGTGCGGCATCTCTTGCATCCCTTTGTTCTGTGTGTGGCAAATATTGCATTGCTCTGTATAAAGTTGCTGCATCTCTCTTTATACATTTGTGCCATCTCTTGCATCCTTCTGTTCTGTGTATGGCACATATTGCATTTCTCTGTATAAAGTTGCTGCATCTCTCTTTATATATATATATGTAGCATCTCTTGCATCCTTTTGTTCTGTGTACGGCACATGTTCCACTTCTCTGTATAAAGTTGCTGCATCTCTCTTTATAATATATGTGGCATCTCTTGCATCCTTTTGTTCTGTGTATGGTACATATTGCATTGCTCTGTATAAAGTTGCTGCATCTCTCGTTATATATGTGTGGCATCGCTTGCATCTCGCTGTTCTGCACCAGGCAGATGTTGCATCTCTATATGGTCCATATTACACATTTTTCCATGGTGCAACAGTCATAATTCATCTCCTTTTGTAGATTGCATTTTTGCCTGGTTGATGTTGCATTTTACATGACATATTACTTAATTCTGTATAGGACACATATAGGCCTCTATCTACAGATATGCTGCGTGTCTGTATATGTTGCAATATTCTGCCAACAAATGTTGACCTTTTTGTATATGACACCATTGTATCTCCTATCTGCCTGCAAAGACGTTGCATCATTTTTATACACAGCAATCTGCATCTTTATTTGTACGGTCCATGTTTCATCTCACTTTCTATGGGATATTCCCAGTGCTTTAAATGGGCAGGTATTGGTACAGTCCGGACTGAGCACCTAATTTGAGCGGGAGAGTACCTGCTCTCCTCTGCAGCAGTACATTTAAATTTAATGGGAGAGCACCGGCACTTTTCAGGAGCAAACAGGTACTCTAAATAATGAGTACCTGCACTTCTGTATTTCCATGTAAAGCATCGGATATTCCATTCTTTCTTTAAATGTTACACCTTTCTGTGCATGGCACAAGTCTACCTGTCTGTAGAAGGTACATGTTGTGAATGCTTAGATGTTTCACACATCACCACCAGGCGGCGCTATGCACTTACCCAGCGGCAGAATGCCGTACAGCGCTATGAGCTGCTGGACGTCGGTGAGTGAAGGCATCGGTTCGATGTCCGCCTGGCGCAGCGTGGTGCCCAAGTAGCTGAACTCGCCTGTTGGGGAAAGAAGAGGTTTCGGTGAGTGACGTGACGCCCTGGGCATTCTTCAGCCCACTTGCACGTGTCAGCGGCCTGGCACCCCCTCTGTGACCCGGCGCAGCGCATCAGTCATTTCACAGGGGCTCCCCCTCGTAGCTGTCAGACTGTACACTCAAAACTTGCCTTTACATATTTTCTTCTGTTTCTTACATTCCTGAGATAAGAATCCCCTGTTTGTCATCATCCGGGTTACACTGGGAGCAAGTGAACCGAAACAAAGCACGTCTATCTCCCGGCTTCCTAAAGCGCCTCCTGCCCTTTGTTCGGCCTCGGACCGCGTTAGAAGTCTAATATCTGCCATCTGCTATTATTGACTTCCTTCGTGAGGTCCTGGGTGGGGGGTATGAGGGGCAGCGGGGGTCTAAGCGCAGGTGTGTGCAATTGGCGCGGCGGGGAGGAGGAGGCCCTAAGGGGAAATAAACCCTCTGATGGGAGCTTGTCCTTCGACTGTGGTATCAAAGCAGCACCTCGTGGCCACATGCGCCTAGAAGCGGCCTGGAGATGAAAGCCAATGGGAACCGCTAGGCTGGCCAGTCGCTGGCCCTACGTGCTCCCCCAAGCTTATTTGGGTTCTTGGAGCTGTTTGCGCCAGGTCCGTCCCTCGGTTACAATTTGTGCTTTTGACGTTTTAGAGAGTAGTAAGAAAATAGTCTGAATAACGGCGTACCCTGTGAATATCAACGATAAAATAAAGCAAAACACTGCATGGTGTGTAGTATAGATTTTCTATACCTAACTCCATGTAAATGTACCTTGAGGCTATGTGCATCTTCAAGGTACATAGATGTAGAGTTAGAAATAGTAAATCTATACTTGCTCTATCTGCACTGACCTTTCGATAGTTTAGTCTTCGATTTTCTTGAATTACGATATTCATATACCCGATACTCAGTAGCAGCGGCGGCTGGCAATATGAAAATATGGGGGTGGGGGTGTGCCCAACTCACCTCAGTGATTCTCCCACCCGGTGCAGCCCTTCCGGCGATGGTGGTGTGGCATGACATCCAGCAGCAGGAAAGGGAAGGACTTCCCTTCCTGCTCAGTGGAACGCGACTCCAGACCAATCCTGGAGCTGCTCTCAGCATGAGAGCAGCTCCAGGATTGGTGGGAGCAGGCTAACTCCGCACTCATTTTGAAGCTGGAGGCCTGTGCTAGCAATCCCCGGGCTGTTTTGTACAGCCCGGGGATTGCTGGGTGTACACTGCGCATGTTGGGCTGGCCGTAGGTAGCCAGACGGCCAACTCGACCTGCACCGAGTGGGGCAGCAGTAATTCTGCAATAACAGGAGTCAGCCTCGCCCCCCCACCTCACCCTCGTGCTGTACACAGCGTTAGCTGGTGGCAAATAAAAATGGCATTATTATGCCATTTTATTTATTAGTGTGTGCCTGCTGCTCTCACAGCATATGGTGCGCCGCTTCTCCACCATTTAGGAGTAGCCACCCCTGCTCATTAGTACACCCAGATAGCCATACATGACTTTGACACCTCTTCTCTTTAGTGCCCCCCTTTCCCATGAGATGTGGTTCCAGAATCAAGGTACCAGCAGTAGCAGTGCGCATTGTAAATCTTTAGAGAGGAACATCCGCTCTTTGTATCAATCAATCAATCATAACATTTGTATAGCGCGCTACTCCCCCGGAGGGGTCTCAAGGCGCTGGGGGAGAGGGGAACGTTACTGCTCGAAAAGCCAGGTCTTGAGTTGCTTCCTGAAGGAGAGATGGTCCTGGGTTAGCCGGAGGTGGATTGGGAGGGAGTTCCATGTCTTGGCTGCCAGGTAGGAGAAGGATCTTCCTCCGGTGGTGGCTCTGCGGATGCGTGGAACGTCAGCGAGGGCGAGGCTGGTTGATTGTAGCTGGCGGGTGGGAGTGTAGAAGTTCAGGCGGTTGTTGAGGTACTTGGGGCCCAGGTCGTGGAGGGCCTTGTGTGCGTGGGTGAGGAGTCTGAACGTGATCCTCTTGCTGACGGGGAGCCAGTGCAGGTCTCTCAGGTGGCCGGAGATGTGGCTGTGACGGGGGATGTCCAGGATGAGACGTGCAGAGGCGTTCTGGATGCGTTGGAGTCTTTTCTGAAGTTTGGCTGTGGTTCCGGCGTAGAGGGTGTTTCCGTAGTCCAGACGGCTGGTGACGAGAGCCTGGGTGACCGTCCTCCTGGTTTCGGTGGGGATCCACCGGAAGATCTTTCGGAGCATGCGCAGGGTGTTGAAGCACGATGATGAGACGGCGTTGACTTGTCTGGTCATCGAGAGGGAGGAGTCCAGGATGAAGTCCAGGTTGCGTGCGTGGTCCGTTGGTTTGAGAGTGGTGCCCAGGGCAGGGGGCCACCAGGAGTCGTCCCAGGCGGAGGGCGATGACCCCAGGATGAGGACTTCCGTTTTGTCTGAGTTCAGTTTCAGGCGGCTGTTCTTCATCCACTCGGCTACGTCTTTCATCCCATTGTGTAGGCTGGTTCTGGCGGTGGAGGGGTCGTTGGTGAGGGAGAGGATCAGCTGGGTGTCGTCGGCGTAGGAGATGATGTTGAGGTTGTGTTGGCGTGCGATGGCTGTGAGGGGGCTCATGTAGACGTTGAAGAGGGTGGGGCTGAGTGAAGATCCTTGTGGTATGCCGCAGATGACTTTGGTGGCCTCGGATACGAATGGGGGGATTCGGACTCTCTGGGTTCTTCCGGTGAGGAACGAGATGATCCACTCCAGTGCCCTGTCTTGGATTCCGATGTTGCTGAGGCGCTGCACTAGGGTGCGGTGACAGACAGTGTCGAACGCTGCGGAGAGGTCCAGGAGGATGAGGGCCGCTGTTTCCCCATTGTCGAGCATGGATCTGATGTCGTCTGTGGCTGCGATGACGGCGGTCTGGGTGCTGTGGTTGGCTCGGAAACCGGATTGCGAGTGGTCGAGGGATCCGTTCGTCTCGAGGAAGGCGGCAAGCTGTCTGTTGACGGTCTTCTCGATGACTTTGGCGGGAAAAGGGAGGAGCGAGATGGGGCGGAAGTTCTTGAGGTCGGTGGGGTCCGCTGTTGGTTTCTTCAGGAGGGCGCTGAGCTCGGCGTGCTTCCAGCTCTCCGGGAAGGTGCCGGTGTTGAAGGAGGTGTTGATGATGTCCCGGAGTTGGGGTGCGATGATGGAATCGGCTTTGTTGAAGACGTGGTGGGGGCAGGGGTCGGTTGGTGATCCGGAGTGGATGGTGTTCATCATGCGGGTGGTGTCTTCGGTGTTGACCGGGGTCCAGGTGCAGAGGGTGGTGATGGGGAGCGTTGGTCCGGAGATTGGGTGCGTGGTCTGTGCGCCGAAGCTGTTGTGTATGTCGCCGATCTTGCTGTGGAAGAACGAGGCGAGTGAGTCGCAGAGGTCTTGCGAGGGAGTGATGTTGTTGTTTCCGGTGGGGGGGTTGGAGAGCTCTTTGACGATGCTGAAGAGTTCCTTGCTGTTTTGGGCGTTGTTGTCCAGTCGTTCTTTGAATGCTGTCTTCTTGGTGGTGCGGATCAGCTGGTGGTGTTTGCGGGTGGCGTGCTTGAGGGCAGTCATGTTGTCTGTGGTCTGGTCGTTGCTCCAGGCTTTCTCGAGGGTGCGGCAGTTCTTCTTGGAGTTCTTAAGTTCGTCGGTGAACCAAGAGGCTTTCTTGCTGCCGGGTCTGCTGGGAGGGGTCTTCAGTGGTGCGAGGTTGTCTGCGCAGTTGGTGATCCACTGTGTGAGGTTGCTGGCTGCTTCGTTGGGGTCCGTCGTGCTGGCGGGAGGGTTCTGGCTGAGAGAGGTGGTGAGCTGGTCGGCGGTGATCTTGTTCCAGCTCCTGCGAGGAACCTGTTGTGGGTGGTGGTGGGCCGTGGTCCTTCTGAAGCTGAAGTGGACGCAGCTGTGGTCAGTCCAATGAAGTCCGGTGGAGTGGCTGAAGGAGATGTATTTGCTGGAGGAGAAGACTGGGTCAAGCGTGTGGCCGGCGTAGTGGGTGGGGGTGTTCACCAGTTGCTTGAGTCCGAGGTTGTCCAGCAGGGCGGCGGTGTTGCTATCGTTGTTGTTCTCCAGGTGGAAGTTGAGGTCCCCTAAGAGGATGTAGTCAGCGGAGGGGAGGGCGTGCGGGCTGATGAAGTCTGCGATGTCTTTGCTGAATTGTGTGCGTGGTCCCGGGGGTCTGTAGATGAGGGTGCCTCTGAGGGTCGTCTTGGGGTCGGTGTGTATCTGGAAGTGGAGGTGTTCGGCGGGGGTGAGGGTGTCGTCGGAGTTGGTCGTGATGCGTATGGTGTTCTTGTGTACGATGGCGATGCCTCCTCCAGTCTGGTTGACGCGGTCCCTCCGGGTGATCTTGTATCCGTCCGGGATGGCGATGGCGATGTCAGGCTCTGAGGAGGCGTTCATCCAGGTTTCCGTGAGGAAGGCGACGTCTGGTGATGTTGTGTCGAGCAGGTTCCAGAGTTCCATGGCGTGTCTGTGGACGGAGCGGGTGTTGAGCAGGATGCACTTGAGGTGTTCGTTGCTGGTGCCTGGCTTGGCGGGTGCGGTGCAGGTCCGGAGGCAGGTGAATCGGCAGGCTTGGCAGGTGAAGGGTCAGTGGGTGCGTTTCAGGGTGGCTTGGTAGCAGGCGGGGTTCCGGACGGCGTTGAGTGCGTTGAGGGTGGCGGCGTCGTAAGTCCGTCGTGTGGTCTGGCGTCGGCGGGGGCCAGGGGTCCTGGCGCTGGGTGCGGTTCAGGCGCGGACGGGCGCAGATGGGCTTGCCTTTGGCGCGTCTTCGGCGCACAATCAGCACGCCCGCTGCACGTGTCCGCTGCGCGTCCGCGCGGCCTCCATTTAAGGCGAAGTGGGAGGGAGGAGCAGCTGGGAGGCGGGAGCAGGGAGGACACAGAAGAAAAGGGGGCGGGGCCGCGATGTCACGGCGGCGGGAAGTGGGGAGCGGGGGTCACACCAGGGGAGGCAATGAAGCAGGAAACAGAGGTACAGAATCAAAATACAAATACTAAATACAACAGAGGCAACAGTGACAAGCAGTCAGGGCACAGGAGGGCAAAAACGGCAAAGCGGCACAAGGAGCAGCAGCGAGGGGGCACAGACACAGCTGGAGGGCCGTGCGGCGCGGGGGTGTCCTGAGGACAGGTCACACTCACCTGCGCCACGCGGTCTCCATTTAAGGCGAAGTGGGAGGGAGGAGCAGCTGGGAGGCGGGAGCGGGGAGGATACAGAAGAAAAGGGGGCGGGGGCGCGATGTCACGGCGGCGGGAAGCGGGGAGAGGGGGTCACACCAGGGGAGGCAATGAAGCAGGAAACAGAGGTACAGAATCAATAAACAAATACAAATACTAAATACAACAGAGGCAACAGTGACAAGCAGTCAGGGCACAGGAGGGCAAAAACGGCACAACGAGCCGCAGCGAGGGGGCACAGACACAGCTGGAGGGCCGTGCGGCGCAGGGGTGTCCTGAGGTATCATCTGCTCCAACTGGAAGCTGTGCGCAGTTGAGGTGAATCATCAGAGGTAATTTGTTGTTGCTCACTCACTCTACACTAGACGATCTCTTTTTGTAACTATTTTGTTGTTATCACATTGAAAGTGTTTGCTGTCACCCACCTCGAGTATCAATACTCTACAACCATGTCCTCTGCATCCCATTGGCAAATCTCAAGGTGTACAAAACAGACTCTTGAATATAAGTAAGGCTTCCAGTTTTCTATCTTTACAGATAAATACAGACAGAACACAATGTTTTTCCGGTGTGTATTTATTTTTAAAAGCGGAAAAATACTGATAATTGTGCTTTTTGTGAGAGACTCTTCTTGCTGTCTTTCATGAATGCCAGGCAACAGTTGAGCCGAAAGACAGCATGGGGAGTTAGAAAACAGGATGAGATTTCCTTAAATACAGGCACATGTTAACATATTTGCAGTATAATGCTAATATGTACCTGTGAGTGTAGTGATTTGTTATACGTGGTTGCTTAACTTGCTAAAATGTGACAGGCATCCATTTATGAGTGCATGTCCAAGAGTTAAATAAATGTGGAACCAGGCCATTTTACGGCTCCATTTATTCTCAAAACACAAAATAAATATGGATAAATACCAATAAGATGACCAAAAACGAAATATGGATAAATACAGACAGAAATGTTACAAAACATATATACCATAAAACCGGTATCCCTAAATATAAGGGAGGTCTTTTTGAGATAAAATAGAGGTAGTTATACTTATATGTTTTTTATGTTGATATCTCTGTACTGTAAAGCGCTCTGATACCTGCAAGGGTCTTGTTCGCGCTATACAAAACTGCTAAAATAAATAAAATAAAAATATTTACTCTTCTGTATTTTCTTCTGACGAATACTCTATTTTACGGCATAAATATTGTATCTTGAGCCAGTAGACAGAATCTGGAAATCTTTAAATATCGTCTGATAGCAGCTCTATGCTGCCCCAATGATATCGTCCATGGACCAGGTAGGTGTCACTGCTGTAGGTGAAGTATCTCCAGAAATGTGCCTCACTCACATAGTTCTGCCAAACGTTTCCACACCACAGAGACCAGGAATAACATGGGATACAAAATGTTCTTGCATAATATAATTTAAGAAACGTCTTTCAGGGAGAAGAAGGGCTTAACTTTTAGCACTGCTTGATTAGGTACACGTGGGATAGATGGGGTATCAGTGCAGAGTGCCAGTAGCCCCCCTGTCCTAGAAACAAACATGATTACATAGGCTAAAAATTAGAATCCAGTCCAATCAAAAAGAAAGCAGACACATTAGAGAAAAAAGTATTGTAGACCCTTCAGTTTCTGTATAAAAAAGGGCAGTGTATGGAGAGAAGCCTTTCTCATTTTCCTTGTCAAGGCATCTCTTCACTATGCTTGTATTGTGCTCTACTTGGCCAATGAGGAGGCCAAAGAACTTGAGAAATCATACAAAAGTGTGTGTATGGTATGTGAGCCATGCCAGGCTAAACGTTGTCTTCACTAATATGAACCGACTGCCTTTATAGAAGGATGCTCAGCTGCCAACCAGTTATCAATCACTTCTTCCGATAAAGTCCTGTTTGCTAAGGGGAATCTTTCGGCTTCAAGTCTTAAGGCAGAGTGTAGATAGGTGTGGGTGAAGAAAACCCCCAACTTAGGTTGGGCAGTAGATCATCCCTCTATGAGAGATCCACCAGGGAGTTGCAGGGGGAAAGCCCAAAGATGCATTCTCCTTGCTCAGCTGTTGGCTACTAGAAATTAGTCTGCCCACTGCAGCCTGAACATCTACGTCTGTTGGGTGGGGCTAGCACTAAACTGAATGCATAGTGTAGATGAGCATCCCATCAATCAAGCTTATGCCTGCATAGGCTCATTCAAGGGGAACTCTTTAGGTCACATTTGTCGTTCTTCCACAGTGGCAACGATGTCCAAGGTAAGTATCCCCCCCACAAGTCAATATGACATTCCAGACTACCTGGTTCAGATTCCAGTCATCAGTTGCTGACATCAGCCTGCTAGAAACATGTCTAAGTTTTGCTCCCACTAGGCGACCCACAGAGATTCAGGAAACGTGCTCGGTGGCTCAGGCACAAACAGCCGCTTCTTCACTGCAGAGGTAAAATGCTTGCTATTTTGCTTTTCTTGCCATAGTGCATTACTGTTTTGTTGTTTTTTCAATCTGCACTGAATGATCCTGCACTGACAGGAGGAAAGCAACAACTGCCAGATGAGTGGTTTGCAAGTTACACATACAGCAGATTGAGTTGTCCACACCAAAGGCCACTGTTGGAAACTCTACTGGGCAGCCACACAAGGCAAGCGGCAAAGCACTCCTCACAAGTCCATTTGGTTTAAATGGTTCTCTCAAGGTAGATTTATCCCGGGATTCCTACCTTCAAATGTCTGTGCATGTATTCAGGGAGATTTATAGAACATCCAAGAGCCCACTCCAGTCGTGATTCATTGGGCACATCACCTCCTTTGGAGGGTCACATCGGTTGCTCAAAGCAAAATACAAAATGCCAGGAGACCAATCAGGAGAAAGAAAACAACTTGTGAGACCGTACCAGGGAAAAACAAGGTCACTGTTTGGTGAATTCTCTGGATCATCTCTGGATGTTTAGGGGAGGCTTTCCCTTGGGCAGTGGTGGTCGTTGTACACATGAAGCCGCTAGCACTGTTGAGAGATCAGAGAAGACTTTTCAAAGCTGAGCAAAAATACTCATCGCTTGGTTGTTGGAAGTAAATATACAAAGAGAAGTTGCCTTCCAAGGAGAGTCTGATTTAATGAGCCGATCATCCAACTGACACTTTAAATGAATGTTCTTCCTGATCGTGTGTGCTAACAAAACTGTTAGCACCTTTTCAACTAGAGAACCTGAAAGATTTGTGTCAAGGTGATTAACTTGAAACTGTCCTTCCGGTCGAACTTGTTTAAAAACCTCAGATTTAGACATGGCAATGGAGCTCCACTCTTCTTCGGCATCTGGAAAAATCAAGAATAGTATCTCTTGCTGTGTTCTCTTTAAAGGGTTAATTCCCTGGTACCTTTACAGAGCAGGGCTCCTCTGCTTTTCATCAAAGTTGGGAGAACTGGAATAAGCAAGCTGGAGGAACGAAGGGTGTTTCCTGACAAACAGACAGAAGTCCCAAAACGTAATTATCTGCAAGCACACAGGTATGAAGGACCATCCATTCAGGAAGAATGAAAACCAACCCCATCCATACATAATGGAAGACTTCTATCCACAACTGGGTTATTGTGGTCCAAGCAGGAGTCAACCTTTCCACTGGTTTTCAAACAGCTTGGTGGATGGCTATTGTTACTCCTCTGGTCCACCTGTCCTTCACAGGGTGAAAAAATTCTGTTGCGGTCACTGATGGGCTGCAGTCCTTCAGTTAGAAAAGGCAGGGCACGCGTATCCCTAAGATTTCTTTATTACTCTCAATCACTGGTCGTGTCGGGCAGATCTGGATCCGAGAGACTTTGACTCCAGAGAAAAGGCGATCCCTTCCCGTAGCCACCCGGCCGATGGAGATTAACTCTTATCAGTTGATGTCTTTGAAAAGAAACCTCTTCAGGGGGAGGAAAAGCAAATGGCACCAACAACCTCGAAAATAAAACTCTGGAAGGGGAGGAGTCAGTAGAGTGGACAAAAAAACACCTAGACAGAAGTACTGACGAAAGACTAGTTAGAATGGAACATCGCAAATTAAAAGCATTCACAGAATCAGGAAGCAATTGTGACACAATATTATTGTAATCCTCCTTCCTTTATCCCTTATATGAATATGTAACGTTACAACGCGATCAAAATGATTGCGGAACTTTACATAGCAGTTTTTACAACGCAAGTCGTTACAACGACTTGCGCTGGAGGGCGCTGGACTTAGGAATCGTAAGATTTACTGTTCTAACACCAGTCTACGTACAGTAGGGAAGGTGTTGGAATAGTAAATCCTACTATTCCTAAGGTTAGAGCGCCATCCAGCGCAAGTCATTGTAAAGACTCGCGTTGTATTACCCGCGATGTAAAGGCATTGCGATACAATGCCCGCGTGGTAATGGATGTTTCCCCCCTTATATACCTTAAATTAGACCCGGAAGGAAACGCACAGCCACAGGCGGCTGATGCTGCCATGGTGGTTTGGGCAGACAAGGAAAAACAGTATCGCTGGGCCGCCATCTTGGATTGGTAGATATTAGATCTTCCAAGCTGGTGCGTGCCAGCTCAGGAAGCCGGCAGGAGCAAGCAGGATTCATAATGATCCCAACCACCAACATCCCAACCGGAACCAGCAGCTTGAAATGCCACAGCGCAAAACCACCACCCACCACTGAGTAGACAGCACGCCAAGCTCAGTATCCCACACACCACAAAGAGGAGAACATGAAGAAGTGCGGAATGTGCGGCGCAGAGCTCCCAACAATTGCCGCCAAGTCTGCCTCAAGGACCTGGAAGATGCTGAACTAGGCATAGGCATTTCTAAGATTTTGTTCACAATACAGACAAACTGTTGTTGCTGCATAAGGTCATGTCAAGTAGGCAAGCCTGGACATCAACAATGAAACCTGTAGATGTCATTCAGGCATGGCAACAATCAACAAAACGAATTCCCATGGATTGTGTGACTGTCGACAGCAATGAGGCAGTTCCTCATCAAATACATTGGAAAGTTCATTTAACATTTGATCAACCAGACCCTGAATATACTCTAGGAGACGAGGAGTCCTTAGTCCCATAATCCAAGGTTGCAGCTCACCCAAAGGCAGAAGGCATTAGAAGACCTCAGAGAGAGGATTCAAGTGATCTGACAATGACATATTATTCCTGCCCTGAGGGCAGGGTTTAAAGCCGTCAAGAAAAACCGTAGACGCATTTAGAAAATACCTGTTCGTCCCATTCCTGAGAACTTAGGGAAGCTCCTGGATAAAGTGCCTATGACACAAGGAAAAACAAGCACTGGCCAACCAAATCGGCCGTGTCTTTAATATATGGATGCAGACGTATATTCTTTCCCAATGCTTGTTTTTTTTGGTATAGTTTCATTTCTAGAAGCATACCAAAAACCTTTCAGTGCTGGCTGCTGGTGCATACAAGTGCACTCAAATGCTGTCGAATTTGAATGGTCTTTGCCATAAAGCATTAAAAAAACACCTGAATGCCCACATCATGTGCACTCAATGGTGGAATATTTTTCTAAAGATGGCTGCCCACTGATATTGGCTTTACCAATGCAACTATACACTAATTGGCAAAGCCAATATTGGTGGATAGGGAGACGAATTGATGGACAGAGATCGAGGTGGAAAGAGAGGTTTTGCGGAGAGAGAAAGCAGAGAGACAGAGAGAGAGAGTGCCTTAGAGTACAGGAGAAGCGAGGGATGAAGCAGAGCGAAATAGTGCAGTGACTATCAGAAAGAGAGGGTGGGTGGCAGGGAAAGCAGCGTTAAGCAGAGGGAGAACAAATAGTCTCTCATGCAGTGGAATGCAAGGACTCCATGGAAGGCGGAAGCACACGTAAACAGACTATAGAATGAGGTGAGCGGACCAATCGCCTGTGGGTTTATCCAGTGCTTGAAATGGAAAAATAGAAGTGCAGGTACCCTGTAACGGAGTACCTGCTTGTTTCTGAGAAGTGCTGGTACTCTTCAATTAAAGGTATTACGTTTATCTTGAGAAGTGCCGGTACTCTCCCTCTCAGTACCGGCCTATTTAAAGCACTGGGTTTATCGGAGATGCGACTGACAATGTCTCACGATAATAGCAGGAAGAGGAAAACGCACAAAAAGTCACTGGTTGAATTGAGGTGCCCAAAGTCCTCTCTAAGTACACGTACAAATGTTACATACCATAGGTCTCTCAACGACAAACAACTAAATCTGTCTGTAGATGAGACCTAAAAAGGAATTGACATCTTGACGCCCTGAGTTCTTACAGAACTTATGTGTCACTTCCAAAAGTGAGTCTCTGACGAGTACAAGGCTGAGGATAACACCAGACAATTGTCGAAAGCTATCAGACTTTTAAAGGTAGATACACTTACGTCTAAAGCCAGACCACCTCGGATCGCGATAATGCTATCTGTAGTAGCTCAAAATTTACCAAACAAAAAACTTGGAAATGCTCAGCGAAAATGAGGGGTGTGATGTGACTATATTTTGGATTTTACTTGAAAGGTCAACAACGAGTGATTGGTCACGGGGAACTTCAAGTGAAGCTTCCACCATCGCCATATCACTGGAAATGTTTCTGTTACTTTTCCACAAGCTTCAGTACTCTCAAAGTATGTGAGCTTCACCACGATTAAGACGGCCAAGCAGGACCAAACACGTCTGTGATGGTTAAAGGTCTTTCCGAAATACCTTGGGCTGACAGCATTTCATTTAAAACGGAACTGGTTTTTGACACATAGTTCTGTGATGCTGCTGGCAGCCACTGAAGCACAGAGAGGCGGGTGGTCCTCGTGGGCATACATACCAATGTGCGCTGATCCCATCTCAATTCTAAAGTGAAAACTATTGTAAAATGACCCAAGGAGCATGGGGAATAGGTCTCTTCTATTCCATGATGCAGTGGATTTTCTTTTTCTTTATTCCTGCTGTAAAATCCCGTTTTTCCTGCTGTAATGCTAATAAAAGTGTAGGAGGCATTGGCTATGTTGCTTTTACATCGTTCCCCAATCGGTGGCAGCTTCTTATTCCTCAACATCCACGGTAGGGAAGGGTTTGGAGGCTCCTGTGTCAGATGTGCATTCAGTAGCATCGCTAAGCTCCTATGGATTTACATTTATGTTTACTCAGGATGTTTAGACAGCTCCATAAGCTCACAGGTCGCTTCGGGGCGGCAGCAGTGCATCGTGTGGATGCCACGGAAACGGGAAAGGCTCTGGGTGGAAAGGACTTCTGTCAGGTTTACTTAAGAGATGTCAGAAGGTTTACTTACAGTCAGCTGTGACTCGGGCACACAGTCTCCATGAATGCAACAAGAGCATGTGCTGAACCTTCCTTTGTCCTCAAGGACCTGGGACTCCAACAAGGGCTCGGAATTCTTCCCAGGACCCCTGACAGAACTCCAGACTGGTGTAAGGCGGCAGCAAGTTCATCACAACCAAGGGTATGTGTTAGGGGTGTGTGCAGTGTTCATTATGCAAGCATAGTCTTGCAGAGTTTCCATTCATTAGCCTGTGTGTACTTGTGGTGCTTTGTGCTTCTGCTATGGTCATGCATATTGACTGTTTCATGTGAAGTGAGTGATTGCTTTCACAGCACTTCATTCAGCTACAGATGCGCTTTTACATTTCTGCTTATGTTTTCCATCTGACTGTTTTAAATTGAACTTGCCTGTCAGAATTGTAGAGGTCCTTACCTTAGTTTTTATCGTTGCATCGCACAAGAGGTGTTCAATGTAGCCATTGCAGCAATTTTGATTTCTTTTTAAGTCAGTGGTACAGCCTGAGCAGTCATCTGCAGCCTGTGCACCGATCTACTGACTTTCATAAGGAGGCGTGATGTGCGGATGCCAAATGGAAGCCCACCTATGCTCAACCGCCCTCAGTTCACCCAGTCCACCGGAGAATGCTGCCGGTTTCAATACAATGCCCCCATGCTGCTCTCGTTGAGGAATACCCAACTTTACTTTCTCTCCACGCATGTCTTTGATAGGGTTAGAGACTTAGGGATTGATAAATCCACCATCAAACCTCTAGAAGCCTGGAGCTAGTCCGCATTCTCAGGGACATTCTCCTACAGCTGCTCCACTGAATGTAAGATCCCTACCACAAAATGTGATAATCTCAAGGCCCATTTCCTGGTGGATGCCTCTCAGACCGGTTTCCATACTGATATGGGTACAGAGACTGCTCTTGTACCTCTTCTAGATGGCTTCAGAGGGAGCCTTGATGAGGGCTGCTCTATTGGCCTTATCCTATTAGATCTCTCTGTTGCCTTTGATACAATCGAACAATCCACCTTATTCAACTGTTTGGCAGCACTTGGGTTAGCAAGCCTTCCCTTGCCTGTTTTTCATCGTTCGGATCTGCTTGGTGTCAATCTCTGACTCTCTCTTCTTTTAGATGAGCATCCACTCAGGTTGGTGTGGAGTCCCCTGTCGATCATCACTATCACACATTCTGTTTAACATGCATGAAGCCTGTTATTGACATCATTAGATCTTGGGACATGGAGTGTGTATCCTATGTAGATGACCTTATATTAATCCTGATACTTTATCACCCTCCCAGAGGAGATACAACATATTCTTCACTTTTTCTTTCTAACCGTTCAATCTTGGGGGGCCAAGAGTATGCCAAACTTAATGCAGACAAAACCAAAGTGTTCATTTGCAGCCCTGATTCTCTCTGAAAAGCCTATTTTTAACCTTTACACCGAGGTGCCCTCCCACCCCATATGGTGGTCCTAGTCAAGAATCTTGGGTTCCATTTTGATACAAATTCAGAACCCCAAGGAAGATTCTTCCTTATATTAAACCCCAGTGGAAAGCTCTTGTGGTGGGCACAGCCATGTTATTTAGAATAGGCTATGGAAATGTGTGCAACGGGGTGCTCTTGGCAAAAACTATTAACAGATTTCAACCTCTCCAAAATATGGCTTTGAGACCAGTCTTCAGCCTGCAGAATTTTGACAATGTAACGGCAGCTTGTCGTAGGCTACACTGGAAAGAAATATTGAAATGAAATCCCTCTGCATAGTTTGTTGTGCTCTATACAGCGAGGAGCTCATATCTGTCAATCTTGGAATTCTCCCTATCTTTCCTTGTACCCTTTTCGCTCTACCTCTTGCCATGTGGCCATGATTTCTGGCACCTGGGAGGATGGGAATTTTTGGTATTGACACCCAAACTCTGAAATAAATTACCGAAGCACATCCGATTCCATTTGCAGAGACTTGAAAGCACATCTTTCCCTTTTACCAATGGTCATTGCTATAATCTCTTGTTCTCTCAGCCAATAATAATGCCAAGATGCCTTTGGGGTGAACATATACTAACAGGGTGAGAGCCTGTATGTAACTGTGCACTGTTCAGAGAGTGTCTAGTCTGACACTATACAATCTTTGAAATCATATTGTGCTTTTAATTTGCGAAACAGAAACATCACATTATCTGGAACATTTCGCGTTTTTTAAGTGCGAGACAACAAATATGTGTTTACGATTTGTTTCAAAAGACAGTTCATACAATATTTCCATGAAGAACGCAGTGTCATACAAAAATCTTGTGTAACATTATGTCAATTGCATGTTACAAGCATATAATAATGCATCAAAATTACATCACAACAGAAATGTAAATGCCCAATGCATTTCGGAACCAGCCGGTTCCTTCGTCAGGGGCCAATCTGAAAAATATAAGGTAGACCCTTTTCTAGTGAGTAAAATGTATTTTTGGCTCAATCTCTAGTAATCTGATGATGAGCGAACGTCACTCTGGGGGTTACCTGTTAGTGTGTTCAGAATGATATGCTCTGAAAGAGAGAACAATGTGGCGGGGTCAGCAACAACTAGAGCAAAGGAGTATACGTGAATGATAGCGTTGGGTGCCTCAAAGACTCACGCTTACCTGATTAAATGGGAACTTGTGACTCTGAAAGAATAAAATACCGGGTTGTATTGAGCAAATGTAACTAGTAATACCTGAGACTAATAAGGCTTACAAGAGTTGAGAATAATGCGTTTAAAAAGGAATAGGGATCTTACCTCTAAAAGGAGGTGCATAAGTTGCTGGGGAGAGAAGTAAACAGAACGGGGTGTTAGGAGAGACGCGACCGAAATGAACATAAGCATCAGCCAACAGCGAAAAACCCGTAAAGGGACCCTTACCTGGAAAGTGACCAAGGGAGAGAGAAACCGACAAGCTCCACACAGGATAAGTGGGTGAGAGAAAACGAACCGAGGGTGCTATTTCAAGAGTGAAACCCGGAAGCAAACCGGAGGTGCTCAACAGAAACGACGGACTAATGGAAACCAAATGCAACCAGCTAGGGGTAGCGTAACTAGCAAACTAACAAACGCGCCATCTTAAAATGGTAACGTATGAACTATCAAATGGATCTGTGAATGCGCAAAGTTCAGTAAGTGCTATCATAAGAGTAAGGGAAAGCCAAACCGTAAATGAGAAAGACAATATCAACATGATGAACGTATCGAGAGGAGAGAACGCTGTGAGTGAAATAAACAAAAATGCCCGGAGGCTGTCATGCGTACCGAAGAGGCTTAAGGCAACAAGTAGATCTCAGTTAAGGAAAGAGGAGGTTGGCCAGGGGAAGGGCTAGTGGGGCAAACTATACGAGGAAAATAAAAATGAACCTCTTCTGTGAACGGTGAAAGTCCGAATGGACATGTGGGTATGTAGGTGCAAAACGAAGAAGTATAAAGAACAGATAGAACATATGAGGAAATAAGGACAATCTGTGCACTAATAAGAATCGTGGAGGAGATCTCTGGGTTAAACAATGGCGTGCTGGTGAGCTGTGTGTATGTAACACAGTGTATTGCTCCAGTGGTGCTAAAATGCGTGTAAGATACCTGTGTCTAGAGTGGCCACGTAAGGCTCATATACGGAGTAACTCAGCTTGTAATTAAATGAAACATGACATATCAAGCCTATCATTAAGACCAATTGGTGTCATGGTGTCCAGAAATTTGATCCAATAGACCTCCCTTTGTAGGAGTCTAAGGTGGGTATTGACTCCATGCTGTTGCTCAACGTGTTCGATTATTTGGAATCTGAGTTGTGATATTGAATGACTTGCTTAATGCCAATGGGTCGCCAGAGGTGAATTTTTATTCTTGGTTCTAATCCGACTTTTGTGCTCTGTGAGGCGTGTTTTCATTTTTCGTTCAGTTTTACCAATGTACAGTTTGCCACATGGGCATTTAATCCCGTATATTACATTCGTAGTGTTGCAGTCGCTGGTATGTCTGAGCAGAACGTCCTTACCCGTAGTGGGGTGTTTTAAGATGTTCCCTGGGATGATGTTATTGCAATGCGAACAGTTTTGACATTTCAAAGTTCCTTTTTTGGTGATTGTAGTGTGTGGTTTTTTCGTGGAAGATATTAATTCACGGAGATTTTGACCCCTGGTGTAGGCATGCAGAGGCAATTCCCGGAAAATGTTGTTGAAGTCAGCTTCATTGGCTAGTAGTTCCCAACGTTTGTTGATGATTCTTTTGATAGCAATAGAGCTGGTCGAAAATTTGGAAGTGAACACTGTGTTTGATTTGTTTGGTTTCTTGGCAGGTGTAAGGAGTTCTCCACGGGATTTTGTCATCGCTCTTTGTGCACATGAATCAAGGATTGCGAGGGGATACCCACGCTCCTGGTATTTTTCCTTGTATTCACTGATTTTTGCTGTACTGTCCTGTGTTTCTGAGCAGATGCGTTTGATCCTAATAAACTGGGAGTAAGGTAGATTCTTGATGAGATTGCTGGGGTGGAAGCTGGAGTATTGTAATGCATTGTTGCGGTCCGTGGGTTTAGTGTAGACTGTTGTGGTCAACCCATGTCCATCTGGATTTTTGTTGATGGTGACATCGAGGTATTGGATGGACTGTATGTCAATTTTGTGAGTGAATTGGATCCTGGGATTGTGTGAGTTAAGAGTGGTTATCATTTGTTCGAGGAGTTGTTGTGAGTTGGTCCAGACCCAAAAGATGTCGTCGATATACCGACAGTATGTGTAGATGTTTGACCACCACTGGGAAATGTCCATGATGTGTTCCTGTTCAAACATTGCCATGAAGATGTTAGCGTACGATGGAGCCCCCGGAAAACCCATGGAGGTTCCCGAGAGTTGGGCGTAAAATTTTTCGTTCCATTTGAAGTAGCTATGGTGAAGGCAGAAATGTAATAGTTGTAAGATAAAAACTTTTTCTATCTCAATGTCTTCACGTTGCAGGATGGCCCATTCGACTGCCTCCATACCTGTGGAGTGAGGAATAGAAGTATAAAGTGCCACCACATCTATGGTGCACAGTAACCAAGTAGGTTGGATGTTGGGTTGAATTAACTCAAGTTTTTTGAGGAAGTCTGTAGTATCTCTGGTATATGACCACCAGTTCTGCACAAACTTCTGCAGGTAATGATCCAGGTATTTACCGATGGTGTCAAAAATGAACCCACATCCTGAAACAATAGGTCTGAAAGGTGGTCGCTGCAGATTCTTATGTATTTTGGGTAACATATATAGATGGGGTCTGCGAGGATCCGGTGTAGTAAGAAATTGTTTGGTCAGTTCATCAATCCACCCCAAATCGTATGCTTTTTTCAGGATGTCTTGGAAGATGATTTCAAGTTGCAACGTGGGGTCTGTTTGTAGTGGTAGATATATGGAATGGTCATTCACGTGATTGTTGACTTGTTGTAAGTAGAACTCTGTGTCCATTATGACAATTGCTCCTCCCTTGTCAGCAGGTTGGATAGTGATGTCTGGGTTGTTTGCAAGGATTCTCAGAGTGATTCTTTCATTGTTCGTCAAATTTTGGTGTTTGTTTGAGCGAAGGTTCAGGTTTTGTATGTCCTTTTTGACCATGATCTCGAATGTGTCCAACATCTTATGGGACACTGGAGCTTGGAAGGTACTGCGAGGTTTAAATTTCGTCAGTGTGCCGGTCTCTGGAGTAGTATCTTGAGTCACGACGTTGGAGAAGTAGTGTCGTAGGCGTAATGTCCGCATAAATTTATATAGGGCAACATCAATTTCCAATTGGTTAGCATGGTTTGTGGGAACAAAAGACAAACCTCTGTTTAAAACTGCTTTTTGGTAAGGTGTAATGTTTACCGATGAGATGTTGATGATTAGGGAATGTTCTTCCCGCTGCGTAGCGATTTTCCTGCCCTTTCCTCGCCTGGTCTTACTGTTGCACTTTGTTTCTCTAGTTGTAAGGCTGGTGGTATTCCTTGGTCCGGGGCCTGTGACAAAAAAGATACCGAGCTTGTCTTCTCAGCGTGTTCAGTGGAATCCATGGTAGGAATTTGTTGACTGGAAGCCGATGTACCGGGCTGGACTGGTATTCTAGATGTTGAAATATCCTTATCAGAAACCAAACTCTCTTCCGATGAATGCGTGTTAGGTTTGCGAGGTTCAAATCTTTTGCGTGCATATATTTCGGCCCAGGTGTAAACCTCGTTTAATTTATAGTCAATAGTATCTCTTTTATATTTCCTTAGTTTCCCCTCTTGTAATTCTCTGCTGTATTTGTCAAGTTTTATGTTCAAACCCTCTAGGTTGATTCTCCATGTGTCATGTTCTAACCTTGTCTGAAGTTCTCCTTTCAGTGTGTTGATTTCTTGTTCAAGATCCTTGATGGTTTTGGAAAGTTCCTCGATAATAAGTAGAATCAGATCAAGGGAACATTTATTGAGAATTGAGAACCATTTGTTCATAAAGGTAGGATTTAGGTGGAAACGAAATAGCATCGGTCTTATTGAAAGTCGTAGTCCTCTGGGGATCCGTTTGGCTTTGTGGTACTGTACTAATGTGGAGGCGTGAAGTTGTTGGTTGAGTTGACGTCTGGTTAAATATTCTAGTTGTTTGAGTTGTTGTGAGATCGAGCCGCTGTGCGTATCCATGTTTTTTACTTCCTGGATTAAAGAATAAATTTCGGAGGCTTGGTCTGTGGTGTAGACCAAAGTGGTTGCTCTATTATCTGTGATGTTCATTATGGATTCAAACGACATTTTTATTTGAGTGGGTGCTACTCCTTGGTGGACAAAAAACTGGGAAACAACGGTTATGTGGGGAGAGCACTCCGGTACGTGTGGTACACCAATTTCATACAAAGTTCTGAGGGAATTTTAGAACAGCGGTGCTACAGTTATGTAGGAGTTTGTCCTCTCCTACTGCGCAAAAGAACAAATACTGACAGGGTGAGAGCCTGTATGTAACTGTGCACTGTTCACAGAGTGTCTAGTCTGACACTATACAATCTTTGAAATCATATTGTGCTTTTAATTTGCGAAACAGAAACATCACATTATCTGGAACATTTCGCGTTTTTTAAGTGCGAGACAACAAATATGTGTTTACGATTTGTTTCAAAAGACAGTTCATACAATATTTCCATGAAGAACGCAGTGTCATACAAAAATCTTGTGTAACATTATGTCAATTGCATGTTACAAGCATATAATAATGCATCAAAATTACATCACAACAGAAATGTAAATGCCCAATGCATTTCGGAACCAGCCGGTTCCTTCGTCAGGGGCCAATCTGAAAAATATAAGGTAGACCATTTTCTAGTGAGTAAAATGTATTTTTGGCTCAATCTCTAGTAATCTGATGATGAGCGAACGTCACTCTGGGGGTTACCTGTTAGTGTGTTCAGAATGATATGCTCTGAAAGAGAGAACAATGTGGCGGGGTCAGCAACAACTAGAGCAAAGGAGTATACGTGAATGATAGCGTTGGGTGCCTCAAAGACTCACGCTTACCTGATTAAATGGGAACTTGTGACTCTGAAAGAATAAAATACCGGGTTGTATTGAGCAAATGTAACTAGTAATACCTGAGACTGATAAGGCTTACAAGAGTTGAGAATAATGCGTTTAAAAAGGAATAGGGATCTTACCTCTAAAAGGAGGTGCATAAGTTGCTGGGGAGAGAAGTAAACAGAACGGGGTGTTAAGGAGAGACGCGACCGAAATGAACATAAGCATCAGCCAACAGCGAAAAACCCGTAAAGGGACCCTTACCTGGAAAGTGACCAAGGGAGAGAGAAACCGACAAGCTCCACACAGGATAAGTGGGTGAGAGAAAACGAACCGAGGGTGCTATTTCAAGAGTGAAACCCGGAAGCAAACCGGAGGTGCTCAACAGAAACAACGGACTAATGGAAACCAAATGCAACCAGCTAGGGGTAGCGTAACTAGCAAACTAACAAACGCGCCATCTTAAAATGGTAACGTATGAACTATCAAATGGATCTGTGAATGCGCAAAGTTCAGTAAGTGCTATCATAAGAGTCTAGTCCGCATTCTCAGGGACATTCTCCTACAGCTGCTCCACTGAATGTAAGATCCCTACCACAAAATGTGATAATCTCAAGGCCCATTTCCTGGTGGATGCCTCTCAGACCGGTTTCCATACTGATATGGGTACAGAGACTGCTCTTGTACCTCTTCTAGATGGCTTCAGAGGGAGCCTTGATGAGGGCTGCTCTATTGGCCTTATCCTATTAGATCTCTCTGTTGCCTTTGATACAATCGAACAATCCACCTTATTCAACTGTTTGGCAGCACTTGGGTTAGCAAGCCTTCCCTTGCCTGTTTTTCATCGTTCGGATCTGCTTGGTGTCAATCTCTGACTCTCTCTTCTTTTAGATGAGCATCCACTCAGGTTGGTGTGGAGTCCCCTGTCGATCATCACTATCACACATTCTGTTTAACATGCATGAAGCCTGTTATTGACATCATTAGATCTTGGGACATGGAGTGTGTATCCTATGTAGATGACCTTATATTAATCCTGAGACTTTATCACCCTCCCAGAGGAGATACAACATATTCTTCACTTTTTCTTTCTAACCGTTCAATCTTGGGGGGCCAAGAGTATGCCAAACTTAATGCAGACAAAACCAAAGTGTTCATTTGCAGCCCTGATTCTCTCTGAAAAGCCTATTTTTAACCTTTACACCGAGGTGCCCTCCCACCCCATATGGTGGTCCTAGTCAAGAATCTTGGGTTCCATTTTGATACAAATTCAGAACCCCAAGGAAGATTCTTCCTTATATTAAACCCCAGTGGAAAGCTCTTGTGGTGGGCACAGCCATGTTATTTAGAATAGGCTATGGAAATGTGTGCAACGGGGTGCTCTTGGCAAAAACTATTAACAGATTTCAACCTCTCCAAAATATGGCTTTGAGACCAGTCTTCAGCCTGCAGAATTTTGACAATGTAACGGCAGCTTGTCGTAGGCTACACTGGAAAGAAATATTGAAATGAAATCCCTCTGCATAGTTTGTTGTGCTCTATACAGCGAGGAGCTCATATCTGTCAATCTTGGAATTCTCCCTATCTTTCCTTGTACCCTTTTCGCTCTACCTCTTGCCATGTGGCCATGATTTCTGGCACCTGGGAGGATGGGAATTTTTGGTATTGACACCCAAACTCTGAAATAAATTACCGAAGCACATCCGATTCCATTTGCAGAGACTTGAAAGCACATCTTTCCCTTTTACCAATGGTCATTGCTATAATCTCTTGTTCTCTCAGCCAATAATAATGCCAAGATGCCTTTGGGGTGAACATTACACTGATGAACATCCTATTCATTCATTCATTGTGCACTGATATACTTTTGTCTCACAAGTGTCAGTTCAGTTGTAACTTGTAAGCATGTTGTATGACCATACCTTGCATGGCCTTTTCTCCCAAGAACTCTGAAACCATCTCACACTGGCAACTCTCGAGTGTTTGCATTCACGTTGCGAGCCCGGTTATGCTTTTCATCATTGGTGACTCAACACAAATTAAACATGTGCAAGATTTTCATACGAAAGCTCAAATTGTATGGAATTTTACTACTTTGGTGTATTTTTCATACTTCTTGTAAGACGTTCATAAGAAGAAAACTGTGATTTCCAGGTCAGACACAGGGTTGCCTTGACTGCAGGGCTCTCTTTCCATTTTATCCAAACTCCAAAATGAGGAGCTGATTAAAGTAAATATCCCAAGAGTGGGCTGTCTTTCCTTACTTTAAATGACCATCAGACTCAATTGTAGGTCTGCCTACGTTATGTTATGTTATATGGTACTTATATAGCGCACGGCTACTCCCAGGAGTGTCCCGGCGCTGAAACAAAAGACCACATAGCAGCTAACAGAAAGAAACACCTCCGTGCGGAAAGCTGGCCAAAAACTTACAGTTGAAAGAGTCAGGGCTTCAGTTTCTGCCTAAACATGAAGAGGTCTTGCACCTGTCTGAGACAGAGAGTTAGAGTGTTCCATAAGCGAGAGGCTGTCACTTGAAAGGATCTACCCCCGATCCGAGACAGCCAGACCTTAGGCGTGGAGGTCAGAAGCTGAGCAGATGACCTCAGAGTGCGTTGGGGGATATAGTGTTGAAATCTTTCACTGAGGTAGGGGGCCCCTTTCTTATGAAAGGCTTTGAAGACCAGAACCAATGCCTTAAAATGAATTAATTTCTGAATCGGAAGCCAGTGTAAGGAAGACAGCAGATGGGTCGTATGTGTCCTAGGTCTGCCAGAAAAATGGCTCTGGCCACCGCGTTATGAATCATCTGAAGGCGGCTAACCAGGTACGCTGGGAGGCTCAAGTAAAGAGAGTTGAAGTAATCCAGCCTTGAGACCACGAGAGACAGGGAGAAAGTTTCGCAACATTCTCAAAACCCCAAAACAGTTTCCTGCCACTGATTGAATCTGGGCCTTCATCGAGAGGGTAGCATCCAGTTTGACTCCTAGATTTTTTACCGTATTGACTGGTGCTGAAGGGGGGGGACATGTCTTGCGGCCACCAATTAAGCCATGCATCGCAAGGGCTAGAGCCGAAGAAAATAATCTCTGACTTGGCAGAGTTACATTTCAATTGGTTTTCTCTGAGCAAGGAGAATACCTCAGATAAACAGTTGGGTGTCGTCCGCATATGATATTATTTTCGCACTATGCTTCTCGGCGAGAAGTGCGAGCGGGGCCATATATAGATTAAACAAAGTAGGGCTCAAAATTTAGCCCTGAGGAACTCCAACATTCATGGGAGCTATATCAGCTGTGAAGGGAGGGGACCAAATAACTTGTTTATGGTTTTTCAGGAAGGAGGTGAACCATCTCAATACGGTCCTCCGACACCGCTCTCCTCTAGTCTATACAGAAGTCTGTTATGAGGTACGGTGTTGAAGGCTGCAGAGAGGTCCAACAACACCAGAACCGCATTGCCTCCTTTGTCCAATGTGGCTTTAATAGCTCCAGCAACTTCTAATAATGCAGTTTCCGTGCTGAAGTTAGCCCTGAAACCCGACTGGCTAGAATGAAGCAGATGGTTAGATTTAGCTGTCTGTTAGACCTTATGTCACCACTATTACATAATACATAACATATCATACATCCATGATGGACTTTAGCTCAGTCCCCTTCAGCAGTTGGATTCCGTAGGTAAACCCCCTTTAAGCATTGGCCAGCTGCTGGTCCGTCAGGTTTTGGGAGCATCCCATGGCATTTCATGGATGTTTATATTTCTGACATTTACAGGTTCCATGGGGGAAAAAGATCAACAAAGTAGTTTGTCTTTGCCATACTAACTGCATGCATTGAAATATTCTCTCCATCTCCAGCCTGGCTTCTATGTGAGGCCAGGAGGACAGAGACATAGTTTTGGCCCCCAACATACACTGGTACTGACTAACTCACTGCATCCGGGCGTCACAGCTTGTGCAAACAGTAGAGGTGTGTGAGCCAATAAATTAAAGGGGAGAGCCGAGCTCATGCACGTGCCGGCCCGAAAATGTTTGCTATGTAAATCATATAACAAACATCATGTAAAATATGATAACGTCTCTTTAAAATTCTAATTTCTTTTACATTTATTTAGCACTGAGAAGTACTTTATTAAAAGTGATAATTTTTAAACATGAACCATTAGTTAACTAAGGGGCAAGACAAGTGTCATGTAAACCCTGTACTTGCCAAGATTATTAAAGATTAACAGTCCTTATGTTAAGGATTTGTTTTTACCTCTTTGTGCATCTATCTTCAGTTTTTATATAGCATGAACATGACCCGAAGGTATTGAGGGCTTTACATAGAAACTCGTTACATCACACAAGATCGCCATTCATTGCTTATAGGGATGGGGAGATGCAGAGATTCGCTCAGACTCACGGGACGTTGAGCCAACCTTGATACTCGAACTTGGTTCCCCAGGTCCAAAGTCGACAGCTCTGGCCACAGCCACATCCAGGGTAATGGGAGGGAAGCAGGCAGAAGCCACATGAAAGCTCGGCTCGTTATGGGTTTGAGGTTCCAACAGGACCATGAACTGAGCCAGAGCACGGCTTCGGCTCGACCCTAGCTCGAGCTTTCAGTGGCTCGCCCACTTCTAGCAAACAGAGGATGAAGGGACCAGTGTCTGCTGAAATTTTGCGGGCTTGAATGCTGAGAGCCATCCCGGCTGTTTTCTTGTGACAAGCCTCACCCGAGCACGATATCCTATCATTTTGTTGATCCACTTATTTCATCTGCTTTCTGAATATGGCCGTCATATTTTACCACTCTACAGATGATTACATTGCTTCAGTCTATGCGTAAATTTAGTGCAGAATTAGTTTATGACGATATCTACTGATTAATACTCGTATAAGGGCTCCAATCAGTGTGTTACATGTGCTTGTTTTCTGTTTGCCTAATTGCCGTCTTGTTTTTCATTCCCTTTGCTAAGAGTTGGGGAGGTTGTCGTCTCCTCCTTCAGAAGCTCGGAATGGCTCCGCCCAGCGTGGGTATCAATATCATGCCTCGTCCCTTAGATCCCTTTTCAAGTCAGTGCCCACCAGAGCTTTTTATTTTTTAAACAGCTGCAGCCGAGGCCACATTTCACCACAGTTCTAGCATGCAATGAAACTCGTGCCACGGCAGCCTATACATAACAGCTGAAGATGATTAAATATTGTGCAATTTCAGTTAAGGGTTGGAAGAGACAGCCGGCGACACCCTGGGTGGGATTTGAGCACATGACCTAAAATATCATGCCAAAGATTAACCGCTGGGCTGTTGGGAAGGCTCATATGTGTTGTGCTCAAAACATCAGGGGCCATATGGATGGTCGGCATTTCTGGTGCAGCTCACAGCCGAGCGCATGTTTTATGCACCTGCAGGGTGTAAAGTGAATTCATTTAACCCAATATTTCTTTGAGTTTGTGCTTTGTTTTCAGATGGTACAGGTCGGAAAGAGTGGGCAAGGGGTGCCATTTTCTGTTTCTCTGCTGTTATATTTGTAAATTATGCACTAACTCAGGAACTATTGGGGTATATGCAGTGCTTTAAACGGAAATCAAGACGTGCAGGTACTCACTCTCTAGCATACCTGTTTGCTCTTGAGAACTGCCGGTGCTCTCCTAGTAAATGTACTGCAGCAGTGCTGAGAAGTGCAGGTACTTTCAAGAAAGTAAATGCACTCAGTACCGGGCAGCACCTGCCCATTTAATGCACAGGTTATATGACTTCATAGTACAGCGTGAAGGTGCATTAAACAGGTGCTCAGCTTTGCCCTGCACCAGAAGAACCCATCATGATCCGGTTGGGTCTGTTAGCAGTCCACAGCATAATTACACTGCTCGCGAATGATCTGTCACCTTTTGTGTCATAGGTCGAAACAAATGAAACCCATCATTCCGCCTTTTTCTTGCCAAGGCAGATCTCCACTTGCATCCAGAGAAGAAGTGACTGCCAGTGACATCTGAATCTTGTGTGCTTTGGATGCTGATAGATGCCTGGTGAGGATGACCCTCATCCCTGGCAGAGGAAGAGGAAGATGCTCAGCTTGGCATATAGCACTTTTAGTGATTGGTTGGCTCCATACAGCATCATGACCCTATGATTTTAATTATCAAGCTGGGCGGGGGAGGAGGGGGTCTCCCAGTAAGCAAACAACAGTGACCCAACCCGTAGACTGTTACTAAAAGAAGAGACCACCAGTCTCTGCTTTGACCTCACTAGGCCAAGCAGGACACAGCTCCTGCCGGTAACTAGACATAATATCGAAAAAAATATATCGAATGGACATAATATCGAGTTTAAAATATAGAATGGACATAATATCGAATGGACATAATATAGTCGTTAAAAATATCGAATTGGAGGTAAGTAATATCGAAGTACATAATATAGGCATTAAAAAATATCGAATTTTTATTAATATCTATTTTTTAAAGTGTTTTGCATGTTAGTATATGTGTTAAAAGTGTATATTAGTTTTTGTAATGTATGTTTAATTTTTTTAAAGTAATGAATTTTATGTTATTAAATTTTTGCGTAATTTAATTCCGTAGCGGGTTGTGGGTTTATAGGGGAATAGGGTGGGAAGTAATTGAATAGTAATTAAGTAAATATTCATTTTTATTTATTGGTATTGATAATTAATTTTCTGTTAATTAATTATTAATTTGCATTTTTATTATTTATTAATGTTTGGTATTGACAATTAATTGGTTGTGGATTAATTATTAATTGGTAATTAATTTGTATTAATTGGTAATACATTTTTATTAACTGTTT
The DNA here is from genome assembly GCF_964204655.1 of Triturus cristatus. NCBI lineage: Eukaryota > Metazoa > Chordata > Amphibia > Caudata > Salamandridae > Triturus > Triturus cristatus. The sequence continues at coordinate 798,160,261 of NC_140583.1, read as the reverse complement.
AATTGATAATTATGCTAATTGTATTAATTTATAATTTGTAGTGGGTTGTGGTTTTATTGGGGAATATGGTGGGTAGTAATTTAATTGTAATGAATGAATTGCTAAAAATATTTTTGTGTATTGATAATTAATTTACTGTGAATTAATTATTAATTGGTATATTTAATTATTTATCAATTTTTGGTGTAGAAAATTAATTGGTTGATGATTAATTATTAATTGGAAATTAATTTGTATTAATTGGTAATTAATTTTTAATAATTGTTTAATTGATAATTATGGTAATTGTTTTCATTTATTATTTGTAATGGGTTGTGGGTTTATAGGGGAATATGGTGAGAAGTTATTTAATTGTAAATAATTTACTATTAATTATTAATTCTTATTATTTGTATTTATTCATTTTTGGTATTGAAAATTAATTGTTTGTTAATTAATTATTAATAGATAATTACAATATTTATTGGTATTTATAAATAATTGATTATTAAATATTTTGTGATTGGTAATTAATTTTAATAATTTGTGTATTGGTATTAATAATTAAATTATTTAAAAAAAATATTAAATTATTATTTTCCCTACTACTGCACTCATTGGAGTGGGAATAGTAATTTTTACCCCTACTCTATCCAACGCTTTCCCTACTGTTGAACTCTTTGGAGTGGGAATAGTAATTTTTACCCCTACGCTATCCAACGCTTTCCCTATTGTTGCACTCACTGGAGTGGGAATAGTAAATTTTACCCTCCCGCTATCCAACGCTATCCTTACTGTTGCACTTTTTGGAGTGGGAATAGTAATTTTTACCCATACGCTATCCAACGCTTTCCCTATTGTTGCGCTCACTGGAGTGAGAATAGTAATTTTTACCCATACGCTATCCAACGCTTTCCCTATTGTTGCACTCACTGGAGTGGGAATAGTAAATTTTACCCTCCCGCTATCCAACGTTTTCCCTACTGTTGCACTCTTTGGAGTGGGAATAGTAATTTTTACCCATACGCTATCCAACGCTTTCCCTATTGTTGCACTTACTGGAGTGGGAATAGTAAATTTTACCCTCCTGCTATCCAACGTTTTCCCTATTGTTGCACTCTTTGGAGTGGGTATAGTAATTTTTACCCCTACGCTATCTGACACTTTCTCTATTGTTGCACTCACTGGAGTGGGAATAGTAAATTTTACCCTCCCGCTATCCAACGCTTTCCCTACTGTTGCACTCTCTAGAGTGGGAATAGTAATTTTTACCCCTACGCTATCCAATGCTTTCACTACTGTTGCACTGTTTGGAGTGGGAATAGTTATTTTTCCCCCTACGCTATCTGACGCTTTCCCTACTGTTGCACTCACTGGAGTGGTAATGGTACATTTTACCCTGCCGCTATCCTACGGGAAAAATATTGATTATTTTTTATTAATATTACGTTTATATATATCTATTAAAAAATAAAAATGTAAGTTTATTTTTTTTAAGTTACATTAATTATTTATTATTTTTAAGGTTCTTTAAGTATTTTCAAATATGTTTTAGTTAATTATATTTATTATTTTCTTATTTGTACATTACTTTTAATACATTTAAAAAATTCGATATTTTGACTGACTATATTTTTTACAACGATATTTTTTAATCGATATTTTTGTACTTGCCTGTTTGTAGATAGGAATTCGATATTTTTGCATTCTATATTTTGGCATCGATATTTTTGTAGGTCTATATTTTGGTAGTCGATATTATGTCAGTGATCCCTCCTGCCAGAGCCCCAGATAAACATGGGTGAATCTTTACTTCTATGGTTTTGTCCCTAAGTGTGTCTTGTGCGTGCATGTGTGTATAATTCTCTGTTTAATTCTCCTTTTATGTGTCCCTATGTGTGGTATTTTCCTTGTGTGTTTATGTGTATTTGCTTGTGGTTTGCCAACAGATCTGGCATTGAGCCAGCTTGTGCAAATACAGGCATGTACAATTGCTATTTCCTGGCATAAGCACAACAAAACAGACTTGCCAACTCACACAGTATCACTGTGTGTCACACGATTTTGGCTCTCTTCACACGGTCACCTGGCGAGAAGCCGAAATCACATGGTGGCAGGGAAAACGAGCTGGAAACCTCTTTACCGAGTGGCTTTCCCGCTTGTCTTTGGAGGCTGTACGCAGCCGTTGTCCATTATAGGGTGTGAAAACACCCCAGGACATCGGCCACCACCTCAGTGACCCTTTGATTTTTTTGTGAGGGGAGGCAGTGCAGAGGGGTTTGTGGATGTTTTTTTGTGAAGGTGGGGTTAATGGAGGGCAGAGAGAAGGGCCGGCTTTAGCGCTGAGGGGGTCCGGTGCGACAATCTTTTTTTGCATCCCACCCATAACCACCTCCTTGGATTCCCTCACGACCACCAGGCAAAAGGGCCCCTCATCTCTCCATAGCCCCTCTCTCTCATACATTTCTTTTGTTTTAAAGCACTAGTAAAGGCTGACTTTACGAATAAGAATGTATATCTACCCCCAAAAAACCTTTTCAGCAACTTTAGAAATATATATTGAAAGACTAGGGGAAAAAACAGAACATCATAACCTATTTTATGCAGCTTGCATGCAGCTCTTCGATGACAGTTCGTAATGGACACCAGCCACGGTCGGTAGTAGGAGTACCTGCAGGGCGGTGACGTGGGGAGGGGGAGGGGCAGGGTGGGGGGTAGTAAAGTATGGATTACGGAGGTTTACAGGTAAGTAAACATATAAATTAATAAAACGAATTTCGTTGCGTGCACTGCATCCCCAAATGCGATGCTATGCACGCAACGAAATTCGTTTTATTAATTTATATGTTTACTTACCTGTACACCTCCGTAATCCATAGTTTACTACCCCCCACCCTGCCCCTCCCCCTCCCCACGTCACCGCCCTGCAGGTACTCCTACTACCGACCGCGGCTGATGGACACTGTTCTATGTAAGGGTTGTATCTTATGAATTGCGGTAACAAAAGGATCTCTGTGACAAAAGCAGTAATCCACTCAGCTTTCCACATAAAATAGAGATCAGTGATCTGCACGGTATGTGTTCTTGGCAGCAGGCATGTTAATCCTCTACGCTACTTTATGGCGAGTCAAAAGTGCCCCAAACTTTGATCTCTCTCTCTCTAGCAGGAACATTAATCACAAGAGTTGTCTTAACATTTTAATGCTGCTTGAAAACTAGATGCACAAGGAACTCTGCTGAAGGTGTTTTTAAAAAACGTAAGTTATTGCTAAATACAGCGCCTCCCCCCAAAGAGGTCAGCGCCCCCTCCCCAGGTCAGCGCCCAGTGCTGCTGCACCAGTCACACTGCCCTAAAGCCGGCCCTGGCAGAGAGCTTCTAGGTAGCTCTCTGCATGAGGCCCCTCCCCCCCTCTTCACACAGTGACATTTCTTTATAGGTTGGCAGGTATGCGAAAGTCAAACTTACTGGCTTTTTCCCCTAGTGGTTTTCACAGCAACGGGGTAAGGGAGTATCACAAATGTGGCTAGCCCACCAGTCATTAGAGCAGTCTTTATATGAGCACAGCAAGGAGCATTTCCAGCGAGTGTTAGGCCGTAGACATGCAGAGTAGCCCCAGAGCAAAGGATTTCAGTATTGGTGCCTATGCTTAGTCCCCACCCTAAACTGAGATCACCGGGCTATGTGTAGACATACAGCTAGGAGCAAGAAGGACTTGCATTGTACATGAGAGTTTGCGTGTGTGAGCATGATGTAATAAACCTGTGGCTGTGAACATGTCTGTTATGGAAATTAAAGAAAGGGACATGAGAGCCATCTGGGGGCCGGCAGGACCCGTCCCACTTTAAGCTCCGCCCTTGCTCCTCTTCCTAACCCACACACCACATCTCCCTCCCTCTTACTGCCAGATGTAACTTCTGCAGCACCCACGCCACCATTAATGCCTCAGAAGAGAAAACTGAAGAGTGTGACAGGGATTGGTGAGGCCTAAGGAAGAGTGTGCCTGAATCAGGTGGTAATCATGTGCCCTTGGCTTCTGACACTTCACATCTCAAGTTGTGCTTAGTCTCCAGTACTCACCTATGTACACTACAAAATGATGACTTCAACCCAAATTGGTCGCTCCTCTCCAATATTGTGAAGTGCAGGCTGTGTGGCTATAAACTTGAAACGTCCCCACACTTACTCTGCTGTTGCCCATCGCTACTGCATTCTAGGCGAACATTACAAATGCCACTCTTTTCAACCTATGGCATAAGGACCTGCAGCGACTCTATGACCGGGATTTTTACTACCATGGTCCCTTCAGAACTGGCAAGAATCAGCAAATACTACAAGCAGTCGTGGCCGGCATGACTTGTGGGTGAGAGGGCAGGGGGTCACGCAGGGAGGAGGTCGTGCGAGGGGGGGTTAATTTAATTAAAAAAATTAAAAAATGAAACTTACCTTCGTCTTCGGTCCTGCATTGCGTCTCCTGCTCTCTCTCTGCTCACAGGAAGCAGAAGCAGGTAGCCTCCCTCTCCTCCCCTAAGCCAATCACAACACTGCAATGGCAGCATGGTGATTGGCTAGGACGCCGTCAATACATGCGTCTATGGGAAGGCCGTTTCCTCCATGCAGGCTGCCTGCAGCCTACATGGAGAAAACGGGAGAGTGCTCATGACTGGTTTGGTTGACCCTGGGGCCGACCAAACAGTCAGCGCCCATAACATTGGGCTAGCCACTCCTCCCAGACTCGCCCACCAGCCCGCCCCCAACCAAACCCTTCTTCTGCTTTCTCGCACTGTGAGAAAGCAGTGGGGCGACGCTCCTCAGCCCGTGTGGAGGAGCAGCCCCTGACTTCAAGGCAGTGCAGGACCTGCTAAAAAAAGCAACTTAGTGCAGCGATGACAGCCGATTAATAAAACGCACCATGCACCTGGCTTATTTGCAACAGATTTTAAACAATTACATGTTCTTTAATGTAATGACTGCTGATTTTAAAATATGCATTTTATTCTTTTGATACCACAAGCTTGTGAAGGTTACTCGGCACACAAAGATCTATTTATCCCAACGCACTGTGCACTTTGGCTTAATTGCGATTGACGTTAAATAACCACACTGACATCAGTATAACAATAACTTATTTTAAATCATGTGCCCTTTTTTTAGTTCTCGCCTGAGCCAGCGCATGGGCTGCTCTGGCGAGTCATTTAGTAGCTGCGTTTTAAAAGTGCCACCCACAGGCTTTTGCCGGCCACCAGTTTGCTGTTACGGGCACAAGAACGCGCGACGTGCACAGCTGCCATCTGGATTTCTGTAATGGCTCATTAAGCCTTACAGCGCGCGTGAATCCTCTCCCCTACCCCTCCCTTCTCCCACTCCCTCCTCATCAGCTTCATTTTCCTTTCACTTTCGTGCCGCGAGGCCATGTCACTTTCACAGCAGTGCGGCCATTGCTTGTTTTCTTTATTTTTGTCAAATTACATATTTTTTAGTTTGCTTTTTGTTGCGGAGTCAAATGGCGCTTTATTTCTTCATTGCGCGGCATTCCACGCTTTATCTTTAGTATTAAATATGGCAGCCGCACGTCTGTTTTGCTAGGCACAGCTCGTCACTCATCTTTTAGTTCCTTTTCATTGCGGCCGGGTGATTACTTCCCCATATTAGCTTTGTATTATTTACTCTGCTTCCGGTCCTTCGGTGCTTTACTCGGCTTCTGAGGAGATCAACAAGCGGTCCAAGTGAATGCCACTAAGGCACACCAAGCACGGGTCCTCTTGTTTTCTTTATTTTTGTTAAATTACATATTTTTTCATTTGCTTTTTGTTGCAGAGTTAAATGGCGCTTTATTTCTTAATTGCACGGCATTCCACGCTTTATCTTTAGTATTAAGTATGGCAGCCGCACATCTGATTTGGTACGCACAGCTCGTCACTCATCTTTTAGTTCCTTTTCGTTGTGGCCGGGTGATTACGTCCCCATATTAGCTTTGTATTATTTACTCTGCTTCCGGTCCTTCGGTGCTTTACTCGGCGTCTGAGGAGATCACCAAGCGGTCCAAGTGCATACCACTAAGGCACACCAAGCACGGGTCCTCTTGCACCAAATGTTTAGTGCTTGAGTCTTCCTAACTGCGTGAATTATCAACATGCAAAACCTGCCTTCCCGCTCCACACCTCTGCAACTCGTCACCAGTGTTTCAATGACGAATAATCACTGGTGCTGTCAGGTAAGACTTTTATCGGGTTCCAACCAAAGGAGCAGGGTGACGTTGCATATCTCAAATGCCCCTCTAGTGTTTCTCTCCAAACGCCCACCTTCCAATCTCCCATTGGACTGCACCACCCAACTTTGCTGGCGCAGGTGCTCGCCACATTCTCTTCCAGTCCTGTGCAGTTGCTCCTTCACACACATATCCCCACTGAAAAACACTGTCCGCCTCTTCGTAGACTACTACAGCCGAAGATTGTTTATTGCCTACTACTTTGCTTTACTATCGTTCAAGAAAGGGGAAAATAATCAACAAAATCTGCTGTTACATTACCACAAGCATTACAAAGGGGCAATCCATCCGCTCTTCACAAAACAATTTTTAAAAAAATACATTAGTCGGCTTCAAACATTACTGATGAATGTAGCATATATCCAAATATTTCATGTGTAGTTAGATTTTTGTTTCTTTGTTGGTGCTTTACTGTCTCTTCTCCATAAACGTCTTTGTTCAAAACCTCAACCACCTTTCAGATTTATTGTATCCTATGTCTTCTAAATTATGTTCTGCCACTTCTTTTTCCTAAGATATTGCTGGCAAAAACGCACTGTTGCTTTTGCTAAGTAAACTAACTTATCTATTAATTTTGCCTGAATTGTATAATGTATGAGGTGCAACCGCGCTTAAAGTATGATTTTCAGATCAGACTCCTTTTTAATGTGCACGTAAACAGACTTAAACAAGCATTGGCATAGCCAATAGGTCAAGCCTTTGGGACCTTATAAGTGTTTAGCCAAGAAACAGTTGTTGCACCAAGGATATTGTGCTGCATACTTAAATACTTATAAAGTCCCAAAAGCGAGACCTATTGGCTATGCCAATGCTTGTTTACTCCTGTATACCACATGGAATTATAATGAACTAACTACTTTTTCTTTCAATGTTTTACATTGTCGAGGTTGTAATTAATCATACAATAAATGTATTACTACTACCCACCTATGTATTCGGACAGCCTCACATCCTGAGACCTGACGAGCAGCCCTTCCTCCACCAGCTCCTTGTACAGGGAATCAATGGTCCTGCGGATCAAACACAGGGACAAGAGTCGGTGACTGGTGGTTTACCTTACCGTCCCTCAATAGGGCCCTAGTGGTCCCACGGGGAGGAATAGATCCAGATGCACATACTACATGAAAGGGGTTCCAGCTCTGAGCTCTAGCGTCACCATAGAGGGGAACAAAGAACACAGGTATACGAGACTGGACGCCCCAGAACAAACTAGCCATGCCCAACTCCACCTGTCTGCTCCTTCACCATCAAATGCAACCTTCCGTTACTTGCACCGGAAGCAAAAACTGACCTTCCCTATAAAGAAGAGACTTATCACACCGCTAGGCCCCGACCCTCTGCTCGAGATAACAAGCAAGTTTGACTGCCTCTTTGAGGCTGCGTGGCTGGTCCCTTCCTGTCAAGGCACAGACAAACTTAACAATGATAGCACGAGAACTTGAGGGCAAAAATGTAACGCCCTCCGTTCATAGAGATGTACTTTCAGCATATTTTATCCGTCTCTGTCAGTATGGTATGGTTTACTGTCTAGATGAGGATACTGTGCTCTGCACAGACTCTAGCCACATAGAAAGGCATCTGAAGTTCTTGATAATGTAAAGTAAAATGCCCATGGCCCAACACAGTGGTGTCCAACGTAGAGCTAGAAGGGCAGGATCCCCAATAGAATTTCAGGATAGCCGCTATGTACATTAGTTGATTTTACATTTGTCATGTCTGCATTTAACTTACCTGGATAACTTAAAAGTCTGGAAGAGAGCGGCCCGCCCTCTTGGACCTAACTTGGACACCACTGGCCATCAAGTCTGCTCCATGAGGGGTGAGGTTAGGCCGGATGTTATATTGTTGATCTCCTGTGTCAGGACACACAGGAGTTAGAAATTATATTATACCACTCTCTCTGGAACAGAGAACAGCCCAGGCAGATACCCGTGTAAAAGCATTTCCATGCCATTTTATTAAGGCTTTCTATTAATACCCACAAGGCAATTCTTTTCCCTGACCTCATGCTTTGATACAAAATGAATAACCTTCCAATTACCTATCTGCAGTCAGATCTTTTTCCTTCTTTTTCTTCTTCCCGCCTTTCTTTCCTTTCTTCTTTTTCTGGGAATCAGAGACGTAGTGTGGTTAATATCTCAGTGGCAATAATAGATAAAACACATGAGCACAGCATGCACGTCAGAAAGAACTCCAGGCTGCTTTACGCGAGTTCGCGCGTGCACTGAGCTGAAATCACAGGTTGTGAAGGTGACATATCAAACTAATAATAATAATTAAAAGAGCGTCGGCCAGAACATACCCTTGTCTTACCCCCCCTCCTGACAGGAATGCATTCCTGTCAAGAGAGATCTTGGAACAAGGACAAATGCTGCTTTAAATGCAATCATTTTAAGCTAGATAGAATTATCCAATAAAATGTAATCAATCAGCCTATGATGCAAGCCTCTGGTGAATGTGGGTGATCTTTGTGATCAGACAAGGATCTCCCATTACAGGCGTGCGGGCCATGGGACAAAGTTAAAGAAGCAAATTGACCGGCTGCGACAGTGTGGGGAACACATAAGGCAGCGTCAATAGTAGGAATACCCCTCTGTTTGTCTTCCTCAACTGTTATTAGTTTCATTTATTCAAGGGAAAGAACGTTACATTAAAACTCCCCTCCCTCCCCTCTCCAGCCCCCTACCCCGATTGAGGCTGGGAGTCTTAGTGCCATGATTGGATAAATAAATGTCCACTCAAATACGTTGCATTCCCCCAGCCTTGCACACCAAGTGCAGGCCCAATGAAAGCCTTTTATGCCGGTTTACATCCAAGTAGAATTTCCAGGCCGCTCGCAATGAGGGTCTAGCAGGTTACAGAGGAGCTCAATGTCTGTGCCCATTCAAACTTTGTGCCACTCTCTCTGGACATTCGGTTTCTAAACAGCGAGATGGTAAATCGTGCTCCATTCCCTTTCTGTATCTGGAGAGAGTTCTTCGGCAGGAGGTCGGGAAAGGTGGTAGGAGGGTTTTGTTTCCCTGCACGTTGTGGGACAGATTTACAAGACCCCTGCGTCACCAGCAAGTCACTTTTTGTGACGTACTGGTGGCGTATTTTACTGCTCCATATTTACAAGGACAGGAAAAGTCACCCTGCGTGGCTTTTCTTGTCCTTGTAAATATGGCCCCTTTACACGCAGCACTTTGCATGAAAGGGGCGTTTCATGGGTGTTGCTGTGGGTGTTCCCATGCAACACCCATGGAACCAGACACATTTCCAGATTTACGAGAAATCGTAAACCTGGAAATGCATCTGAATGCTAGGGAGGCGCAACGAGGAGAAATATATTCATTTCTCCTCGTTTTTAGGTCTCGCCTAGGCAGCGCGCATACACTGCTCTAGGAAAAAGGACCTCTTGGAATCACTCCAGACCTTTTGCACGCTCGTACATGTGTTCTTTTTTTAGTCTTTTTCTTATTGGTCTTTGCGTGCCTCTTTCGAAAAAAGACAGCACGCGTTTGGGCAAAGGCGGGTGCATGTCCCACCTTTGCCTTGAATTGTAGCCGCCCACGGCCTACGGCTTGCGGTTACGCGCAGCCTGCCATCTGTTTTCCTCCTGCAGCGGCGGGCACAAGCGTGCTTGCGCGCGCACCACTGCCGGGATTTTTCTTCGTTGTCAGGTATGAGAGCAACTTTCAAAACACGAGTTGAGGCTGGGGACTGCGCTGTTCAGAAATAATCTTGTGTACTGAGGTCAAATGCTTCTACATGTTAAATATCTTTTTCAATTTTGAAGAGACCATCATATTTTCAAACAATGCTTGTTGCACGATTTACATTCCAACTATTGTCACAGCTCAGTTCGTGCACGGGCTGTTAGAGCCTCACCAGATCCTTAGCTCGTTTCCGGCGCGGCTTCCCCTGAAACTTGGAGTGAGTGTTTTTCCTAGTTTCTGGAGGGGCGCTCCGCTGCCCCACTGCTCCCTCTGTGAAACTAAACTGGCTAATTGCTATATGTATTTCAGATTTGTGGCTTGTGGATGGCAGCGCAGAATCGAAGAACTCCTATCTTTTCATCCGCTGATCCCCTCTTCTGAACAGTATGATGTGATGCATAATGTTGTTTCGTTCTTAAGTATTGGCGCCCCTGTTTGAGCATTTCCGTTTTGGCACGCAGGAGTCTTTCTGACAAGTGTTGGTCTTTATATGGTTGCTCGGCCAGGACACATACCTTGTACACTTTAATGTCATAATCGTTTGTTAACTTTATGCCTTCTTTTGGATCTGAGGCGCATCGATATTTGCGGTCCCATTTCGTGCACACGTCTTCTGTTGCCCTTTAGTGTATGTGGCATTCTCAGACTTGTTAGGGTCCCCACGACATTCGTAGTGTGTTTTTATTTGAAAATCAACACGTTTTCGGAATTCTTAACTATAAGACGGGTGAGCGGGTGCAAATGCATCGTAGTTTCTAAATCGCTGTTCAGGATGTGTTGTCACAATATTTTCAAACACCTACATTTACGTATTGACTTTTTGGGCACAATTTTTTTTCGTAGTAGTATGGGCAGACATCAGAAAATGGACGCATGCAGAATTGCACTTCCTGATGATTTATAGTGCCATAGGAAATATTTAATGTTCAACCTAATTTGCGGATAGGTTACATTGGCATCTAAATTTAGTTACTCTGTTTCAATACAATAAATGAATCTGTGTAGGACATGTAATGTAAACATTGCATTTGCTTGCATTTTGTAGTTTAGTGTTCTCCCACCCGCCTGTTATTCCTCGTTTTGCAGGGATGAGTCACCAAGCTCTTTTGCAGTCCCCGTTCCGAAGCCGTCCTTCTTACATTCCTCTTCCACCTTCTCACCACACCCCTGCTCCCCTCTGTTTCAGGGGTGAAGGGACTGGCAGGCAGAACTGCCCTGCGCGAGGCGGGCTCGAGTGAAGAATGAGTGTGAGCTTCTGAGGTTGTGAAAGGCCCGGAGGCAGCGGTGCTGCGCTCACGAGAGCCACAGGCACACTCTAATGAGAGGGGGGTCCGGGGGGGGGGGGCATTGATAGACTGCGACTTTGGCACACAGGTACAGGAAAACACAGAGTGACTCTGGGACTTAGACACACAGGTACAGTAGCAGGCACAGATAGACACACCGGGACTTAGACACACAGGGACAGTAACAGGCAGGGATAGACTGACACTGGGAGTTAGACACACTGGTACCGTTACAGGCACTGGTGTGCAGACACTGGAATCTAGAGACACAGTCTGGGGGGGGGGGGGGTAAATAGACATGACAGATTGCCGCTAGCACTTAATGCCAAGGCTTTAAGTGGTATGAGAAAACTGGGGGGGGGGGGGTCTCTCAAAGGGGCATGGCCAATGTAATTAAGGGCGTGGCTCAAAACACGTAAGCTAAAAATCTGTGCTTAGCATAGTGTGCCGCTCGGCTTGTATTTTGCTGTTTCTGTCATTGAATCTAGATATATGATACAACAAGTAACATCATACCTACAACACGTCAGGACTATTGGCTTTGTCAATGGTTGTTAGTTGCATAAGATAAATAAGCAGCAACTATGGCTTGTTTATAATATTCAAAAAGCTTCCACTTAAAGCCCTGGTGACACCACGACAATGTTGCTGCTCCAGCGTTTCAAAAAGAGAAGGGAAATCCAAAGAGAAAATGACTCTCTTTAAAGGATTTCCCTTCCCCTACAACACTCAGCTGGCATGACGTAATGCTGTAACTTCTCCACTAGTGAGAAGTGAGCTGTGTGAGCAGCGCACATCCATGTGCGTGCTGTCTCTGCAGTAAAAAAAATTAGAAATACGGCACCAGGACGGATGTAACGAATCGCCGCCGGTCTTCATAATAAATATTAGAAAGAGCCAGAGAAAATATAAAGGCTCCTCATCAGGAAAGAAACGCACATAATACGGTCTCTTAGGTCGGGCCCATAAAGAGTAGAGGATATTCACTCTGGTGGCCGTAAAATATGGTTCTAAAACAAGTGGATAACTAGACCAATGCGGGTGCAAGGACCACGAGATTAAGGCTAGTCCATCGCTGTGTATTATACGCTCGTTCCCGCAAAATTTGACAAAGAATTGAGATACGGGGAAGCTTTTACAAGAAGCAGTACAGGGATTTTTCCGTCCATGTGATCCTAAGGCAGGCTGGGTTTATATCGCCTCAAATTTTTAAAAGAACGGGAGTCATTATACCACAGTCTTGAAAAAGAAGGTGTTATGTGAACAAACCTTCGAAACGCGTCAAAGCTATTATTGTAGCCACCAATCTATGTGCTTGAACATTACCTTAGATGTATATGACATGTAAGGCATCAAGGTGTATGGGGTAAAAAAAATAGTTTTTTGATTGTGGCAATCAATGACAAAGATTGTTGTCTGTTTGTAAACTCTTGTGCAAAATACATTTGTTTGTATTTTTCTGTATTTTTATCCAGGACCCATTCGTTTTTATATTGATTGTATTGCAATTGTCTTATTGTGATTTTCTTGATAAAATTGTTCTTTTTATTATGTAATGTTTTTAAAAATCATAGTGGTTTAATAAATGTCAGCCATTACTCTATCCACCACAGGTTTGTGTGCCAATGCTTAGTAGACTCATGGTATGGATGGTGTCTGTATGATTGAATCCAAATGTATGTGATCTGAAGTAGAAGTGTGAACTATAAGTTCAGAGATAAAAATGTTTCTCCCAGAGGACGTTTTTTACAAAAAAACTGCAGTCAGAAAACAAACATTGGCATAGCCAATAGGTCTCGCCTTAGGGACCTTATAAGTGTTTAGCCATGCAGCACATTATCACCCACCGGGCAGATTTCTGTAATGGAACTAGTACTTATGTAAAGTGCTTTGATACCTTCATTCGCGCTACATAATGCACAAAATAAAAAAGGAATGAATGGGACATTATAAGTGTTTAGCCATGCAACAGTTGATGTTGCACCAAGGATATTGTGCTGCATAATTAAATACTTATAAGGTCCCAAAGGCGAGACCTATTGGCTATGCCAATGCTTGTTTTCTCTTTCAATGTGTGCTGCATTCTACAGCACGCATTGAAAGAGGAAAATGCCTGTAGTGATTGTTTTTCAAAAACAATCTCCCCATGATGCAGGCATCCTTGCAGGTGTGCCTGCGCCGGCGCATGGCAGCTGTGCCTGCGCCGGCGCATGGCAGCTGTTTGTGCGCCTGCGCAGGGGAGAGCAGAGGAATGCTACATTTTATTGTAAATATGTTGCATTCCTGTGCTTTGCGAGTGCCGCAGCATGGCGCAGCCAAAGGGCTTGCGTTGCCGCGCTGCGGCACTTCCTCGTAAATCTGCCACTGTGAATCTAATTTGCCCTCTTTCTGCTGCTTGTGTTCAATCTCTTGGAGTGGGGGGAGGGGGCAGGGTGGGGCGGTGTTTGGGGTATTACACCCGCCTAATAAATGTATTTTCTGGTGAATAATTGGGTACAGGGTCTTTCAGTTGGGTGTAATGAGGTGTCTGTCGGATTTCACCACGGATTTTTGCATGAACACACTCTCATCTGTTTTTAAAGTCCTATAAAAAATAATTTTACTAAATGTTTCTCTCAGTACTCCTAACAATCCGCATTAATCTGACGTTTACAGGACCCCAATCTTAATGACCAAGCTCCACCCCTGGTATAATAAGGGAACCCTTGGCCTTATGGAGAGCAGAAGGCGTCTTCTCCCTCCCCCTGCCCAACAACCCCCACCCATCGTCCACCCACCCCTCATCCCTCTTTGCTGTGTGTCAGACTGCAGCAGCTGTTTGGAAGATTCCGCATCGGGTAAGTAGGAGCCGGTGTGCGACAATGTATGTCTACTCAGTGACGAGACAGACTCTGTGCCCTGACCCCCCTCTGGGTCAGAGGTGTAATTAAAGTCGAGAACCCCCGGCAGGCCGGTGCCTCTCACGCGCCGTTACGGAGCGGGGACAGTCTGCCCTGTGTCAGGTGTGCCTGACACGCGGCTGCTCTGGCGCAGACCTCTCTAGGCCCTGAGAGGCGCTCACTCACCTGCCAGGAAACGCCAAGGGGCCCTTTCTTTATATGCCTTTAATCATCCACGCATCCTACAGGTTAAACTACAGACCTGTCAGGCACTGACTTCTATTTTTAGCCAATTTTCTCTAAGACCCCTGTCTAACAGCGCGGAAACGACCTGCAAAGGCTGCTTACCTCACAGAGGCACAGCCATGCGACCCTCAGACGCGCTGCACTGACAGCGTAATGACGCAATCCGAGTCGCGTGTCGCATGCACCGAAAGAATACGAATAACAAAGGATTTTTACTATTAGGTCAAAAAATATACACTTTTGCAAATGTATTAACAGGAGACCACATATTTGAAAGAGAATTCTGAAGAGAAACGAAGTATGGTAACATACGGTTTTCCGCAGCAACCAAGCATGTATGCTTGAAGGAAAGTGTGTGCCAGTCTGTCCCCGTGTCCCCTTGATCTAAAGCCGTATCCCGCTGTCAGTAATTGCCTGGCAGCCCCGCCCTTCCGGCAGGTGCTCGAGTCAATTTTTTATGGCCAGTGAGTGTCACCAGAAGACCCTTTCCTCGTGGTCTCTCGTTTCATCCTCACTCAGTATAAATTCAGAAACAAACGACCTAGGAAAGAGGCTCCGCTGTATATGATTGATTCGCTTCGTGGCGTAATTAGCTCATGCAGGATCTGAAAGACACTCTGTCAACTCATTTTCGATGACTTCTTCCTTTCAATGTCTCCAAGTAGTGTTTTCATGTATCCTGGCACAGAAAACCTAACTGCACTCATTGGGAAAAGCACTTTAGTGTCGGTGGAGGGAAGGACTTTCTCATGGGGATCGGTGTAACCTTCCTGTCATCAGTCGGAGTCAAAATGTCTGTGCCTCCTGCTCTGCTGCAGAGCTCACAGAAGCTTGAACATGGTTCTTCTCCCTAGGCGATTTCCACGCGCTCTCGCAATGCGGAGTTGAAAGGGAAGGAAACCCTACCAAGCTTCTCGAGATTCTCTGGGAAACTTCGCGATTTTATGATTATTGAAATTGTTGCAAAATATAACTATTTTCGCACAAATGTGTGAAAATTTAAGTCACCACAAGCCAACCTGATGAGGAAAAATCTGCATATATTTCTCATTATTAACAGAAAAACTCTGTAGAAAAAAAGGTAATCTTGCAGAGAAAAAATCTGCACACATTTAAATCATGGCTGGGTTTGATTAGAATCAAGATTAAGGTAATAGGATCTTATTTAGAGTTTAGTGAACGTGGGACACGCCTGGATACATCCTCTAAAGAGGACGGCCTAGGGCCTGACTGGGAACCTAAACCAGCCCTGGCAATTTGGTGGACCAGTCCCCAGGGTTGGGGATGTGCAATTGTGCACTGCTGCTTTTGTTGCTGGAGGCCAATATAGCAGTGCGGTGCAAACCCGGCCCCCAGTAACAAAACCAGCCCCCGCTGCTGAAAAACCAGCCCCCACCCTTCCAGCCTCCCGAGAAAACCCCCGATGCCCGCTACGGCCAGTCCGGCCATGGGGTGGACCGAAGATCTGCCAATATAGGATGGATGTCCAACAACTGTCAAATTCTAAATTACACACATTGGGGCATATTATCAAGCCAGGCGATAAAATTATCGCCACCTTAGCGGCAGAAAACTGCAGCTAAAACGGCGATAATGGGCTTGATAATATGCTCTATGGAATTCCAATTGAAGCCCATGTTAGATGTGAAGGACATCTAACATGGGCTTCAATTGGAATTCCATAGAGCACATTATCAAGCCCATTATCACCGCTTTAGTGGCAGTTTTCAGCCGCTAAAGCGGCAATAATTTTAACGCCTGGCTTGATAATATGCCCCCAAGTCTCTGTTTTGCAGAGCACCCAAAGCTTGCAAGAGTCCCACTTAGGCATGGTCTCTGACTTTTTCTGCATTGTATCTCCACAGGAGATGCCAGGCTGTGTAAATCCAAGTATTAAAGGGTGCAAGAAGACACCTGGTACAACTCAGTGCTATACCTCACATTTTTCACCTGCTGACCACAGAATTGCATGTGGGAATTGGCCCAACCCTGTTTTTTTAAAGTTAAATATTCATGTAAATTAATTTTACATATAAAAGTAGAACAAAATATAAAATGTTGCATCACTATTCACTTAATTTGAATTAAATATTTTATTAATTTAAAAGCGCTTAAATTGATTTATTTCATATTAAAAATGACAAAAGGTGGTGTATAGAACTAACTTAAATTCATTTTATTACTTTTTGTTAAATTAAAGTTCCAGTCATGTTTACATTTAAAAAAGATGATTCAATTATTTAATCATTTATAATAATATTTATGTTTAATTATATTAAAAAATGTAACATTAAAATAAATCTATCTATCTATCTATTTTTCCCCCCTGTGTTCTACCAAGTAGCTGCAGATCCACTCAAGGGGTAGACTCAAATGACGGGCACTCTTGGGTTGCTTAGAAATTCATTTGATTGGCATGTGGTACCCCTATTATTTTCTTTGGAAGTGTATTGCATTATCAGTGGTTGGCCATGTGTGGTGCTGGGCTTACCACAGCTCTGTTTTGGCTGTAGTAACTTACACTCGTATATTTGTCTCTATCTCCTGTTCAAGGGGTGGCAGCACATAAGTCTATACTTTTGATTAACAATACTTTCAGAAATGAGGAGTAGCCAAAAATAGTAAAGTCACTCAAAAGTGTACGAGTAAACTTACTCATGCAATTTACTTACAGGTGCAAGTTACCTTTGTGGATAGCCTTGTGTGTTTACAGTACGCTGTGCTCTGAGTGGATGCACTGAACTCTATGTGCGTGGAGCACAATCTGTGGATGCAGTGCACTCTTTGTGTGATGCACTGTGCTGTGTGCCTTGGATTAAATATCCTGTGTTCATTGTTTGTGCTGTGTGCTGTTTACTATGCAAATGAAACGTGCTGTTCCATATGTCAATGCCACATGTTGTGCTCTGTGTGGATGTATAGTGCTGTGTAGATGGAGTGTGTTGGGCTCTCTAGACTGAGTATATAGGGCTGTGTGGGAATACAAACAAGGTGCTGCAATCTGTGTGGATGCATCAGGCTATGTCTGGATGCACTGTTATGTTCTCCTTGGTCATACAACATGCCACTCTGTGTGTAGCTGCACTGTACTAAGCTTTGAGCAGACGCACCGTGTTGTAATCTGAATGAATGCGCTCTGCTGTTTTCTAAATATTTGCCAAGTGCTGTCTTTAAGGGCACAGAATGCAGTGTATTCTTTATGGATGCTGTGTACTGTCTGAATGCAGTGTGCTGTACTCCATGTGGACGCAGTGCACTGTATTGTGGGTGGATGCAGAGTGCACCGCTCTATGTGGATATACAGTAATGCAGTCTTTACCGATGCAGTATGCAGTGCTGTGTAAAATGCGGCATACTGTACCTTATGTGGCTTCATTGCACTCGGCCCTGTGTGGACAAGTTGAGATATGTGTGGAATTAATTTATCGTGATCCATACGGATTATCTGTGCTGTGTACTGTGGATTGCCTAAACTATGCAATGCTTGGAATAATGCTCCACTCTATGTGGATATTGTGTAATGATACCTCTGTGGATTCAGAGTGCTATGGGGTCTGTAGAGGACTGTGCTGTAGTTTGTGTGAATGTAGGACAGTCTGCTGTGTACTAGGTTCAGTGAGGATGTCAATTACTTTGTCCTGTATCAATGAAGGTAGGGAGTACTCAAGTGTAATAAAGAGTGCTGTTTTTACAATGTGCAGTAAAGAGTTAATTGTGTGTCCTGTTTTCGATGTATATGCTGGCTGTTATGCACTATTCTGAAGTAGCACCATATCTTCGGTATGATTTTTCTCTGCTGCACATTGAGTCGATGAGGTGTGGTGCACTTTGGTGGGTCCAAGCTGTGGTGCTCTGTACAGATGTAATGTGATGTGCTTTCTGTGGATTCCCTCGGCTGTGTGGTATGCTGGCTGCAGTGTGATTTGCTCTGTGAGCATGCTGGGCTACGTTGTCTATGAGAATGCACTGGTCTGTGCTTTGTTTGAGGGCAGTGTGTTGTACATTGCTTGAATGCAGCTCTGCGTGGATGCATTATTTTTAACTTTGCTTGGATGTCTTAAACTGTCCTCTGTGTGAATGAATTGTGGTCTGTTCTGTGTATATGCACCTGTACTGTCTTTAGTGTGGACATTCTATTCTGTGCTGTGTGTTGATGCAGGGGTCTGTGTGGATTCAATGCGTGGTGCTACCCATACAGACAAGGGCTTCAGCGCCCAACATAGGTGTTGTAAGCGCTATATAAATGTTGCATTACAATACAATGTAGAACGTTCTGTGGTTTCAGTGCAGTGCAGTGCATTTTGTATAGATGCAGTGATATCTGCTCTGCTTGGGGGCAGCTTGCTGAGCGCTTCGTGGATAAAGCGTACTGTGCTGTGTGCTAATGCTGTGCGCAGCACTCTTCATGGATGCGGGTGCAGTCTGATCTCTTTGTGAATGCAGTGCGCTGTGCTTTGCTCCAATTAAGTATGCTGTGCTTGTCCTGTCTGCACTAGCTTCTGAGGCTCAGATAGCAGGACAAAGTGCTGTATACTGAAGTCCTTTCTAGAGCTAGTCTGCTGTCAGTTCATACACTGCTGATGAAAGCCCAGACTAGTTGAGCTGGGTGTGTTGTCAGAGTGTCAGACGAGCGCTTCCCCAAGCAGCTCTTCTATGGAGAACACACTCAGGAAAAGCGCTCTCATGGAGGACCAAAGAAGCGGTTCAAGGACATGTTGAAGGCCTCCCTGAAGTCCCTCGAGATCAACTCCGCTAACTGGAAAACCATTGCCCTGAGCTGTCCAGCATGGCACAGCCTCATTCACAATGGCTGCGAAACCTCCGAGGCGAGGCGTTCTGCTGAGGCTCAAAGAAAGCATGAGCTGCACAGGTCCAGAGCTACATGCATATCATCAACAGTGACATCATATGTTTGCCCGACGTATGACAGGATGTTAAATGCCCTAATCAGACTACTCAGTCATCTTTGGATGCACAGACCCGATCAACCAATCAATGACATGTCAATGTCTTCATCGACAACTATGGCTCAACATCATCACCTTTTTCGGAAGCTGCAGGCTGCAAACTCTGCAGAACAGCATTTTATCACACTTAGGACCTGATTATGATGTGTTTGGTGTATTCTGACCCATGTGTAAAACCCTGTTTATGCACAGTTTGGAATTACAAGTTAAAAGGTATTTAACATATCCGATAATGATCAGATGTGTTAAATACCTAAAGGCTTGTTACATTTCGGCAGGTCATACCTGCCGAAATTTAAAGGGGGAAAAGCATACAGTATTTACCATTTCATGCAGATGTTATTCCCCATAAACTCGTAATAGGCGCTATTTATCAGGTGCATTAAATAGCTCCTACACTCAGGGCCTGATTCCGAGGTGCTCGTAATATTGAGACCTATGCAATAACCACTGTTTACACATGGGTTGGAAAACACCAAAATCTGCATGTTACTCCTCATGAACTCTTAACAGGTGTTTTTTTATCATGCCCGATAAATAATGTACCTCGTTGTATTGTTATTTATTAGAGGCGATAAATAACGGCTTAACTCATAATCAGGCACTTACTGCTTGCGGGATGTTCTGCTCTGTGTGTGAAGCGATCTGCACGGCGGTTGTGCTTTGTGCTTTTCTTGGACTAGTTTTACCTTATTATTCTGGGTGAGATTATGGACCACACAAAAACCTAGTTGTTATAGGGATGGGTTAATGGAACTTCTGGAGATAGATGAATCTCATAGTTTTACTGGGGCCTGACATGTTGAGCCCTGGTTTGCCAAATTGGGTCTCAGCTCTTTAAGGAGTCACCGCCAAGATTTGACAGCACACTCGAAAAGGCAGTTAATGCAGATTTATTGGGGTTTTGTGACTACCTTACTTCAGCAGAACTGCAGACCAACTAGACCGACTGATCAATTTCTTTTATTTAAGCCTATTCCACATTTTGAATTTTTCTGGATGATGATCTACCCCAAATGGCCAAATCACTTTATTTGAAATTCCGTTATGACATTCTTCAAACCAGAGAGTATACATCGAGCTGGATAAGCGTGACTTGGTGCGCACAAACTGTAATTTTTGTAATTTACACACCAAAGAAAATCAGGCGCACATATGATCCGTTTGCTCTACCTAGGCAAACCCTAGAAGGAAATGGATCCATTCCATATGCCACAATTTAGGATTTAGGAAATATCAAGATTCACTAAGGACCCCTCAAAACAGACATTTCCCAGTGCATGGTTTTCAATGTAAGCCATTATTTGCTTGCAGTTGGGTTTGCTCGGAAAAGAATGGCATGAACCTTTAAGGCATACCAAATTTGCAATGAATAGTCGAAAAAGTAGCTTTTTCGTGCAATCTTTCCGCAGATTGCTCAAACTACTGTAGATTTGAATCTTTTTTTTTTTTAAAACACGAATCTCAATCGTATAAAATGTATCTTAAAATGTATATAGGAAGCCTCTGACTTGACGAACTTAGCACATAGGGAAAAAGGCTAGTGATCTAAGTCTACTGCACCGTTGCACTTTTTACAAATTAAAAGATTGCGGGCTGTATAGCTGCATTGCGATTGAACTAAAAATGCAGCCCTGGAAATTTTATGATGATGAGAATTTATGTTCTGCAAGGTTGTTGGTACTTTCCATCTGATATTGGCTTTTGAATTCATTGTTGCATGCTAAGGAACCATGAAAATGATTTTGAAGGTTTTTAACTGTTTTTAGATAATATGATTATGTAATTGTCTTATATGAGATTTTTACTTGTGCTTTTTAAGGTTTGTAACCGAAATAAAGCTACGTTAAATGATGATGACCAGTTTTGTGTACTCTGTGTGCATGCAGTGCTTTGTGTAAGTGATGTTTACTACGCTCTATGAATGTGGATCCTGTGGGCGGTGCTGGGCCATCTCACTCAAACTCATAAATAAGGGCACTGTAGGTGCAATCAATCTTTACCCATGAATCACTGGGACAGGCAGAGGGCAGAGGAGACATTCCTGGCATTTCTTTCACCTGCTTTTGAAGAGACTCTGGCCGGTTTTAAACAGTGCATCATAGTGTTGTGATGCATGAATACAGAGCAAGGCCTGGACGTAGAGAAAATAAAATATATATCTGTCTTTCCTCGGCGTGTGTCCTAGTTTGTGTTGTACTGACGATAGGGCAGAGCAGAGGTTCAAGCACACAAGTTTATTGTCTGGAGCCACCAGTAGTAACGTCTATACAACACCCTGTCCAGCAGTAAAAGTGACTCCACACAGTGACCACATTCTAGTGCTAGAACACAGCCTAGTACATTGCCTAGCAACCCCACGACAAGGAAGGAACATAACATAACCCTAACTTGATTCAGCTGCTGACATAAGTGAACAACGGACAATGAATCAAAAACACTGTCACAAACAGCATAGTATTCAACCTATAGCAATATTTCTCCCAAATCACCACCACATTACAATAGTCCCTTCTGCAAATGAATGAATCTTAAAACACTAACAGTAAAGCATGTTTAGTATGTCAGACTCAAGGGACAGAGAGGCAAAAGCCCTGTTGCATGAAGACAATGAAAAAACACAAAACTGGGAACCATTTTGGTTTTCATCAGAAAAATAGGAAGAGTGAAATTTTAGGTAAATCACAGAGACATCTGAAAAAATACCCTGATGGGGGAGAGCTGCTTTTACAAGTAAACACCTTTATTTCACCTGTTTAGGATCTTTCATGGATTTAGAACCTTCCAAAGAGTTCATGGCAATGAACAGCACGAGGGATGATGAGATAAGAGATGAACCTGGACCATCCTCGAGGACAGAGGCAGTGTTTATTGATTATTACAAATGCAAGGGGCAGCTGCGGCGACAATTTATACAGTAGGCGATGAGAGTATGTGCGAGAGAAACAGAAGAGTGGGTGGCACTGGGTAGCAGAATATTTTATTGTATTGTAATTTCATCTATATAGTGCCTACTATCCTTGACAAGGCGTTGAAGCCCTTTTTCGGCGAAGCACGCTACTCTGGAACCCATAAAGCATTAGCGGTGAATTAGTGTAGTGAATATGAAAGTAATTTGAGTGGTGGATATTAGTCAGTTATTTGGATTGAGAAGGATAGCGGAGGGATAGAAGACAGAAAAAGGTTTGCATTATAGCGCTTGTTACCCCTGATGGGGTGTTGAAGCGCTTTTTTGGCATATGAAACTAAAGACTATAAAGCCACAGATCTTCATATATGAAGCTGAGTTTTCTTTCACAGAAGAGCAAACAGCTGCCGCTGCCCTGCCTGAAGGAGTAGGTTCTCTGCAAAAGGCACTGTAAATGTTGGCACGTTGACACGATGAGTTAAACGCTTGCCACTGACATCGGTTGCCACCTGCAGGTCATGAGTAGAAATCCTGCCGAAGGCGACTCATCTTCCCAACCTTCTGAGGTCGATATACTGAGCAGCCTTACATGGACGATGTAGTTTCAATGACAGACGATTTGAAACTTGGCAAAATGTTTAAAATATTTTTTGGGGTGGATCGGGCACACCCGACAGCAAAGGCCCCAGTCCAGTCTCCTGCTTCCTACTTGTCCTGCACTCGTCATACCTACAATGGCTCACCGGAGCACCCCCTGCCGCCACCCGAGTCGCCACTGCCCCCCCCCACACCCCCCGTCAACGTTCGAACCCCACTCCCCCCTCCCCGACTCACCCCCCACACTGCCCGCGTGCCCTGGCTGGCACCTCTTACTCGCGCGGAAAGGGTCGGATTGCAATGACTATAGAAATACACTCGTGAAAACAAACAGCTGACATTCTTTTCGAGTCAAAATAAACGTATTAACCTTTTTGTCATGCTAAAAAAGCCTCCAAACCATCAGAACAGATTACAACACTCATAGGTTAAAGCATTTGTGACCTGATTGTTCGGATTCCTAATTTAAACACATACATGTTACTAACATTGTACTAAGAGCAGTTTATAAAACGGACAAACTTCATAATACTCAAAACTGATGGTTCTCATTGCCAGCAAATTACCTAAAATTTCTAGGCATTACCATATACATCTTCTAATTTTAGTAGATACTTTCACACTTGAGAGGATGTTCCTAAATCCTTGTCATTAACTTAATATTTTATGTTATCTCTGATTGAAAGTTATTTAAATCACGTTCAGATTTCACATATTGTTAAAAATTCCTTTCTATTCAGTAAACTTCAGAAGCAGCTTCTCTTCAGATTAGTTCACAACACTGCTATACCTTCCACCAGTGGTCTCATTTAGGGGCATATGATCAAGCACGGCGTTAAAATTATCGCCGCTTTAGCTTGATACTATGCGGCAGAGAATTCCAATAGAAGCACAGGTTGACACCAGAACATGGGCTTCTGTGGTAATTTTCAAGGGCATATTATCAAGCCCATTATCGCCGATTTAGCGGCAGTTTTCTGCCGCTAAAGCGGCGATACTTTTAACGCCGTGTCTTGATAATAAGCCCCTTAGTTTTAATCCAGGTTAGGCTCTCCAGGCACACAGCACCAGCCAGGGCCCCATTCTGAAAACGTAAGGTCTCCCTCCGTCATGTTGCATACCACTCTCCCCCAAAACTGCGAATGATCATCGCTAATAGAGAGTGCAAGAGTGGAAGTTGCTAGCATTCATTACCAGGCAAACAGTACAGTGTGAGAAAGTTGTGGGCGACAAGGATGATCAGGTGCCGTTGCAGAGGACGATGACCGATCCATTAGGATCTCTATGGAGTGTGCTTCTTTGTTATAATAATAATCCACATTTGTAAAGAGCGAACAATCGCCCGTAAGGGTCTCTAGGCGCTGGGGGTCGTCGGGAAGATTAAGCAAGCTATTACCCAGAGTCACATGGTGGTGGGCTAATCTGCCGCCGGCGCCGGGGATCGAGCCGTGATCCCCAGATTCCGGAGTCAGTCACCCTAGCTGCAGCGCCACACCTCTTCCACCCCCCTCCCCCCAAAAGTTGCCCAGTGCATCGTTGGAATGCTTGGGCACCCATTTAAGCCACATTGCATCACAAATATTAGAAATATCATCATTGTAGACCTGAATGTACATATTGATCAGCCAACTGATACAGCCCAACTTAACTTTAGAGAATTACCGACATTGTTTACTTTTAATTTGTAAGACGGCTATCCTACACATCGAACTTGTCAGGAGCTCGTCAGTGTGTGTGTTGAGAAATTAATTCCTGTCATGTTTAGCCAGCATTTAAGGTACCTTGGACAACTTTGTTAACCCTTTTAGTTGGGTGCTTGAACCTCTTCCAGCCAATAAGCCAAAGCCCAAACTGATGAAGCAGTGTGAAATTGGCAACATCTGGATATTAAGGTCTTGGCAGATAGAACTAAGGAGGAACCCAATGTGTTAAATTGTGAATGCACCCCCGAGGTCCTATGAAGACAATAGGAGGAACAGCTCAGAAATTGTGCAGCCCATATGGCCCCCAGTAACAATATTTATGGCATGGGGATGCATAGGCTTACGAGCTGTTTCAACAAGGAGTTGAAGCAAATGCGCTTCAAGCTCCATCAGCTGGAATACATTTGGTAGCGCTATTACTTGGATGCGGCTGAAATTGTATTACTTGATTGCAAGAAGAATATGAAAAGGCCATTAAGTGGGTCAAGGCAATTCCTTTTTCAGAATGACTTGTAAATTCATCCAACATCTCAAAGGTGGTGTTTAAGATAATCAGAGAACTAAAGGAAGCCCGAACCAATTAATTGGAGATTTCTCTGAGTCTAGGTGTAACCGATTTGCAGAGTTCTGTGAACAAAAAGTAAAAGCTATTCAAATGAATTGGCTGTTTTCCTCAGATAAGAAGGAGATTACCATATCAAAAGAGCTGCTGCTAAAGATGTGGGAGAGCCTCGGTCAGCTTACACTACTAAACAATGAGGAATATCAAGCTCTAATAAAGGGTGGCAGACCATCAAGCACAGGGGAAGGCAATTTACCAGCCAGAATTCATGAGGAACTGCTACTAAATGCAAAAGCTGACATAGAGCATTTTATTATCTCCCCTTTCCTGTCAGGATCTAATCCAACTGTATTTAAAAAGTGTTTGATTGGTTCTGATGCTCCGTCCATCACCACCCCCTTTTGTACCGCTTTGTTCGCCATAAGTTGGCAGGGTATGCTCATTCGTGAGTCCCTTGCTCAATTTGCCACTGGATTCAGGCAAACCTGGCTGAATATGGCTGAAATGCCAGAAACCGGTCCTAGGAAGCTTGTTTCCGGTCCGGGAAAGACATGGCTTGGCAGTTCGGGCTGGACTGTTCCCATGAGGCACAGGGTCAGACTGATTTGCATATGGTCATGTCTGAACTGGGGTGGTAGAGTGGGCTAAAGAACGGTGATGGATCAAACCCAGATCTGTTGACTGGGTGTGAGTGTTTGATTGGTTCTGATGCTCCGTCCATCACCACCCCCTTTTGTACCGCTTTAAAAAAGTGAACAACATTTATGTCTCCCTCTGAAACACAACTGGTGCTCATGTAAAGCACTCTGATACATTTGGGTCAAGTTCACGCTATGTAACCCCCCCCCAACCAAAAAAATCCACCCTCTGCTAAAAAAAACTGTCTCGACCCAGATTGTCTGGAAATTTACAGACCAGTGTTCCAACTCCCATATCTGGTAAAATTCTCAGTAATTGGTCTAATCAACCTTTAACATCTGTAGACCAGCAAAACCTGCTCCTTCCAATGCAAACAGGATTTAAAGCAGGATGCAGTACAGAAACTGTTGTCACTGCAGCTTTTGCTGACTTACAATGCTGTGTAACCCGTGCTATCCCTGCCATGCTCATATTATTAGATTTATTAGCAGTGTTTGATACTGTGAACCACCAGGTACTATTGGAGTACCCGGAGAGCTACAGCATCAGAGATTCACCCTAAATTGGTTTCAAAGTTTTCTGGTTGATTAGATGACCCAAGTTTAACTAGGACCCTATTTATCAGGAGCAAAGTCAGTGACATATGGTCTGTCACAGGGGGTTGGTGCTTTCTCCTTTTCTGCTTAATTTGTATATGGTGCCGTTATCCCAACAGATTGAAAACAGTGGACTCGCTGCCCTGATATATGCAGATAGTTTCTGAGCTGTTAGCTTACAAAAAAGGTCTAGACAACGTCCACTGCTGGATGTCTCAAAATTATTTTAAACTGAATGGGGGAAAAGAGAAATTGTTTTCCTCTAATGTGCAACAACAATGTGGCAATATGTTGTCTGGTGCCCTTATCTTGGCCAGCAGCATTTCACTGATTATTGAGTGAAAACACTAACAAGCAAATTTGTTTCAGGCCTGCCAGTAGTGGAATAGATTACCACAACAGTGAAGACCTGTTTCTTTCAACTCCGAATCCTTGAGTTAGGTTTTGTGAAACTCACACTTTTATGCATTTAACATGAGCCCTGCCCAGGCAAACATACTTGCATCAGAGCTTTGTCATATTCCTTTCATGTGGCCCCAAACACTAATATATCACCACTGTAGTTAAAGGCATGTTTGACCAGTTGAATTACTCGGCAAATTACATCCTGAAAGATTCTGCAGCTGACGACACACCAAAATGGAGTCTTTTGTATCTGAACAAGCCAACATGAGTTGAAAAAATAGTAATGTACCTACAGTTCTCTTCCAGCTTGGTTGATGGTATCCGTTGTTCAAATCAAGACGGGAGAAGAATTTGGTGCCATTCACCTGTGTAATCGCTATGTGTGGGCCTGGATGTGTTTCACTCTCAATTGCCTTGTTGGCCTGGTGCATATCAACACAAATGCACACTGCACCTCCACTGTACTTTTCTGGCCCTACCACTGTGGGAGAAACTCAAGGCGTTGGACCACTAAAGTCATGCTTTAATAATGCTTCTAGTTATTTGAAAGGGCCTCCTGTAAATGAAAAGCACATCAACGGTGTCACTGAGGAGCAGGATGAACGTCCTCATTAATGTGAAGTTGCACATTCATTGTCATGAGTTTTCCTAGTCTATGAAATAAAAATAGGAATTGACTTACTATTTCAGAATGTGCATTGAGATTGTAGTTGATGGATTTTAGTCCCATATCAGTAGCAGTGCTGAAACTGAGTAAACATGCACTCCACGATGTACCTTGGGGAACATGAATTGGAACTTATATTGCCATTTTCATATGCCTCATGGACCCTATAAATGAACCTTGACTTTGCAATGGCTCAGAAGCAGCCATTATATACACCTTTGTTTCCGATGGTGTTAAACATGGTATTGGAGACAGTTCGTTGTATTTTTCCTGCCGGCATGATATTGATCAATGCAACACAGTCTATAATGAAGTTTGTAGGACAACCATTCACCTTTAGCATGATCTTGTGGAATGGTCAAAATTAGTTGGGTCGCATCACGTGGTGATCTCTCTTTGACTTGTGTTCTTCTTTGCAAGCAACAAATCCTACATTTGCATATTTTAAAAAAAAAATATCTTTACTGACATTTGCACCCAACATTAACAATCTGCATGTAGAGTCCAGTAGACATACATTAAGGAGCATCAAAGCTTCATAAACACAAGGTTGAGTAACCTGAATACATTCTCTACATGTGCAGCAACCCAACCAATATGAGCATTATTCCCAAGGTAATGCATGCTACCTTGTCGGACTCCATCCCCAAGGGTTTTCTACCTTGGTCCGCACCACCAAACTTTGAAAGCAAACCAGTGCCTACTAATCCCACCCTCCAACCTCCCCCCCTCAACTAAACCCCCCCCCCCGCCATGTCTGGTGTATGTCCTTGCACTGTACGTCTTTGTCTTTTGAACATTTCAGTCCACATCCATCCGATGTCCAGTACTTCATTTACATATTGTTCTTCAGTCGACATACCATTGCACACCCAGCGTCTTCACAGTCACTCAACGATGACGCTGAAGTGGAAGACGACTTTGATGACGATCGACTTCATTTATTCTCTACTTGCCTCTATTGATGTTCCTGTTTGGGCTTTGGGGTGGGGCTAGAATGCTTCTGAAACTTTCTGGCACCCAGTTTCTCATCTCGTCGTGACGCACTTTGTTTCTCTTGTGCTTTGTAGACCGTTACGAAATGGTTTTCTCTCCCAGAGCCTTTGCATATCTGTCGAATGGCAGGACATTTACTTTTGTGCCGAAATAAAATTCCACATCGGAAACACAAAATCTTTTTGTTTAGAGACATCATCTTCTAGGCCACAGTATTGTGTTTCTGCTTACTCTTCATGATCCATGCTGATCCATTCTGGGTTGCTCCAGCTTCCGTATTAGCAGCCTGTCGATCTGCACATTCCTAAACTCTTGCAGCCATGAGTACCTTTTCTAGACTGAGCGTCTCTCTCAGCATATGGCACCTGAATGAATCAGAGAGGCACCCATAGATGACTCTAAGATGTATGGCTACTTTGTCAGTGAATTCACGGAATTTGAAATGCTTTATGAGGGTGTCAAGTCTTTCAACGAACTCATCCATTGTTTCACCACCTTGCTGTCTTGCATTGCTGAAAATCTATCTCTCGTAGTCGACATTCGGCTTGGATTGAACTTGGCTTCCAATGTTTCTTTGATCTTGCCGTACGGTATTTCATCAGCTTGTGATATTTTCTTTATCACATCTTTCACACCATCACCTGCAAGTAGTTGATGACCTACTTTTTCTAGAGCATCTATGAAGTCATCAAGCGTTTCGATCCATGCAATCTATCTGGTGACAATATTCTGCTTTTGGCAGTCTCAAATGGCGGTGGTGGTATCAGGAACATGGCTGCACTGTATTTGGTGCTCTTTTCAGCAGCCATTAAAAACTTTCACAATTCCGAAAACCTTTCAGTGTATTGTGTGCTACTTGTCACTTTGCACCCATCGGCGGCTCAACCAGGCTTGGTGGTCACACCCGATTCGAGGTTGTGTGGCACTTCCCTCGCACATGCTGGTAAGTACATTTGTACTTTCTATACCCAGTTGTCACTGCATTTGGTACTTTCCCACACTGGGTTGCTGTTGCCTTTAGCGCTATTCGTACCTGGTCATCTCTGCCTCCAGTGCTATATCTTTTTTTTAAACGCTCTGTTTATTCAACATTTTGCTTAGGTACAGTACAAAGAATTATCAAGCATTACAGGGAACATAGGTCCTAGCACATCAGCAAGTGTCGGATCTTGAATACCAAAATATCCCTAGGCTTGGTTCGACAAGGGAGCACCCGATCCTGGTCTATGTGTAACAGCGCATCAAGGACCATATGGACCATTCCCTGGGCAGCCCCGCTAATTTTCTCTGTATCCCTACCACTGCCCCCATACCTTCTCCCATTTCCTGGGGCAACCTCTGCTTTGATATATGACTTTGTAGGCCGGACTACACCAAGGTCTCCTTCTCAGGCTCTCAGGGTTGGTGGGAGGTCTGCACCCCAAGCCCAGGCTACGTTCCTTTTTGCTACTATGGCTGACATATTGAGCAACCTATTCTGTTTTTTTGACCCGTTACACACAGGAGAAACCATCACACTTCCAGTGAGATCTCTAAACCCGTGACCTCTGCCATGAATCTCGCAATCTCTCCCCAATATCTTCAGATAATTGGTCATTACCATAGTATGTGTAAAAACATCCCCTCACTCCCGCAGCCCCTCACACACTTGTCAGAGTCGCTATGTCCCAGTTTATACATAAGCTACTTAGATAGATAGGACCTGTGTAGGATTTTTAGTTGTACTTGTCTAAAACTGGACCTAATGGCCACCTCCCTTGGGCTCTGGAGTGCCTCAGCCCAATCGTTGTCCTCTAACAGACCCAAGTTGGCTCCCAAGCCTCCCTCAGCAGTCCCAGGGGTTCCGGGGAGTTATGTATGATCTTCTGGTATGTCAGGGAAATGCCCTTCATCGTCATTTGGTCTAAGAGAGTGGTGTGTACTCCATTAGTTGTTCTCCCTTTTGTGATGTGACTCCTGAGTGCATGACTCAGTTGTAGGTAACAAAACCTTTCTGTTTCTGCTAAGCTGTACTCTGTCTGGAGTTCCTCAAATGGAATCAGGGCTTTGTTTCCCTAAACATCACCCAGTGTGTCTATCCCAATAGCCCCAATTTATGAAATCTATCCAGATTTCCCACCTCTTGTAGGATATCGCTGTCCTGGGGGTAGGAGGAGGGGTGCGGGGGGTTACCCTCACCATATTTGCACATTTTAGGTATCGGTGGACCTCATGCCATATTTGGATCACTGTCTGGGTGTGTAGTGGCATCTGATATATTCCCTTCTTACGGTACAGCGCCACTAGGTAACCCCTCTCACCCATCACTTGCCTGTCCACTCGGTAGACTGGCTCTTCTCTGTCTGCGTAAACCCATGCATTAACCCTGATCAACTGGGCCGCCCAGTAGTATCTTTAGATATCTGGGACTGTCAGACCTCCCTAATACACTCCCCTCTGTAGTTTATATAGTGTTATTCTGGAGCTTCCCCCATTCCAAAGGAGCCCACTTAATTCTCCGTCTATTTTCTCAAAGAGTTTGGGTGGGACCCTACAGCGTGCGCTCTGGAGACTGTATACAAATGGGCAGGTCCATCATTTTAAACAGGGCCGCTCTGCCCATCAGAGACAGGGGGAGGCCTCTCCAGTGTTTCACATTCCCCCTGAAGCGTTCAATCAATGGAAAGAGATTATCTTCTAAGAAATCCTTGGGGTCCCTGGTTATCTGAATGACCAAATACTTAAACTGCGTTCGCGCCAGCAGAGGAGTATTCCTTACCAGTCTTGGTGGGCTGTCTCCTAAAAAGGTAAGTGAAAGGGATTTATCCCAGTTTATCTGATAGCCAGAATAACTACAGAACATCCAGAATATGTGAAGTAGTCTAGCCATCGTGCTATAGGGTCGGGTGTCAAAAAGGAGTATATCATCAACATAGAGCGAGATACGCTCCTCCTATTCTCCAGTTCCCCTGATGCCCCACACTAGAGGATCTCTCCTGACCCACGCCGCTAGGGGTTCAAATGCTAGCGTGAAGATCATTGGGGATAGCGGGCATTCTTGCCTCGTTCCCTGCTGCAGTGCAAAGCCCCTGGACACAGCTTCGTTGACATTGACTCACACACTCGGATCTGTGTATAATAGTCTAACCCATTTAATACATTCCGGACCGAAGCCCATCCTATCAAGTACCGCAAACATGTATGGCCATTCTAAGCTGTCAACGGCCATTCAGGCATCCAGTGAAAGAAGGATGGCCTTCTCCCCCTGCTGTGCCTGGACCGTGTGTATTACCCCATACAGTCACCTGAGATTTAGTCTGATGCTTCTGTGGGGTATAAAGCCGGACTGGTCAGGATGTATTACTGAGGATATTACTGTGGCTCATTGGGACACGAGGACCTTAGCCAGGACCTTTATTCCTGTTAAGGTGAGGAAGGGTGTATTGAAAAACTTTATTCGGTAAGGCAATTACATACCATAAAAGCGTTTACATATCAAATACATTAATGATTATACACATATCATTTTAACAGTATAAATTAGTTTGGCCTGACTGAATGGCAGTAAGTGCATAAAAGAAAAAAGCAGTTAAAAGAAATGTTTTGACATTGATTAAAAATAGTTAAATAGAATAAAAGTGTTTAGACGATACAGGACAGGAAAGAAACAAACCCCCCCGCTAGCAATTTTAGGATGCATAGGAGGGCTAATCCCAGTTCATCGTAGGGTATGTTTGGATGACTCATAAAGACCATCTGTCAATGAGATGTTTAAAAACAAGGAGGGGGGGCAAATCTCCATTTAAAGGTTAGTTCTATGTCGCACGCAGAATTTTAAGAACGTTGCCATATTTTTTGCCAATATTTCTGATTCTAACATTTGGAGGGCCATAAAAGCTGGTCGACATTGGGTTAGGCCCAAATGTTTCAGGAAAGGGATCAGGTATAACTTTCTTGGCTCTACATAGAATTTACAAAACATAATTACATGCAAAGTTGTTTGGGGAGAAAGGTCATCACAAGGGCACGGTAACAGTTGGGTGCTCCAGTCATTTATCACAGGGAAAGTAATTAAACGATGGAATATGTTCAGTCGCATTCTGGTGAGTAGGAATTTCTCATAATTACTTAGAATGGAATTCAAGTAAGGCTCTATTTGGTCTGTTGTTTGTATAGAAAAAGACAATTGTGCAGAGTTTTTGTTTAATTCAAGAGCCAGGCGCAGATCAGTTAGATGGGTTAAGCACATGTCTCGCAGTCTTTTTCTAGGGATTAAGATGGTATTTTGAGGATTTGAAAAAAGATGCTCAAGTCCTAAATCCGTTAAAAACTTTTTAACAAAAGCAAGCCAAGTGATTAGTGATCCGTGCTCCAATTTCATACAATCGTTAATGAGTTCCTGAGTGAATTTTAATTCTGGTGTGGACCAGATGCGGTGCCATAAGAGGATAGGCTGCATACGTATCACGTCCGTGATATATGGAAGGCCCAGTTCACTGTGAATATTGAAAGTTGAAGTGGACGATGGGACTCCCAACAGAAATTTCAGAAAGGAGTTCTCTGTCTTTTGAAGTAAAGTGACTCGTGCGTTTCCCCAAATCCCGGCCCCGTAGGTTGCTGTACTAAGGCATTTTGAGTTGTAGATGTCTAACATTTCCTTAGATGCTCTTTTGCCCAACCTCCGGGCGAACACTCTCAGGGCCGTTGTTGCTTTTAGAAATTGTGAATTTCTGTTCTCTATTGCACTTTTCCAAGTGGTTTTGTTATCTATCACGACTCCTAGGTAGGGATAAGTGGTGGTATACTCTATTTTGGTGTCGTATGTAGGTGAGGAAGGGTTTAGAGTCATATGCGGTATGCGATGGCGCCTACTCGTGTGTACGTTAGTGTAGAGAATTTATTTTATGAGATACGGTGCTACAAGCAGAGGGATAACCCTAAACCCCCAAAACAGACACAAGGGCACCAAGATTTTTGTACAGAAGGCCTGTGCACACGTAATTGTAGTCTGCAGAGCAAATTCTGCGTATCTGAAATTAATGAAATATTTGAAAAAACACAACAACAGTCGAAGAAGTAATATATCAGAACACTCCAAATGTTGCGTGTTCTCTGTATTTAATGTAGATCGATTGCCCAAGATAGCTGAGTGGTAATCGATCCCTCCGCCGGTTGTAATGCCGTCCTGGCTGGCCTGGGAAAGGTACTTCACAAAAGTGGTGTATAACTTGATGAGTGGAACCGTATAAGGTGAAGTGTCACTCTAAAGGGTAGCCTGGAAAGATTGCAGCGTACACGTTGGAAGGAGCCGCTACTGCTCATTCCTGGGAGCGTGGTCCTCTGTGCAGTCTGCAAGGGGGCAGCGAGTACGCTGCTTTGTCCATGGATATAGGCCGATATGAACTGCACTTTTCTGGGGAATTTCTCTCTTTGAGTATGGCCACAATGATAGCCGTACTTTAGTCTTCCAGGAGGCACCCTATATCTCTGGCCGTCTGGAACATGTTTAACATACGCTGCGCCACCACACTCGCCACACCTTTATAAAGTTTGGCTGGAATGCCATTGGGCACTGCCGCCTTGCCCAACTGCAGGTCTTGAATAGCCCCCACTATCGCCTCACAGTCAATTCTTGTTCTAATGTAGTTTGATCATCACTTGATAGCCTGGCAAGGGATATTTTCCATAGGAGTTCCGCACTGTTCTTTGTGGTGCGGGTCAAGGCTGGTGTGTACAATTGCTCGTAGTAGTCAGCGAAAGCTCCCGCTAGTTCTTCCCCAGTCCTTTGTACGGTTCCGTCAGGTTCTCGGATCTCCGGGACCCAATTTCTGCCCTGATCTCTGCGCTCGAGCCAAGCTATCATTTTGCTTGCTTTGCCCCCTAACTCATATAGCTTCCACTGTGTCGCCAGTGCCTGTGCCCTGGCCCTGTTTTCTGACAAATCTCACAATTTTACGGATCTGGTGGGGAACATTCGATTCTGAGGTCCCATTGGTGAACGCGGTAGCCTCCAGTTTCTGAATTTCCCTCTCAAGCTCCTCACTTTTCATCTGTTGCTCTTTTCGCCACCCCCCCATCAAACCCTGCATCTGGCCTCTTATAACCATTTTACATGCTTCCCACAGTGTGCAAGCAGAGGGGACAGTCCCCTCGTTCTCTTTGAAATATAGTTCTGCCTGTTACCTAATCTTCTGCCTAAAGGTATCTTTCTTGAGCAGCCAGGGTTCTAATCTCGGAGGGAGAGTGTTGTCTCATTTATGGCCCGCAGCTGCACCTCTACTGGCTAGTGATCTGAGATTCCCCTCGCCTTGTGGGTCACCGAACAAAAGGATGTAGTCTAGCCTGGAATAACTGCAGTGGGGAGCTGAATAGAATGTAAATTTCTGCTGTGACGGGTTGTGGTCACACCAGAGGTCGATCAGACCCATCGCTTCCGCAAATCCCTTCAGGGGTTCAGCAGCTGTCACTCCCCTGGGGTTCCTTTCTCTATCTCTCTGTGGATCCATGGCCACGTTAAAATCTCCCCCGAGTACCAATACACCCGGTGGCAGGTCTAGTATTAGCGCTCCCAGCGCCAGTAGCACTTCCCCATGCAACCTGAGTATAATATATACTAAACAGAAATTTACCATCAACCCTTCCCACATGCCGGTCACTGCAACAAATTTCCCCAGAGTGTGATGTTATTTTTGACCTGCAATGAACGGAGCAGAGGTTCTGAGCAGCACACCCACTCCTTTGGAGCCACTTGTGTAGCCCACGTGAGCAATTAGGACATATCCATAGCGGTCTAGCGCTTTTTAGTAATTCCATTTCAGGTCGGTTTCCTGTAGGATGATAATATCAGGAGCATGTCTTTTAATATATTAAAGGGTGAGTGTACGTTTAATTTTGCTGCCCAGTCCATTGACATTCCAGGACATAATCTTCAGTCCTGCTCTCCCCCTTGAGTACTAAACCCTGTGGTTTGATAATTCCTGAGCATGTGTAAACCTCCGATTGCAACGTAAAACGTCTAGCTGAAAACAATGCCCAACTCTAAAGTCCCCCTACCTGCTACCCTGCATAGTGGGCCTAGAATCACCCACCTACTCATCTTGCAGAGTGTCTGTCACCCAAGAACTGACATAACCTATGCAGGGTGGGCTAAGTTCATCCTCCCGGCACGCAATGCCATTTAAGATTGTCCCAATTTGCATCATAGTCTGTGCGTCCTCTGCCCAGGACGCAGTTTATTTCACTTTCACCCCCTCACCCCTACCCGTCTTCACATCCATTCTTTCAAAAGTACAAAAGGATATATTTAAAGTTCAGCTTCATCTCCTTGCAGGCGGACTCTCAGTCCTGTGACCTGGCCTTGCCAGTTACTCTTTGTGTGCGGCCTTCACCCCTCGTCTCGCGATCCTGCTGTCA
Organism: Triturus cristatus; assembly: GCF_964204655.1. Taxonomy (NCBI): domain Eukaryota; kingdom Metazoa; phylum Chordata; class Amphibia; order Caudata; family Salamandridae; genus Triturus; species Triturus cristatus. The sequence goes on along the minus strand of NC_140583.1, from coordinate 798,124,475 downwards.
CTCGTTGATCCTTGCCCTCTTGTCTCTGTGCTTTGCGACGGCCAGCTGTCGCTCCAGTCTTTGCTCTCCTGGGCGAGCGACCCCCTACTGTTTGCAAGCCTTCCAGCCACTCCCAGGCTTCCTTCGGTGTATTGAAGTGCAACGTGTTTCCTTCGGCCACCGCTAGCCTTGTGGGGAATAGCATCATGTATTTGAGTTCCTTGGCGCTTAGATCTCTTTTGACTGCCTCAAAGATACTTTGCTGGTGCTGGACCTGCAGTGAAAAGTCTGGAAAGAATCGGATCACTGTGTTCTCATACTGTAGGTCGCCATTTGAGCGCGTGGCCTGTAGACTTGCATCTCTGTCCCGGTAGTTTAGGATCCTGGCAATGATCGTGAGGCGGGGCCCAGGCTTCGGCTGTGGTAATGGCGCTCTACGCGCCCGCTCCACTGTGAAGAAATATGACAGGCGCTTGGGGCGGAGGTGGTTAAGTATTAAGTCTTCCAAGAAGAGGTCCACACAAGGTCCCTCTGTCCCCTTCGGGACCCCCACCACTCGGATGTTGTTCCGCCGTGCTCTACCTTCCTGGTCTTCCAGCTTTGCTGCTAGTGCTGTTTGCACCATGGTCAGATTGTCAACTCGTTCCTCTAGGCTCTTGGAGGTGTGTTGTAGTTGTGTTATGTTGGTTTCAGCTCTGGCGACCTTGTCTGAGATTTTATGGAAGTCAGCTCTGAGCAGGTTAACGTCCGTTGTCACTGCGTCCAATTTTGGCTCTAGAGTGCCTTTCAGATCTGCTATGGCTGCCATTATTGCCTCAAGAGTGGGATCTGTGGGCCCCGTCTGGGCCGGTTGGCTCTGTGTCACTTCTACCGGCGGTATAGTATTCGTCCAATTTATTGGATCTTACCACTATCTGAGTCTTGGATTTGACCATGCTCACCCCGTGGATCGAGGTGAGCCAGCTCCCGGCGAGTCGATTTCAGCTTCAGCATAGGTCTTGTCCACTGTTCCTTTGGGCATTAATCCCTCTAGGCGCCGTCACTGGCTCCCCCGGTGGCAGGGTAGTGCAGGATTGCCCCCTAAGCTTCCCTCGATGACAGCGCTCTGCGGCCAGGCTGAGCACCCAGCACCAGATAGCAAGGGCACAAGGCTGACCCAAACCTAAATGGCTGCTGTGGTCACTCCATCTTCAGAGGCCAGCCTTCTCCAGCCAGCTCTTCAGGCCTTTAGTGTTTGTGATGGTGTTGAATTGATAACAGGCCCGCCCCAGCCTCTACTGCTTAACTATTTCTCCTCTTCTGACTTGTTCCTGCCAGTTGTAGTTAAGAATCCAGGGGAGGGCATCCACTGGTTCGCATCCTCGACAGGACAGTCCTCTTACCTCTGTCTGGTTAAGGCCGCGCGTCTCCGTCCATATCGCCAAAGCATGGTTTCTCAGAGGCCCTCCTCCTGGAGTCAGTGGCAGGTTGCCGAAACCAGCCGCAGGCCCTCTGATTATCACTGTCCCACTCAAGGTCAGGCGGACCCTCTGGGTGCCTTCTCTTCGGCCGCTCTGGCCGCCTTACCGCTGCCTAGATGCATGCTGGGTTCCAGCCGCCTCCCTATGGCCGCTCTCTGCCCCCCTGATTTCACCGGCTGTCTTTGTGGGCCAAGCTGCCCTTCGTACTTCTCTTGCAGCTGCCTCCTATTCTACTGCAGCTGCACCCCCGGGGACCAGATGCTACCGGGGCCCATCAGTGAGCCGTGCCCCTCCCAGGCACTTCTCCTGGAGCCAGAGCTGGGCCGCCGAAATCCGCCACAGGCCCTCTCTCCATCGCCTTCCTGCTCGAGCAGATCCCCTGGGTTATTTCTCTCTAGCCACGTGGTCGCCTTACTGCTGTCTGTGTGCAGGTGGTTTTCCAGCCATCTCCGATGGCCACTCGCAGCCCGTCTGTTGGCAATTGCTGTCCTCGTGGGCTGCTCGGCCCCATGTAGTTCTCTTGCCACTTTCGCACTTCAGGCCAGGCCGCTGCAGGCCGCAGATTCAGTGGCGGCTCCCCCATTGTGGCATGGGGGCGTTGCCTCACTGCTTTCTCGCGGTGCGAGAAGGCAGAAACATAAATGGTAATAACTACCATTTTATGTTTCTGCCTTCTCGCACGGTGACAAAGCAGAAGTGCCTGGTTGGGGGTGGGCGGTCCTGCTCGGGGGCAGGGAGGAGTGGCTTGCCCACTGTTGTGGATACTGACTGTTTGGCCGGCCTGGGTGCCGACCAAACAGTCAGTATGCCCAACAGTGAGCAAACCACTCCCCCCCTGCCCTCGAGCAGGCCCGCCCATTCTCCCATTTTCTCTATGCAGGCTGCTGCATGCTGCTGCACGCATCAGCCTACATAGAGAAAATGGCCCTGGTGGGGCGCGCTCCGCTTCGCCTCACGCTTTGTGATTGGCGGAGGGGAGGGAGGGAGGCTGGCTTTCCTGGTTGATGACGTCGCGGCGATGAGAGCTGCCTGCAGAAATTTGAAAAGGCAGCAGGACGGTAGATGGCGGGAGTCGGACCCCAGAAGCTGAGGTGAGGACGGTAAGTTACGTTTTATTATATTTTTTAATTAAACAAACCCCTCCCGCCTCCCCCCATTCCCCTGGCACAACATAATTTCCAACCCCTCTCCCCCCACCCGCCTGTCATGCCGGCCGCGACTGGTCTTGGTGGTGGCAGACCAAACCAGTCCTGACCAGCAAATTCAGAGGCAACGCTGGCACTCTTGTGGAAGTAAAATGTGTACAATTTTTGTTTAAGTTGATGCCAGTTAATATTGTTCAAATCTTCTTCACCGACCACTCATGCCCCCCATGTTAAAACAAAAGCCGTGGCTGCCTGACCGACTCCCTTTGTCCTTGAATGGCCTCAATGCAGCTATAGAGTCTTGTCACATCACCTGCTTCAAAGCTGCGGCTCACTGAGAATCGGCTCTCTCCACCATCATAATCCTTTTTTCGCCGTTTCAAGCCCATGTTTATATCTAGTGCCCACTATCACCCTTCTACTAACCCCCTCCGTCTGACTTTTCTTTTTTTTTTTTACAGAAGCACCACTGTTTCGGAGCTCCCTCATCCTGCTCCATCTTCTTACTCATCTTTTCATTTTAACCACATTCATCGCTCCACCCACACATGACCTCATCGACCCACTCCCTGCTTTGATCAGCACTTTGACCACCTTTGGGATCTCTGGCCTCCCTTCATTTATCTTTCTTCTAGGTCTGGCTGGGCCTCCTTCTCGTCATCTGTGTTGGTGGGCATGCCCCACGTGTAATGCATGCTTCCTGTCCTCTTTTCAGCTTTTCCTGAAAGATTCATACCTTTCCTATACCTACCTCGCGACTCGAATCCCAAATCTGTCATGCAGCCGCTTGGCACTGGTGTGCCATGTCTCCAATCCAGCATCTTTAACTTTTCACAGCTTCATTTGTCACTTTAACCCTACCTGCCACACTTTCTCGATTCTTGAGAGAGCTTTTACACTCATCAGCCGAGCAATAATTACAAACCATTAGTCAGGACAAGAGCCTGATTGCATGACCTGTGTGGCTTTGGGCTGTACTCTGCGAGGTGGTGTAAACTTTGCGGAAAGATATTCCGGCCTTGCCTTTGATGTTGTGACCAGGCTGGGAGTTAGCAGATCTGTGTTGTGCAGCCGGATCTGTAGGAGGTGAAATGGCCACTACATTGCAACAAGAGGCATGTATCAACTGATAAAAGTATGAAGCTTACAATGTGTGGAAAATTAGCTTTTTGCTCTTTCCTAACTGCTGATATTTTTACAAACATCTGTACTGTTTATTTGTAGGTGTTTATTACATTTTGTTGTGTTACAAATGCGTTTTGATAATACAGCCTTTCAGTTTCACACCTCCTTTAGCAGAGCAAGATTGTCACACATTTCCCATTACTTTGAAGTCAGAGCAAACAATGACAAGATAAAGACAAAATGTAAAGGCCTCTTTACTGCTTATTCACCTGAACTCCTGCATGGTTATTTTGCCTACCATGTATTTGTCAACACTCAAACTACTAGGGAATCTCTTCAATCCCTTTTCTCAAGCGATTTTTCACAGCATACTATGAATTAACTTGGAAGAAATATGTAAGGTGCTCCGCATTGTTATCTCAAAGTACATTATGAAGTTCTGTTATTATACTGAATAAGCAGCTACTATGTCATTTTCATATGAAATATCTTTATTGATGTCATAACTGCACATTCACAACTGATTTATTACCCTTCTTGCTTTCTCAACTTTGATTGAAAATGCACAATTTGCCCATTCTTTTTTCAAAGTTTTCTCGGGGGGAGAACAGCCCCAAACCCCCCTTATGTCGGTATGGGCACTCATCATGAAACTTTACGCCCTACCACTTTCAAATGTCCCCAGCCGCCACTGCGCAGATTCCTTTCTGATCTGGCTGCTCCCCCAGGGGCCCAATCACCTCTGGAGCCCCCACTTTTATCTCAGGGCTGTTTGTTGGCAGCTGCTCTCTTACCAGCGTTGGTCGTCTGTTTAGGCCACAGTGTCTCACATGACCACCTCGCCACCCCACGGCGCAGCCTCTTCCTTTCTCAACCCCAGTGCTCACCAGCATTCCCGGGTTTGTGGGCATTTCGGGAGGGAGAGGAGAGTTGGATGAGCCACCGCTGTCCTCCCTGTGGTCTGCTCTCCATGGCATGTCAAAGTCCGGGGCAGCCTTGATTTGTGGACGGATATTTATGCTGGGTTTGCGATCTCGGCACGAAGTTCTTTCAGTGAGCGGCTATCGCGGTCGGTTCCTTAGCCACGCCCCCTCCAGTGCTTTCTTTCACCTCACTTTTGCTATCTTGGGTGCATCGAATTAATGCTTAAGCACGGTGCTTCTGAGGGAAGGCCACAAAATGAGACTTTGAGACTCTAGGTCACCATATGAGAAATTCTGTTTTCAGGAACTCTATGAGACTTTCCAGTCATGTCTATCATTAACAAACACCAAAGTCAGTTAGCCTCACCACCTGCACTGAATCATGTCAGCTTCCAGGTCACAACCTGCTTTGTAGTGTTGAAGACAGTGGTTAATTTGTAAAACAAATAAGTGCTGGGGTTCTCATCAGGAGGCAGCTTCCACTAGCTCATTTCTCCTGTTAGCACCACCTAAAACAGAACCATGAAACCCTACAAGTGAGGTGAGAATGTTGCGTAATGGCCAGAGCTGCCGACTTCAGAGCAGGGGAACCAGGTTCGAGTCTTGGTGTCAGCTCAACATCCTGTGATTCTGGGCAAATCACTTAATCTCTCTGTGCCTACCACAAATTAATTTATCCTTAACTGGTGCTCAAGCGCCGGTGTTGATGGTTAAGTGCCGGTGCTGAGCACTGGAAACCACCGGCTCAAATTAAGCACTGGTTGAAGTTCCATGTCACATCTCGAATTTAACAGAACCAAGTCAAAATCATATCCTGCACGTGAGACAGACTGCTGGTCTCTGTACTAGAGCGATAGATGACATATCATCTTCTGAACTAGAAACAGTCAGATTGCCGGTCATATTCGGAGTGCAAAGTAGATAGTCACCTCCTGCACTCAACACAAATTGATTCCAAATCACCTCCTTCATTTAAGGCAATTAGATCCTAAATCTACTCACTCATTCAAGACATTCAGATTTCTGACCACCTCCTCCATTCTAGACAGCCAGTTCCCATTTCCTCCTCTACTATGAAAACCCGCACACGCTAAACCACATTCTGCTATTAAGACCACCAGGATGCAGGTTGCTGCATACTCTTGAGACAGCCATATTGCAGGTCACCTCTTGCGTTTATGATAGTAAGATTCTAGGTCATTTTTTAAATTTAGCACACCTGGATATATATTCAATTTACTAATCAGGTGATGATAGGATACATGATGGATTTTGGTTTTCCTGGTCTTTAACATATATTTTTTTCATTCATACTGTGCATCATTAACAACGTGCAGAAAGTAGTTTTACTCTCAAGCGCACATGTACACACAGACAATGTGCTATTGCCTTTGACACAAATTTCCTGTGACATGTAAAAGTGTGTTCTTACTGTAGTTACATAGGCCTCAATTTAGGCCCAAATGCCATCTTTGTCAAAATGAATGTCTTCCCCCCCACACATTTTCTGTTTGTTATTTCTGCAGCACCAGACAAGCAGAATATTTCTGATTTTGCACTACTCTTTAATGCTTCCATTGCTGAGGGCCTTCATGGCAATAATTCTGTATCACAATCCTTTTGAATTTGTGATGAATCTTTGAAATATATTCTGCTGATTTAAAACTCAATTATTAACAAGGCGGCGCAAAAAAATTATCGCTGCTTTCGCGGCCTTTTGCGGCCAAAAAGCAGCGATAATTTTATCGCCTTATCAGCAAAGACACGCTATCACGTGTTTTGCTGATTTATTGCCCCTTACAACATCGCCCAGCTTTGCATGTCTAATGAGATGCAAAGTGGGCGTTCCGTGCCAGAATAATTGGAGAAATGGCGCTAACCGACATTTCTCCAATTATCAAGCTGCACGCAAACAAGCAGAGCGATAAGAAAAGTAGCGCTAACCACAGTTATCGCTAATTTCCTTACGCCTGCTTGTGATCTGACTTAGCCATGTAATCCAATGGGAGGTGGATTACATGGCTAAGACCACCCTGCCCTATCAGCAAGGAATCGCTGGTCGCAGTGTGATTATCGCTGGATTTCCAGCGACAATCACACTGTTTTCCAGGTAACGCATGGATTCCTATCGCTTGGGAAATAAGCGTTGCTGATAGCACGCTATCTCCGCGATAAAATCCAGCGTTAGCCTGCAATAATTATCCTCGCGCTAAAAGCGTTGAGCAATAATTATCGCAGGCCCTTGCTGATATGCCCCTTAATTACTTATATTTTTGATGTGTTGGGAGGTGCCTTTCCTCGGGGATAAATTGCCTTGTGAAATTAAGGTTTAACACTGTCTCTTATTCATCAAGCCGTGGACGTCTTGTCATGTTATGTTAGATTTTGTATCTGGAAGCTCGTTTATCACGGTTTCTTGGAGGTAAAAAAGGAAGGAACAAAACAGAACAAAGTGTATAGTCCTCACAAGCACTAGAAGATATGGCTTTCGTGTGATATTCAAGAACCTCTTCTTTGCACAGAGCAAACTCTTTTAGCTGTCTCCAAAATGCAAAAACGTACAATGGTAACATTCTCATTCTAGGTGGCATGGTCACGAAGGTCCTGATTTTCTGATGTAGCCCTCCTTTCAATAGGGGAACAAACCGAGGATCAGCACTTGATCTCCTAAGACATGATGTGGGTCATAAGAGTTTTTTCATTAAATGCAAAGCGATTTCAAGAGGATCCTTTACTACACTAGCAGCAAAAGCAAAGTGGAGAGTACCTCGGAAATGTGCTTTGTAGTTGACTCCAAACACAAACGTTTGCCATACTTAAGTCGACAATGATTAAATGCATTTATTACTATAATGTGATGCTTCTGTGTTGGAAATAGCATCACATGTTTAAAAATGTGTAGATTTGTAGGAGAAAGAAGTAGGTTTTGTATATTTACTCTACCTGAAAACTTAAAGATAAATCTGCATCCAGTTTTATGGCACCATTTCTTGCCAATTTCACAGGGTTGCCCAATCACTAATCCTCTCTCAACTTGACTATGGCAACGCTATCCTCACTGGAACACCTAAAGTACACCTAGCCCCCCTTAGATCTGTGCTCAACTTGGTAGCCAGGCTCATCACTGACTATAAACGATTTGACCACATCTCTCCAGCATTTAAAGCCTTAAATTGGATACCCGTTGACGTTGAAGGAAGATGCTTTTATAAGACTGCATGCATTACGCACAAAACTCTTCACCAACAAACCCCGTTGTACCTAACAAACAAACTCACTAGAGTGGGCTGCTCCAGACCGATGAGAAGCACCAATGCGTCCCCCCACTGTTAAAAAAGAAAAGCACCCAATCTCGCTCCTTCTTTGGGAACACCCAAACATCTGGGATGCCCTCCCAAAGGACCTGCGCTGTAACACCTCCTACCTCAGCTTAAAAAAAGACCTAAAACATTACCTTCTCAACAAATATTAGGGTCCATAACCACTCCTTTGACCTTGCTTTCTGTTTCCCCTGCATTGCTTATCTTTCTGTTTTTACCTGGTTTTCACCTCGCTCTCCCTTTTTACACATCACCCTGTTTACTCTGACACTACCCTCTTTTGCTCCCCCACTTCTCCTACCAATACCTCCTATCTCTACCTTTTATTCTTTCTCCGTCGATATTCTCTTCACTGCCCTAAATTGTTACACCCATTTATATTATTTAGTTGTTTATTACCCGCTAATCCTCCCAGAATTTATACCCCCTTTAACAGAATTGTGAGTTGTACCTGCGTGTTTTTGTTACCCTGAAAAATTGCTCTTCTTGATTACCTCTACTCATGTAAGGTGCTTTTTGCCCCTTTTTAACTTAATGTGAGATGTACTTGCTTGTTTTTGTTTACCCTGAACAATTGTTTTTCTTGACTGCTTCTGCTCCTGTAAAGGACTCTGATACCCCCGGGTCTAGCCAGCGCTATAGAAAACCTTTCAAATAAATAAATAAATAAATTGGAGGTGAGAAAAGACTGATTGTACTGGACACAAGTATAGGCAACTAAACAGGTGAATCTTGCTTTGTCAGCAAAACCTGGTTTTAGTGGGTTTGGATGTCAAAAAATTGGCAGACGTCGGCCACCTGATGATAGCGAGGTAGAACCAACCCATACATGCAGGGTTGGTAAATGTATTTTTCAACCAGGATCTACGTGCCAGCTGCACATACGTGAAATCTGGCCCCAAAATTTGACATTAGTTTGGCAAGCGTCTTATATATTAATTAAATAGCAGTGACAACAGAGCAGATCTCTAGGGCAGTATGAACAGAAACTAGTGCTGATTCATAAGGTGGTAATGAAACAGTTTATTTAAAAATAATCTAGGCCAAGTCCAGATCTTAAAAATCAGTCCACGCCAGGCGACCGAGAAGAAAAGAATGATCAACTGCACGGTGATCAATTCTTGAACTCGAATTCCATAAAAGATTTCTATGGTCTGTTGCAACATTTGGTTGTGTCAAAACCTGAAGTATTCACTCATAGATCTCATGCCCAAGGGATGGTCATTGTGACAGCACACAGTTACTGATAGTGTAACCGGATGGCTCCATGTCACCAAATACCTAGTTTCTAGCTCTGGGTTTTCAGTATTCTGAGGATTGTAGTCTCGTTTCAGTTAAATTGGATTGGTTCACAAGAAAACAATGATCAATGTAAGAAATAATTGTGACTGTCTCATGCCTTCATCAGCTTGCCCGAAGCATTCTGATCAATCCTGCAACAGCATAGGGTTAAGGTGGTCGATGGTATTGCTTCGATTGCAAAATCGGGAAGCTTTACCCTTTGGAGAGGCGAGCAAAGTTTCCTGGCATCTCCTGACCAGACTGAGGCCAAAGGGAAGCTTTGACCGCCGCGTCCTGGTAGGTGGATGTTTACCCATACGGCTGCAGAGCATGGTTGCATAGGCTGTCGGCGGGGCTGCTTTTCTCACTACCACTCAGGTATGTCCATAGCCCCAGGTAGAAGGAGGTAAAGCAGCACTTTACCACAGCTGCACAGGTGATTCCTGTGACCCATTAGGGTGGGAATTCTGATAGTGGTGAAACACTAGCCCATGGCGGCTGGGCGAGCGTCAGGGAGCATTTCCCAGTATCGCACTGGGCGTTACACGGAAGACTAACAGCTTTGCACACTGTGAAGTGAGCAGTTTTAAAAATAATACGCAATGTTGCGAGACACCCATTTTCACACACCCCTACAAATGATGAGATGAAAGAGAATTGAAAACCAGGATTCTAAGGGTGGGTACATGGGGCCATCTAATATTATATACTAGCAGATTTTGCAATTGCAAGGCTGGGGGAAGCTAATCAAAGACTGGGAATTACTGACAAGGCGGGCCTTAAAATTGTGGATTCTAGGCTTACAGGAATTTGCTCATTTCGACTGAATGGGGAATGCAATGCGTTGTAAAAATAATATTGAACTGTCCCGTCATAAACCAAACCAAAGTCTGTAGAAAGTCGAGCGATCCCTGGACCAGAACAGCACTCCGAGAAGAAGCAGAACTCTGGGAATGACAGCGCACTCAGTGGGAGGACTGGATACAAGTCACTTCATTTACAATGTAAACCAATTCCAGATGCATTCCTAATTGGATGTGTAAGGAGGAAAGCCCAAAGATGTATGCTGGAGCAATCCCTCATCCTTATTTGTATTCCTTTGGAATTCTTGCATGTCTGTTTCGCCCTGCTGTGCTCAGACCTCAGAGACTGCCAGAGTGCTATCTCCATTGTGCACAGAGGAGCACTCGGGTTTTGCTGCTGTCCAGCGGGGTACCAAAAATGTCCATGGTAAGGGAGGAGCCTCCTTTAACTGGTTATGCGGTTCAAGCCTCATTGGTGGCACTCTTCGGAAGTTTCGTAGACCACAGCCTTTTTAAGTTGAACCTGCAACAGCGCACGCACTGCATGCGCTCTCACTTGTAAGGCACTGTTGTTTACAATAAAGAGCTTGGATCCCGCCCATTGCTTACCATTTGTTGGGTTCAGTGCCACTCTTCTGTGCTGCTTCCAAATTGGCCAGTGTAGGCCAAGCATTACTTCCATTCCTTTCTGAAGAGCATGAACCAAGCACAGATTGACTGAACTTAATTAGTGCCCGTCCACTAGCCATGCTGTGATTGAGGTACTATTTCTTCTTTGCCCTCCCACACATCCCTTCTCTGCATTGCTGCCCCTGTCTGGTGCTCCCTTCCTCCTCCTTCACACCTCCCTCATGTTAATTTTCCTCTCTCCTGGTGTTGCTGCATCCACCCTCCTCTCCCACGCCTCCCTCGTATTTTTTAACATATTGCACAGCACTGGATAGCAAGGTCAAGCATATTAATGGCAGCCTATGGCATCTACGTGCACTGGTAGCAAGAACTTTAGTCAATTTGTGGTTTGATGGTAATTATTTGTCTCCTTCTTCAAGTCCACCAGTCCAGGCTGGTGCCCATCGTTATAGAATGGCAACAGTGATGACTCCATAGGGGGCCTCATGTTAGGGCTGTTCTCCACGGATCTGGTGAGCATTGTGGGACCAAAGACGGCACGAAGGTCCACCCGTCCCCCTAGCCTTCATTTCTATGGATAAACCTGGAGGCAAGTGACAACCACTCTTCTTCATATGCATGGAGGGTACTAGAGTCCTGATGGAACAGAGGTCCAGCTACCTGCTCTGTTCGTTACGTATATGAGATCAAGAGAACGTGCAGTCTCACACATGCTAGCTGTTCTATGTGTATATGGTGTGTGGGGTAGGACAGAGGCTGTTCCTTTTATGTCTATTTTAGGCCTTGTGGGGAAGAGCCTCCACTGGGGTCCATGTATCTCTTTGTTTCTTAGGTATTTAGAGGGTCTTGTGGGACTGAGCAGAGGTCAACGTTCTGCACTGTTCAGTATGTCTATGGTGATTCTTGGGGTTCCAGAGTAAACAGAGAACCCTTGTGTGCCTGTAACACGAAAGACCTAGCAGCTTTGTACGTTTCCATGTAATTGCGCTCTTCGGGGGTCTACTGACTCCATACGACCATGTTATAACCTGCATGATTGAGGTGCTCTGTGGATCCTGTAATTACATGGAAGTTTGCGTGTTTTCTGAACCTAGGTGCTTGTGTTGCTCTGCGGTGCAGTGACTGATGAGACACCCTAATGACGCTATGAGCCTTCACTCCTTCATGTACCCATGTCTGCCCTCTCACCTTCTTTCCACCTTTCTTCCCTTTCTTCTTCTTTCCTTTCTCTCGGTCCACGGCCAGCTTCAGGTTCTTGAGTTCTTGTCGCATCAGCTCATCTACCTGTGCGAGAGGTAAACACAACTATCACATCACAAACAACTGCTTTACACTTACCTAACAGTGCCTGCCTTGTCAGACAATGGATTGGTTTTGGAATGTAGCTGTGGCATATCTGCCTGTCAACAAAACACCGCTGAAGCAAGAGTACCTAAAAAATAGCCTGCAGCAGGAAGGTTTCCAAACTCACCATCTCTAGTGGAAGGAGGGAGAATGACACGGACTGCACCAGAGGGGAAAACAGGGAGAGAGAACCATCTAGATCTCATCAAGACGTCAAAAGATGAAGAAGGAAAGAGGTGGGGTAAGAGAGAAAGAGACAGGGTCAGAGAGAGAGAAAGAAATAGTCACGGCGGGAGGTTGATAGGGAGGACAAAACAGAGTGAGGTCGGAAAGAGAGGAAGACAGGGAAATAGACAACGTGCCAGGCAGAGAAGAGAGTGAGTGAAAAGAGCAGAATTCTGAGCTTGGGCCCTAAAATGAGAGCTTAAAGTGCCAGAGGAAAAAATGTAAAGTGCTAAAAGGTCAACAATTGTTGAAGTCTACACTACAAAAACACGTAACATATCAAACAACTATTGGATTTGCTCATGAGCAATCCGAGCACCCACCTGCATGCCCGTTTCCTACGGGCTCTGTTCACTGTCTGAGAGTTCATTTGTCCTCTACGGGCACCCTTCCCTGTACACTCTTGGAGGCACTTTGTTTCCACTGCTCCTTGTCACTTACACCTTAATCACTGACCTCTTCATCCACCCTAGAGCCCACGTGTCAACAGCAGTAAAGTGCAGAGGATGTGGGAGCTTCACTTCCTTCACTTTCTGCAGTGTTCGAGCCCTCATTTGTCTTCTCTGAGCATGTATTGGCACACTTCTTCCTCCTGGAGACCACCTCGGGGTCTCCCTGAGAGCTCATCTGCCATCCGACCTCTTCTTGGAGCATTGTAGCATCTCTGAGGACTGACATGCATTTGATCTCGTTCTCTATTCGTGGAAGCTCCTTCCCATTGCTAAGTGCTCACCTGCACTCTGACGCCTCATTTCACCCGCACTCACATCTCTGAACTCTTCCTCCTTTCCTGGAGGACCCATGGGCTTCTGTAAACCTCTGCACTCTGATCTCTTCATCCATCCGAAGTTGCTGTGGGGTCCTTCACCACACATCTGCCCTCCGACCTCTTACTCCATCCAGTGAGGCCACGTTCTGTCTTTGAGCACTCACCTGCACTCTGACCTCCCCTTCGACTTCTTTCCGCTTCTCCTCTCTAATCAGCTCTTCGTCGTGGCGCTGGTGGAAATTCCAAGTCTCATCCCGCCGCTGCCAAACGCCTGACAAAAGGAATGAAAGTATGAGGTATTGAGGAAAATAGTTTATGGGTGTCACTGGAGGCTGGAGGCATCAGATGATGTGCCTATGGGGATCAATGCAGCCTTGGTCCAAGAAGGACATTCCCTGGTCACTCATTTTGTTTGCTCCAAATATTTTATTACATTTTTAGAAAGTATAAACAACAAGAACATGATGTATATCATACACATATATGTATATCAAAGGCCCAACTAGCGAGAAGTGCCACACACATTAAGCAGAGGCGGCTCCTCCTCTATGGCGGAGGTGCGTCACCCCACTGCTTTCTCGCAGTGCGAGAAGCAGAAACATAAAATGGTAATAACTTTGAGTTATTACCAGTTTATGTTTGCGTTGCGGGTGGGTGGGGCTGCCCAGCTCTCCGAGCAGGGCAGGGGAGAACTGGTTTGCCCACTGACAAGTGCTCAAAGACTGTTTGGTCAGCCCTCTCGGGCTGCCCAAACCAGTCATGCACACTCTGGCCTTCTCCATGCAGGCTGCAATGCAGCCTACATGGAGAACATGCCCACCCCATTAGCCCCTGGCTGGACGCCGTCCCGACCAATCAAAATGCTGCATGCAACATTGTGATTGGCTTAGGGAAGGGAGCCTGCCTGCCTGTTTCCTGTTCCTGTTGGAGGCAGGAGAGCAGGAGCCGAGAAGACGCGGGACCAGCTCTCAAGGTAAGTTTAAACACTTTTTTGTATTTTATTAAACCCCCCCACACGACCATTCCCCTGACCCCCCTCAATACACGACCCCCTGCTCCCATTCCCCTACCCGTGACCCATGCCGCTGCACCTGACATTAAGTAATATCAAAAATATTCGCTCAAAGATATAAATAATAGGACATTGACCATCGGGAACCAAATGGCCAGTTTCGAGAAATAAGGCATGTAACTGTCGCCATTACTATAGTAATCGAGACATATTTACCAGAGTTGCAGTTGGAAGTGAGAAATAATGTACATATAGATCTTGCTGCCATTGCCTTCTTTCCTTTGGTCAAGACGGCAGGCTGCTGCTGACTCCCTCCTGTACAGAGGGTGCTGCTGTGCTGAGGCTGACCAGGAGAGGTCGCTATTACTAGAACATCTCCATTTCAATGAGATCTCATTACGCACAAGTTCAGCAAAGTCTGGTCGGCAAGATGGCTCAAGCACGACAGGCATGCCAGTAATGTGGTCAAGGCTGCTTTAATGAGACAGCTGAGCATCACAAACTATAAAGAACTTGGCCAATGGCTCACAGCCTAAAAAAACCTTTCAACACATACAACATAGTTAACAAACTCCAACCCTGAATCCTCTCCTTAACCTTTTGCCCCTAAATCAAATAATTCAACATCCTGCTCCCTTTAACTTCCCAAACACCAACTACGACTACCAATGGTCAATCAATCAATCAATCATAGCATTTATAAAGCGCACTACATACCCGTGAGGGTCTCAAGGCGCTGGGGGGGAGGATGCTGCTACTGTTCAAAGAGCCAGGTCTTGAGGAGTCTCCTGAAGGTTAGGAGGTCTTCGGTCTGCCGCAGGCGGATGGGGAGGGTGTTCCATGTCTTGGCGGCGAGGTGGGAGAATGATCTGCCACCGGTGGTCACTCTTTGGATGCGGGGGACAGTGGCGAGGGCATAGTCTGCGGAGCAGAGCTGGCGGTTGGGGGTGTAGAGGCTGAGTCGGCTGTTGAGGTACGCTGGTCCGGTGTCGTGGAGTGCCTTGTGTGCGTGGGTGAGGAGCTTGAAGGTTATCCTCTTGTTGATGGGGAGCCAGTGCAGGTCTCTCAGATGGGGTGAGATGTGGCTGCGGCGAGGGATGTCGAGGATCAGGCGTGCGGAGGCGTTTTGGATGCGTTGGAGCCGTTTCAGGAATTTGCCCGGGGCTCCTGCGTAGAGTGCGTTGCCGTAGTCCAGTCTACTGCTGACGAGGGCCTGGGTGACCGTCCTTCTAGTTTCGGTGGGGATCCACTTGAAGATCCTGTGAAGCTTTTCCCATTTCTTTCCCTCAAAGGTCGTCATTATCAATCTACTTTCCCACCCACTCCCATGTCCCATTGAGCTGGTTCAACTGATCAGTAACAAAGCCAGCTTTCGATTTAAACCTATACTTCTTAAAAATGTGCCCATACTAAAATTTAACAGTAAATCAGCACACAATACCAGCAACATTAACAAATATTCCCTTTTGCATACCTGTCTCATAAAGGTGCCTGCCTCAAGGTAATGCACTAGAGCTGCACACCAACTGTAACTCCCTCACCCCCAATCTACTACCATAACAACAACAGCTTGATATCCCCAGAATCCTTTGAAGCGAAATTAACATTCGCGTCTCAAAAGATATTCTAAAAGAAGGTGGGACGGCAGGGAACAAGCTGTCGATGGTAAAACAGACCTGCTGGGCATAAGAGGTGAAAAGGCCTCCTTAGTCCTCCCCCTTCCCTATAGCCCCGCCTTAGCATCCTATTTATCCAATCTCTCCTCCCTCTGCTCCCTGGGTGGTAACAACTGCCCGAATATACTGGGGGATGGATTACTAAATCACCTGTTTTAGCTCCTTAAAGGACAAGAGATCCTGCCAAAGAATGGAAAGGTGAACCTGTAAATTTGATACAGTTTATAAGGGTCGCCAGAATGTCTAACAGTCTTTACAATCTTTGCAATAAAGCAACTAAGACCAGGTGAATTTCTTCAGGATCACACTGGTCGAATTGGGAAGCCAAGACGAGACCTCTGGTCTCCTCATCTGAAGGGAAATAACAACCACTAAATTACACCTTTACCCCCAAAACAGATCAACAGAGACCAATCCCCATAGCCAAGGACCAGCCATGCTCATCAACCCTGGATAAATCTTCATTTTCCATGGACACAGTTCCATTTTCTTTCGCTTTTAGCTCTCTTCACCACGACATGTATTTGCAGCCGACCTACCCTAGAGAAATTCTGGTATAATAATTGTCTCTGTATACAAAGTCGTTTCTCTACTTCATGTGTTTGTGCGTGTGTCTGTGAGTGAATGAGAAACTGCCGGTACACTCTTTGAGTAGCCGTGCACTATAGAAATGCTTCATTCATTCATTCAGTGAGCGAGACATGTTGTTGGTGTGCGCAAAAGTGTATAACAAAAAATGTTCCCATTTAAAATACCATCCTGCTAAGGATCTCAATGACGGGTTGACCTGGTTCAGTATTACTACTGTAGCGTGGGCCGGGGAAGCAAAGCTGAACCAATAAGGGCCCACAGGGAACCCCTCATGGCGGCGGGAGCTGGACCAAGGTCGTGAGGCGAAGAGCCCGTGAAAATGCTACGCTGTGATTGGAGCGCATTATTCAAATGGGTCCGCCCAATAAGTGACCAGGGGGTGGACAAAGGTAAAAGGTTAAAAGGGGGCAGAGGGCCCCGCCTGAAACACACGGACGAAAAACAACTGAGCTCGCCAGTGATTCCCACCCACCCACACCAGAACGCAGACCTAAAGGCAGTGGGGAAGGCAGAGGCAGCACAGGAAGGTACCCACGGAAAAGAGTAACTTTGATTGAAGAGCTGCTCAAGCAGTGTCCTTGGGATGCCTCACGGCAGGGGCACAGGTGAGCAGAAGACAGCACACACAGACAGACAGAATAGAAGGGCTGATCAGACAGTGTCCTTGAGATGCCTCACGGCAGGGGCACAGGTGAGCAGAAGACAGCGCACACAGACAGACAGAATAGAAGGGCTGATCAGACAGTGTCCTTGAGATGCCTCACGGCAGGGGCACAGGTGAGCAGAAGACAGCACACACAGACAGACAGAATAGAAGGGCTGATCAGACAGTGTCCTTGAGATGCCTCACGGCAGTGGCACAGGTGAGCAGAAGACAGCACACACAGACAGACAGAATAGAAGGGCTGATCAGACAGTGTCCTTGAGATGCCTCACGGCAGGGGCACAGGTGAGCAGAAGACAGCGCACACAGACAGACAGAATAGAAGGGCTGATCAGACAGTGTCCTTGAGATGTCTCACGGCAGGGGCACAGGTGAGCAGAAGACAGCGCACACAGACAGACAGAATAGAAGGGCTGATCAGACAGTGTCCTTGAGATGCCTCACGGCAGGGGCACAGGTGAGCAGAAGACAGCACACACAGACAGACAGAATAGAAGGGCTGATCAGACAGTGTCCTTGGGATGCCTCACGGCAGGGGCACAGGTGAGCAGAAGACAGCGCACACAGACAGACAGAATAGAAGGGCTGATCAGACAGTGTCCTTGAGATGCCTCACGGCAAGGCCAAGCGGAACAGCACTTGCAGCCCGGGCCAGGCCTGATGGCCGCCCACGAGGTTGGTAGCAAGAGAAGCCTAGAACCATAAACACTGGGGTACTTGCGGGACAGACCACCACTCAAGATTAGTGCTGTCAGGAAAAGAAACAAGTGAGACAATATTACTAGAGATGTGAATTATGGCAAAAGACATGGGTCGCAAATGACCAACCATAACATTGTGAAATGTATGATCCATGTTTTTGGTGTGTTTTATGAAATAAAACTGCAGCCTTTTTACACCATAAGCTTATGTCCTTCAAAATGTGTGAAGAGAAGGGAGTGTAAAAAATGGGGCCATGGAATGGAGTGGGAGAGTGATCTCGCAGGCATGGGAGGGGTTACTAGGTGGTGTTACCATCCCTTTTTCCGGCCATCACGAATATCGTCTGGACTGTTCCGATTGGCGCAGGGTCAAGACTGATTTGCATATAGGTAGATCCAAACTGAGGTGACATGGTGCCCAAAATAACAATCGTTTGCGATGCCGGCCCAAATAATTACCAGTGGCTGAGATTAATTCAAGCATTCCGTCCATCACTTTTTTTAAATATACTTTAGTGCATCACAAATATGAGGCTGGGAATGGGGAATAACATGAGGGACATGTTCTTACCAGGCCTTTTACTCAATGTATCTCCCAAAGGACATGACCTTTTCACTCACAAGCTTCCCCTGCTCTGAGGCCCTCCTTACAAGTTGATTGGAACAATGTCCAGGGGTGATACAGTTCCGCCTGCTTAATAGTTACCACTGGTGTGGGAACAAACGTGGTAAAACACAGTAAGTTTCTGTGTACAGTTTCCTCCTATTGGAATGAGGATAAAAATATGTGAGGAAAATAGGGCCAGAATTCTGGAAAGTATGGGCATTGGATCTTGTAACTCCAGGTACCACAAGTTTCCTCTGATTGTAATTGGGGTGGACATGGACACCTCGGCCACAACTGTTATCTCCACGTTGTTTGCTATGAGCAGGTGTATGCACTCACAATCACCTACAAAAGTGAGTAATGGCGTACACATTTTAGAGGGCAGATGCGCACTAAAAATGGAACTCCGGGACTAACTTGCTATACTTGAGAAGAACGCCTCTCTTCTGTCAGGTGCCCTCCAGTAACACTAATGTTATAATTCATGAGAACGTTTCTGGTATTCTTGACTGAAATCAGCATGGCAGCAGAAGTGCAGACAACCCTGCCCCCACGTGCAATGAACAGGAGCAGCTCATGCAGCAGCAATGATACCTTACTTTGCACAGATAGAAGAGTTGCACCACATGCAGCGTAACTGCACACGTCCCTCACCTCAGCAGCAGAGGCCCAGCACAGGCAGCAGCAGTGCAACCCTCCTTCACTGATGCAGAAGAAAAGAAGTGAGAACTGCTGCACTGCTAACTGTTCTCACTTGTGTTGACCGAATTCTCAAGAGCGCAGTTGCACTTCTCCGAGGAGCAGCTTGCTGTTTGCTGGTGCGCATGTCAGGACCTGCGTGCGGTAGGAGAGCTGGATTGGCAGAGCGACAGATGCACGACTCAGCCCCCGCCCCTCCCTCCTGCCCCTCCCGCCCTGTATAACATGGCAGCAGGTGAGCAGTGGCTTTTACGCATTGGCTCTGAAAAGGAGCATATCATGAGGGACAGGGGCCTGCTGACGTCAGTGAGCTGTGTGATGGCAGAGGCATAACCCAAGCCCATGCAGCCCCTGAGATGCACGAGAGGGAGGCCCCAAAGGCGCCCCCAATCCTTCAGGAGGGCCCATTCATGCCAAGGCTAATTAAGATCTATAATACATGGGAGACTCTGCAGCCCCTCATCCAGTGCTTAATTTGAGCCCCCCAGCATCTTGAGACCCTCACGCGTGAGTAGTGCGCTCTACAAATGCTTGATTGATTGATTGATTGGCAAAGTCAACAGGTCTCACCTATGTGAGATCTATTGGCTATGTGATTTTTTTCCTTTTCTTTAGCCTGTACAGCAGCATGGGTGCTGTGCAACATGGCTGACAGTAAATAACTTTTTTTAAAACATGCATTGGCAAAACCAATAGGTCTTGCCTATGCTAGAGTTTTGGGCTTTGGCAATGGGTTTTAGCCATTATGTACACCAGTGTGGCTGCTGTTCAGCATTGCTAAAAGTTAGTGACATGGAGCGGGTGGGGTAGATTGGTAGATTGGGGTAGAGTGGAATGGGGTAGATTGGGGTAGAGTGGAGTGTGGTAGATTGGCGTAGAGTGGAGTGGGAGTAGAGTGTGGTAGAATGGAATGGGGTGGATTGGGGTATATTGGAGTGAGAGAGTTGGGTAGAATAGCATGGTAGATTGAAGTGGGGTAGATTGAATTGGGATAAATTGGGGTGGAGTAGGATAGATTGGAGGGGAGTATATTGGAGTAGATTAGAGTGGCATAGATGGAGGTGGGGTAGATAGGAGTAGGGTAGATCTGGGTAGATTGGGATAGAGTGTAGTGGGGTATATTGGAGTAGATTGGAGTGGAGTAGTTTGGAAGAGTGGCGTGGGGTGGATTGGGGTAGATTGAAGTGGGGAAATTGGAATGGGATGGGTTGGATGGGGTAAACTGAAGCAAATCAGTTGGTGTAGAGTGGGGTAGGGTAGATTGGAGTGGGATGGAGTGGGGTGGATCGGGTTGCATGTGGTAGATTGGAGTGAAGTGAAGTTTGGTAGATTGTGTAGAGTGAAATGGAGTGTGGTAGATTGGGGTGGAGTGGGGTGGATTGGAGTGGGTTGATTGAAGTGGGATAGATTGGTGTGGAGTAGGGTAGATTGCAGTGGGGTGGGTGGAGTGAGGTTGATTAGGGTAGAGTGGGGTAGGCTGGAGTGGAGTGGAGTGTGGTAGACTGGAATGGAGTGGGTTGGATTGGAATGGGGCAAATTAGGGAGGGCTAGATTGGAGTAGGGTGGATTGGGGCGGGGTGGGGTAAATTGTAGTGGGTGGATTGGGCTGGAGTGGGTTGGATTGGAGTGGAGTGGGTAGATTGCAGTGGAGTGTGGTAGATTGGACTGGGGTAAATTAGAGCAGAATGGGGTAGATTGGAGTGGAGTGGGCTGGATTGGAGTGGGGTAGAGTGAGATGAGATGGAGTGAGGTGTGGTAGATTGCAGTGGAGTGGAGTGAGGTCAATTGGGGTAGAGTGGGGTAGACTGGAGTGTAGGTGGCTGAATTGGAGTGGGGTGTATTGGGGAGAGATAGACTGGAGTAGGGTAGATTGGGGCGGTGTAGATTGAGTGGTAGAATTGTGGTTGAGTGAGTTAGATTGGAGTGGAGCGGGTAGATTTGAGTGGAGTGTGGTAGATTGGAGTGGGGTAGATGGGAGTGAAGTGGAGTGAAATAGACTTGGATAGAGTGGGGTAGATTAGAGTGGGGTGGGGTGTATTGGGTGGATTGGAGTGTGGTAGAGTGGAGTGGGGTAGATTGTGGTATATTGTAGTGGGGTAGGTTGTGGTAGATTGGAGTGGGGTAGATTGTGGTTGATTGGGGTTGATTATGTTTGAGTGGGGTAGATTGGAGTGACTTGGGGTAGATGCGAGTGGTGAGGAGTTGAGTAGATTGCAATGGAGTTTGGAGCGGAGTCGGGTATATTGGAATGGAGTAGGGTACATTTAACTGGGGTAGATTGGAGTGGGACAGATTGTATTGGAGTCTGGTAGATTGGAGTGAACTGAGTTTGATTAGGGTACATTGGAGTGGGATGGATTAGGGTATTTTGAAGCGGATTGGAGTGGGGTCGATTGGAGCAGAGTGGGGTAGATATGAGTAGAGGGTGGTAGATTGGGGTGGTGTGGGGTGGGGCTGATTGGGCTAGATTGAGTGGTGTAGAGTGGAGTGGAGTGGGGTAGATTGGAGTGGAGTGGGATAGATTGATGTAGAGTGGAGTGGGGTAGATTGGAGTGGAATAGATTGTAGCGGAGTGGGGTAGATTGGATCGTAGTGAAGTGGACTGAGGTAGATTGGAGTGGGGTAGATTGGGTTAGAGAGGGTAGATTGAAGTGGGTTTGATTGGAGTGTGGTAAGGTAGATTGGGGTGGGGTGGGTAAATTGGGGTGGGGTGGATGGAGTGGTGTAGATTGGGTGAAGTGGACTGCGGTAGATTGGAGTGGAATGGGGTAGATTGGTGAGTGTGGGGTGATTAAAGTGTTGTAGAATGGAGTGTGGTGAGGTAGATTGGGGTGGGGTGGATAAACTGTGGTGTGGTCGAGTGGGGTGGGTAAATTGGGGTGGGGTAGATTGGAGTGTGGTAGATTGGAGTGGAGTGGGGTAGATTGGGATGGAGTAGAATGGGGTAGACTGTAGTAAAGTGGAGTGGGGTGGGGTAGATTGGGGTACATTGGAGTGGTGTGGGGTAAGTGGTGTGGAATGAAAGGGCATAAAGTGGAGTGATGTGTTGTGTCATGGAGTGAGTCGCATAGATTGGAGTGGCATGGAGTTGTGTATTGTGTCATAGAGTGTCTTAGAGTGGAGGGGCGTAGAGCGGAGTGGCATGTTGTAGAGTGGAGTGGTGTGTTGTAGAATGGAGTGGCGTGGCATAGAGTGGAAGGGCATAGAGTGGACTGGAGTGGCGTTGTGTGGAGTATGCATTGTGTGGTAGCGTACTGCCACTACAGACAACACATTATGACCATTACATTTGCACAGAACTGTTTTACTGCACACAAACGATAATGTGTGCAAATGTCATCACCTAGTGTATTGATGTGTCTTGATCATATTCAAATATTTGTTTCCACCACACTTCAGAATTACAAAAAAATGTGCTTCATTTGTACCAATTCTGATATATTTTGAAACATTAGCACAGTTCATTTTTAGGTCTCGCTAGCGAACGCAGCGCATGTGCTGCTTCGCCTTGCGAGACTCTATTGTTGTCGCTTTCGTTCGCGAAGGGAGACAAACCGTGTGCGCGCCGGACAGGCGATGTGCCTGCGCATGGCGTCTCCTCTCTGGCATCTCCTTTGTAGTGATAGGAACTTTCACACGCTCCCACCGCGCGCTTGATTTATTAGCTCTTGCAAGCATTCACCGCCTTAGCAGGATTTAATTGGTCCTTTGATCCGTAGGGCATTTTTTAACCTCCCACTTTCCTGTTGAAATGTTTTATATAAATGCTGATAACATGTCATCATATGACTTGACATAGATAGGTTTTAAACTTCAGAAAATATACCAGCCTTCACAACCCTCTTCCGCGGTGAGGGTGATGATGATTTCTCCTCAGCTGAAAGGAAGATAAAACAGGACAGTCCTCAAATAACACGAGTGAGGAGAAATGAGGTAAGAGGGGCCTCTGTCCTCCTCAGCGCCAACCCTCCCAGCAATAGGTCTCGCATTCTCTAAACTTTTACCTATTGGCATTGTAAATGAAAATGCCTTTTAGTTATGTGCACTTTCTACTTCTTGTCATTGCTTGCAGGTTTTCAAAACACATAAATAAAAGGCATTGTCACTTACAATGCCAATTGCTCAAAATCTCGCAAATGCGTGACCTATTGCATTGCAAATGCTTGTTTTCTATGTGCTAAGAAAAAAGCATCCTATGCTGTTTTCTCTAACATGGATACTCAGCAGGATTGTCACATAAATTCAATAACATTGAAGTCAGAGAAAGAAAAATAACACCAAAATCTCTCAGTAGAGAGAGCTTGACATTTGGCCTCAGTCTTTGAATGCACAGCCAATGTGACAAGATAAGAACAAGATGTAAAGGCCTGTTTACAGAAAGGAAGTATGTGGAAGAATACAGTAAACAAAGTTTGGGCAACGGGAGGGACAAACTCAAGCTGGACAGCCTAAAGCAAATAAAGCCAGCAAATAGAAAGCCAGAAAATGTGTTACAAATAGGGGTGGGCGGACAACTCTGTTCCGCCCACGGAATGTGCAGAGATTTGCCCTTTCCGCCGATCGCGATGTAGGCAGAGAAACAAGGCAAATCTCTGCACACTCAGGCGGAACGGGGTTGACCTCCCGCTCGCCTCCAGCCCGCAGTATTAACACTTTAAAAAGCATTATAAATAAAATTTTAAATAACCTTACCTTATCTGCGGCATCTCCTGGCTTCCATCCGTCTCCATTGCGTCTTCTTCTGTGCACTGCTCATGCGCGGGTGCCCGCGCATGTGCAGTTCCCAGAAGAAGACGCAACGGAGATGGATGGAAGCCTGGGGACGCCGCTGATAAGGTAAGGTTATTTAAAATTTTATTTATAATGCTTTTTAAAGTTTTTTAACACTGCGGGCGGGAGGCGGGCGGGAGGCGGGTGGCACGTAACGGAGCTATGCGGAGAGTGTGGAGACTGGTTCCATCTCCGTGCCTCGCCGCATAGGTCCGTTACACAAATTACGCCCACCCCTAGTTACAATCCACAAAAAGCAACAGACAGAATGTATTCCTAGTTTAGCTTTCTGAATGTCCCGAGAAGTCTTTGGTAAACCAGACAGCAGCGGCACTGTCTTGTAGGCGTTGACCTAAAAAGGGATTTGATGTGGTCAACGCTGGTTGCATCGTAACATATTTTTTTTACTTACAACCATTCTGCTTGGCATTGATCAATCAGGAGCTAGCAAATAAGAGTGACAATGAAGTCAATAAACGTTAAGCAATGGGAGGCTCCTTGATCTCTTTCAATTAACAAAATGTCTTGCAAGCGACAGCACATGAGCTGTCTCAGGTTGATACCTAAACAGCAACTGCAGCAGCATTGCAACTTCCTTAACACAACAAACAAGTTCATAGCTGGCAGAAGTAGTTCAGGGTATCCAAATAGGGACATATTTTTCCTTGAGATGATCCTCAAATTAGTCATGCTGTGCACTTGAAACATTACATAGTAGGCACCCATACCACATTTCAGATATGACTTAAATGGCCCTAATGGGGCCCAATAGCACTAGACTAAAACACAACTGTGTACAGAATCTTTTAGATGGAACTCTGTACACACAAAAACACAGTACAGATACGACGTATAGTTAGGTTTCCACATGGTCGCAAAAAAACAGCCATAGACACATACCACACACCAACTTTCAATAGCATGCATTGAGGCAGAACCCTTAACATCAGAACATACACCCACAACATGCAAGTAACTATCAACATTTGCTACTGTCCTGGGGCGGCTCCTCCACTAAGGCGGAGGAGAGTTGCCCCACTGTTCGTTGAGCAGTGGAAAATAAAAATAAAATGATAATAACAAGAAGTTATTATCATTTTCTTTGTCTTTGCGGGACTCCAACCAGGTCGGGTGGGGCTGGGCTCCCCGCCGTCAGAGGGAGCAGGAGTGGTTTGCACTCCCTCCCTAAGTGCGTATGACGGCTTGGTCGGCCCTCTGGGGCCGGCCAAACAGTCATGCGCACTCGGCATATTCTCCAATGGGCTGTGTTGCACAGCCCAGTGGAGAACGCGCCCAGCTTCCCAGGTACTGCCTGAGCAGCCAAACAGGCCACACAGACCAATTGCGATGCTGCTCCTGCAGCGTTGTGATTGGCTGGGAGAGTCTAGGAGCCTGGGTGCTTGCGAGGATGGAGGAGAGACATGCAGTGGCGGCAAAGAAGAAGGTAAGTGAATTTGTTTCTTTTTTTTCATCTCTCACCACTACCACCCCACCATCTCTGTTTCGAGGCAGCCCCTGCTACTGCCATCTTCTGACCACACATTACTTTGCCAGGAAATGGGAACCTATACCAATCGAGCAACTACGTAAGCAAAGTGAGTCCTCTTAACAAAAAACCTACAAGTCGTTAAAACCTTCATACTCACCCTACTGAGCACAAACCATCACAAAACCGTTTCAGACTCCGGTGTGCAATGGAAACGTGCTGAAAGTAATCTGTTAATCCAGACTACTGAAATTCAAGCAAAAACAAAAATACTAATATCCGATTGTAAGGTATTCAACTTCTAACCAATGATAACAATAACCGACAGCAGCAGCGCAAGCATCCGTCGCAAAGAAAATATGCACCTGACAGACACTTGCAGCCTTGCTTCCTATAAACGTGCACTATTTATTTATTTCGTAGACAGTACTAGTAGAGCTTTCCCTAATACACAGGACAATCACAGCACCAGGAGAGGGAATGAAATTTCAATCATAGGCTGCAGCAATGCAAGTTTCACTCACATAAAAAGAGACAGTACAGGTATGAGCTGAGAAAATGTTGTCCATCTCAGGCTGCCTCCGTTGTTGGTTTCTCTGTGGAAATTTAGGGGCATATTATCAAGGACGGCGTTAAAATTATCGCCGGTTTAGTGGCAGAAAACTGCCGCTAAAGCGGCGATAATGGGCTTGATGGTATGCCGCAGAGAATTCCAATAGAAGCCCATGCTCACACCAGAACCTCGGCTTCTATGGGAATTCACAAGGGCATATTATCAAGCCCATTATCACCGCTTTATCACAGTTCCTTAATAATATGGCCCTTTGAGTTTTGTGGTTAATGGCTGTAGAATGGGATGGAATCCTTGTTCGCCCTTGGCATTCTTTGTGATTTCTAGCAAGAATTAAGTCTCTCCCTATGTGATGTATGCTTTTTAATACCATGCCTCAGCAGAATGAGGTACTCAGCACAAACCCCACAGTGTCTGCTGCCAGCTCCTTGTCCTTCTTAGTGCTGACAGTGCACAAGGGGGGCACTACATGGGAGACGCCAGGAAAGAGATATATAGGAGCCAAGACGTCTGTATTTATTGCACCCCTTTAGACACTAAGCACATGTTCTCGTCCACAATCCCTTTCACCTCCTCTTCCCAGTTCCTGATAGGGTCACAGAGCCCCTGGTTATGAGATGCTGCCTCGGGCTGCCAGATCACACCTGCAGGCTTCTTCTCAAACACAGGAGGACACGTTTATTGCTCCAAAGGAAATTGGTTTTCTCTGTGCCAAATACAAGCAGTAGCCTGCAGCTCAAACTTTTCATTTCCTTTTATATCTGCCACGAGGGCTGTACATGTGATGCCTCGTTACCCGAAGAAAGAGAAGTCAAAGAGGCTTTGAAACAGATCTAGAAGGAATAACTGATTTCCCCAAAGCCATGAGGCCACTGAGAGGAGAGATGTACAACACTGCAACAAGTCACACCACAGCCACACACAGATCCCTCAATCCAGTGTGCATTGAAGACGCATTGTTGCATCTTGAGGCACCACCATTTTCTTCTACCTTTGTCAGGAGAAGTCTCGATGTGGTTTAAGTTTATGAGAAATGTAAATGAAGGTATCACCAATCCATCCTACTGTACCCGCCTAGAAGCATATGCACACTCTCTGCTACAAAGCAGAGTTCACCTGATTTTCTATGATCCTGTTTCCGAAATGAAAACCTATATTCACTATTGTATGGCATCACGTGTATTTGAAATACAGTGAAATGGGTAATAAAATTCAAAGTTGTTCTGAACAGGGACCCACAAAGTGTGTCTTTCCGGGAGCCCTGATAATCTTTAAGATGACACTTGGGGCCATATGTAGGAAGCCAAATACCGGTCGGTAACGGCCGAAATTCGGTAAATATCCCGTTACCGACCGGTATTGAGGCACTTGAGATGTAGGTGGCTGATTTCTGGATTCGGTATTTACCGAATCGGAATTTTAAGAAATCGGTCCCAGAAATGCTATGTAGGGGGCACTCAAGTGAGTGCATAATTGGTGTCTGGATTCGTTATTTACCACCAACTACAAGTTGATGGTAAATGACGAATACCTTTAAAAAAGCATTTTTGTGCAATTTGTGAAGTGCCATGTGGCAGACATACATGCCCTTAGGGCATGTATGTGCGCCACATGTGCACACATGCACGAATCAGGGGTGCAACAGGGTGTCAATGTGACACCCTGCCACCCATGATAATGCCTCCCCTATTACCGATTCGGTATTTACCGAATCGGTAATAGTAACTGGCTTCCCATTCATTCCCTATGGGCCTCCAGGCCCATATGAATCAATGGGAAGGGATGCATTATTACCGATTCGGTAAATACCGATTCATAAATACCGATATTTACCGAATCGGTAATGATTACCGATTAATTACCTACATACTATTTACCGATTCATTAATACCGAATCGGTAAAATTCGGAATTTATGAATCGGTAAATGTTATGCTACCTACATATGGCCCCTGGTGAGATCTCCGAATATGTTATGTTATGTTAATTTGGTATTTATAGAGCGCACGGCTACTCCCTGGAGTGTTCCGGCGCTAAGCAAAAAACCACATAACCGCAGAAAAGAAAAGGGCACCTAAAGCAGAAACCGGAATAGAAAAGATAGGAGAAACAGAGGTGGAATGCTCTGCCCGTAGGTTCTTTTGCACTGTATCATTTGTAGTATTGCAGTGCTTCTTCGCGTGCTACTAAGTGCAGTTTGTGAATAGGCCCAAAAGAGTTTTTTCTCAGTTCTGCTTGAGGGCTAGGGTGGCCTGAAGTGAGATTATCAGGGTGCTCAGCAAACACTGCCTCATACAGCACAAAATGTAATCAAACATTATATAATTGGAAATTGGCTATGTTGTGCTTGTAGAAAGCAAGTTTGCTAAGATTCTTTAGCTAGGTCAGTGAAAGTAGGTAATTTTAGATGTGGTCTAATATCTTTGACAGTTTCGGCAGCGTTATTTCACCCCAAAAATATTAATAATAATAGATACATATATACCTAAAAGGGCTTTCGGGCAGCCTCCTTCATCCATAGGTCCAACAGGGGTTTTCGGGCAGCCTCCTTCATCCATTGGTCCAACAGGTGCTTTCGGTCAGCCCTCTTCATCCATTGGACCAACAGGGGCTTTCGGTCAGCCCTCTTCATCCATTGGTCCAACAGGTGCTTTCGGTCAGCCCTCTTAATCCATTGGACCAACAGGGGCTTTCGGTCAGCCCTCTTAATCCATTGGACCAACAGGGGCTTTCGGTCAGCCCTCTTCATCCATTGGTCCAACAGGGGCTTTCGGTCAGCCCTCTTCATCCATTGGACCAACAGGGGCTTTCGGTCAGCCCTCTTCATCCATTGGTCCAACAGGGGCTTTCGGTCAGCCCTCTTCATCCATTGGACCAACAGGGGCTTTCGGTGAGCCTTCTTCATCCATTGGTCTATTCAGCTGGCATTTACATTCTGCTGTTGCTTACCACGAGATACAGTTGGGAGCAATGGGTTAGCACACTTCAGCCAATGGCTCTCTTTACTGTGCGTGAAAGCATTTAGCTCGTGCTCATGTGCACAACTGCCTAAAAGTAGCCACTGCTTTTGTTCAATATTTTTGTCCTTATTTTTGCCATGACCCATTTTCTAGTTATTGTATGCAAGCGTGCACAAACCTCTAGAAAGTGTCATTTTTCGTTTTTATTAGGTTAACAATTTTGATTTCTGTTTTGCAAAAAGAATGGAAAGAAATACAATTCGTCTTTCCAAGTACTTTTGGCCTCGCCATTGCTTTTTTCTTTTAGGGCAATATTTTCCATGAAACTGTTGAAGGCAGATGAGAAATGCAATACTAAATTGTTCCTCTGAGGCAGCAGGGGCGTGATTAGTTTACAGCAGTTAAATTACACAATGCTATCAATAACCAGAGATCTGTGCGCACTTCCCTGTAGGACACCCAGAATTCAGCCAGTGAGAGAGGAATCACAGGCAGTTGGCAAAGAAAAGCCCAATTTGCGACCACAGCAAGTACATTACCACAGGTTCATAGGTTTATGGATCCACCGTTTGGTGCCAATAATAGCATTAAAGGTAATTAATGGACATAGCATAACAGGAATGTTGCTTTACGTGATCCAGTATTGCTTCATAGATTGGGGGAGTAGCAGAGGAAGAGTTTACTTGGCATCCATGAATTAAGTGCATTCAGTGAACT
Source organism: Triturus cristatus (assembly GCF_964204655.1). Taxonomy (NCBI): domain Eukaryota; kingdom Metazoa; phylum Chordata; class Amphibia; order Caudata; family Salamandridae; genus Triturus; species Triturus cristatus. The sequence continues at coordinate 798,095,018 of NC_140583.1, read as the reverse complement.
CTGATATCTAAATACCATGCTGCAGAATGCTAATGGCAAAAGGAGACTGTACCTGTATATTCTATGTGGTGTAAAAAGGAATAAAGGGTTCGTGTTAATCATGATTTATTTACCACACACCATGCACCCTCAGTGCTGCTTCTAGGCACATAGGTTATGTTTCTTAGCAAACGAAAACAGAATCAGGGGAGTAATGGATCATTAAGGGGTTTGCCTGAATAATTCTGTTTACTACTTTCATCGAAGCAGACAATGCTCGGCTTCCTATTGGATAGGGAAGTGGTGGGAATTTCAAAGTTTTGCTGCCAACACAGCCAGGGTTTTACCCAATGGCCTTGCTGTCTTCGCGAGAGGGTTAATAAAACTGGGCATAGGCATCGACCTTAGGGACTTTTGAAGTCTATATTTTCTTTACAGAAGACAATTCGGGGAGGGGGGAAGGAAGGTGGGGTGAGTTGGAGACGTTTCTTTTTTCCCTCTTTTTTTTCTGTTAAAGTGCCATGCTATGTCTTCTCCCTATCTGTGAATTATCGCTGACGGCATTTTTTGATTTATAATAATATAAAAAGATTTAAACCTAAAGAAAACAAATCATTCTTTGGATAATTTAAGACCTCTTTGTCCCCATTCGTGAAGGATCTTGTTTTAGATGTATTAAGGTGCACTCAATATGAGCCCTTCTCATTAAAGTCAAACCCGAGGGCTATTTTTTATAAAAGAATGCTATAGGGTGGTTATTCATCATAACCACATAGGTCTGATTCACATCTTTGGCATTACTCCTTTCTGTGGACTTATGTGGATCGGGGGCCTTGATTTTAAGCCGGAGCTCCCTCAAGTCTTGGCAAGGACACCATTACAGAGCATGTTATGCTACCCAGGATCTTTCAGGCAAGAAACCATTTCCGGTTACAATTATTTAAAATGTTTGTGTTTAGTCTCATATTTGCTTTAGTTTAGCATCAAACTGCAAAACTGGGGAATATGAGAAATGAAACCAATCCACATTTCAGAGTTAGTAACAGTCATCCTATGAAAAGATGGAAGTGCAATTAAAGTGAGTTGTGAGTCTGGGTCGTGGCTGAGACACATTGCATGAGCCAAAAGAAAGGAGATTTAGTCCCCAAAAATTAATCTCCGAGTGCCAAGAATTGGATATGACTTATACTAACCTCATAAAACATTGCCATGTATTTAAATGTCTTTGTTATTATTAGAAGCCACACTCGAATCGGTTGAAACAGCACCTCTGATTATATCAATACAGCAAGACAGTCTTAAGACAGCTAGGTTGAGAGACAGTGCAGGCCTCCAGGGTGCTGTGGAGCGCCGAGTGATGCCGGTCGCACCAGTCCTGGGGCTGCTCACAAGCTGCATGCGAGCAGCGTCAGGATTGGGAAAAGGAGTTCCAGCATCCGGTTCCGGTTCCAGTTCCAAGTCGAGAAGAGGTCCGGAGCAAGGACGTCACATCAGATACGTTTTATTTATTTATTTTTATATTTTCCCCACGCATGCCCCGTGCCCCTCCCCCCCACCCGGTAGATGCCAGCCACCACTGCTGCACACCACTATATTACAAACTAAGGCCCAGATTTACTCCAAATTTTGCATCAGGGTTGCCCCGACGGGAGCAGCTCCGACACAAAATCCATTTTGGAGTTTACAAAGCGACACAAATCCCAATTTGATTGGCTTTGTAAAAAAAACAGAACGCAAGGCAGTGCATCAGTAGTTGCATGGGTAGTGCCTGGGCATTCCTATGCATCCGTCCATGTATATTAAACCAAACCTGTTCTTACAAAGAGTTGTAAACATGAATTTGCGCCAAAATGGTGCATCTACCTGAGGCTGGTGTAACAAGGAGAATATTCTTATTTCTTTGTGTTAGTTCCTCTTTGTATGTGTGCTGCACTATTCAGCACACATGCAAAGAGGAAATAGCCTCATGGATATTTTGTGTGTGGAAAGGTATCCTACGTGCGTATAACCTAGCCTGACCACAGCACAATAACGCAAGGGTGCCTGCGCTAGGAGGGAGCAGAACTGCGCCATATCTTTGAAAATCTGGTGCTGTTCTGGTTGCTCCCGTTCACGCAAAACAACGCATGACTTGCTGCACTGCATTGCGTGAAATCTTAGCACATATGGCCTCAGTCTGTAGGTTAATCTAGATTGCCCAAAAAAGGCTCTTGCTCGGGCTGTGAGAACAGGCACTTCTTCTCACCATAATCGATTCACAGGAGCAGGGAGAACCTACTGAGGCTTCTATCCCACTCTTATTCCACTAGTGTTTGAAGGAGGTTAGTGCTCTCTTCCCCCTTACTGTATGGGGACTTAAATCAGTGAACATCAGAAATTTGTTCTCCCTTTTCACTGACATTTTCAGTATGACAGTTCTAAAAACCTGCCCTAGCAACTCAGGTGACTTTACGATCTTTACAATTGTGGCTCCCGCCACCTTCAGACTTGCTCTTAAAAATCCGGAAGACGTTTACTACTATGTCCATGCTCAATTATTGCTGAACGCACAAATGTTCAGTTGGAATCTCAATGGGTTCTGCCATAAACACCTCGGGGCAGATTTATGTTTCCTGGCGCATCCCTGCAAATCAGCAAGGATGCGCATCATGGCGCAGGAATAAACAGATGCGTGACGCATCCGATGGCGTAAGGTTGGCGCAGTGCTTCAGTTGCGTCGCAAGCGCGACGCAACTCCAGCACTGTTCCAACCTACCCTATCCCTAACATGGTGCGTCAAGCCTTACGCCTGCTTCAAGCAGGCGTAGGGTTTTGGCGCATCAGCGTTGGGAAAGAGACTCAGTCAAATCTCATAGATTTGACTGAGTCACTTTTCAGGGGCGTTCCTGCGACGGAACGCCCCCCCCCTCTGTCGACACGCCCACGTGAAACCTGACGCAGGTTTTACGTGGCGCAGGGCTTTACATCGTGACGCATCTCCATAGATGCGTCACGATGTAAATATGGCGCAACGTGGCGCAGGGTTTACACCGCCGCTGCGTCACAAAAGTGACGCAATCGCGGCGTAAAAGTGGCGCATCTCCGATATAGATCTGCCCCCTCATCTTTAACCTCCGCTGCAATCTAAAAGGCTTTGATCTGGGCATCCCTGTGGAAACTGTCCAGGGTTTGAATCTTCTCCTCTGGTGTGTCCTGGACTTCTACCACTTTGCTCCCTTCAGCTTCTCATCCATCCCCACCGCGACACTCCAGCTTTTGCAGCCATTCTCAAGTCCCTTACAACTTCTACTACAATGCCAAAACTCTACAAGAAGGATTTGACAGCTTCTTCTCCACTTCTTTAACGACATGTCTGACACTGCCACTTTTTTCTTCAAGCTACTATGTAAGATATTACTGGACCACAGAAGTTTTTTTTTCTCCTTGGGTCATTGGTGGTTCATCTTCCCGAGGACCTGAGATATCTCTATACTGGTCTTAGAGGTCATGGCAGATACATTAAAGAAATAGACTTTATTTTGCATTTGTAGTGCTGTGACATTCATAATAGGTGCCACTACAATCCCACACAACTTCGGTGCTTTGTTGGTTCAGAACAGGGCCGGACTGGGAACCCAAAGCAGCTCTGGCAATTTCGTAAGACCAGTCCCGCGGGGGAGGGGGGTAGAGTGGGGCAAGAGGGCTCTAGTGTGAAGCACTGCTGCTTCATGAAACCAGCCCCCAGCACTGCCTGCTGCTTTTGTTACTGGGGGTCTAATATTGCAGCACTGCTGCAAAACTGGCCCACCGCTCCAAAACCGCCCCCCACCCTACCAGCCCATCAGGAAAACGCCTGATGCCCGCAACGGCCAGTCCGGCCATGGTTCTAAAAACGGTCTATCAACAATCCTCTGTCTGCTCAGGGAAAGAAGGAAGCGCCACCAAAGTGAAGGTCCTGATGTCATTTTTTAATTAGATTTTTTTTATTGATTTTAGCAAGATGCAATACAATCACAATGTCCTTTTCAGTTGCACAACAGCCATTCAGGCTAAGATACAGTATGGTCATTGTTTACTGTGCCACCAATAACATCTTCCTTCCTTCCTTCCTTTATTTATTTACATTTCCTTATATTACAATCCAGCAGAAGAGCAAATAGAGCATACAAGTCATGTGCACATTAGGCAGGGCAGTGGTTCTTCAGGCATATATGGAACGGAGGACATCAATTAAACATCCGCATTAATGAAGAGGGGGGTTTGAGAGAGAATGCTGTCTCTCATCTTTGTGGTCTTAGACAATCAAAGGGGACATGCACATGAAAAAACAGATAGTAGTCTCTGAGGAGGTGGAGTGGGCACCACGGGGACCGCTGTGCTGTCACTCTTCCCTCACAGTATAGTTCCCAAGCAAGAGTTGGTATCTCAGCCCTGGAGATAATTTCCGTGCTGTCAGTCCACGTACCCCATCAAGGGGTTGCCGGCGTATGAACATCAAGGTCCATAACATGAAGCTGTAAATATGCCCTGAGGGGTCTCCAGATGTCTCTAGGTCAGGATGACTTTGGAGGTAGCTACGCGTAGAGCTCCAGGTACCCATCGCACTATACCAAGTCACGTATCCATTGCTTAAATTTGGAAGCGCTGCCCCTGTCCTAACGACATGCCAGCCATCTCTTGGCTAATAAAATTGCTAGAGCCAGGAATTGTTTGTTTGGAGTGCCTAGACCTCTCACCCATCCCAGCAACGCATTGACTGGATCCGTAGGTTTGACACATTCAATCATGGCGGCTAGGGCTAACAGTACCTCTTTCTTATAATTAAATACTGCAGCACAAGACCACACAGATGAAGAAACCCTGCCTCCAGAGCATGTCACCGGTTACAAGTGGATTCATCTCTCAGGCTGAACTTGTGTAAACTCATCGGGTGTAATATTTCCTTTGTAAGAACTTACAGTGGATAATGCTGAGTGGACTGCTGGACGACGCCATGTCTGAGCGCAGACAAAACTCCATGCTTCATCAGGGATCTCTTGCCCCGCTCTCCCTCCCAGTGGGACCATGGAGTCTGGGTTTGTATTGTGTTTCCCCCCTGTCTAGCACTGTATAATATAGGGATGGGGTGTTTATTGGTGGTGGCATCTTATCGACGAGTGGAAGCGTAGCTGTGTCTTTTGGGAATTCTAGGAGGGAGGTTTTGCAGCTTGTGCGCAGGCGATATAATGTGAACATATCCAGTGGGGAGCAAAGCCAGTTCCCTTTATAATATTCAAGAGTAAGGAACAGATGGGTTCTTTATAAATCACCCCATTTCTGCAAGCTACGTTTGTGGAATTGTGCTCGAGTGCTGGATTCATGCGCATTTTGTAGCAGGGCATGATGGCCTAGCGGAAGCCTCGGGGAGTATAGATAGCTTGGTCTCACCTTCTATCCCATGCTCTCATCATGCATCCAGCTGTTGATTTATTGCACTGGGATCTAACAAGTGGCCTCCCCAGGAAAGAGGGGGGTGGAACAGGAGCTATACTATCAACTTAAACCACTAAATGCGGTGGAAATGGCAGGGGATTGTACCAAAATAGAGCGTAGTGTGCCTCAAAGTCAAGGGTGAAACAGTAACTTTAGAGTCTTCCATCCAATCCTGGACTGCCAATCTGCCCATACCAGTCTAATCTAAGGGATATGGGATCTATGGACCTGAAAAGAGGCATTATTGAGAGGCAGTTTTATATTCAGCAAGAGATATAGAAGTTTAGGAAGGATCATCATTTTTGTAAGACCAACCCAACCTGCCACTGAGAGAGGGAGCAAGATCAGAGAGAGACCCGCTCAGCAATTTGATCAATAGCGGAGCCTTAACTTTCCCTTAGAACCACATCTCTGTCTCTATGCACCTAGTTCCCTAAGTATTTTACGGGGTCAGTCCACCAGGACAAGGGGAACTCAGGCATGAACTGGGATGTGTTGGTTGTATGGGGGAAGATCTGAGATGTATTCCAAATAACATGAATCCCAGAAAAGGATCCAAATCTAATGTATTCATGCATAATAGAATTAAGACTTAAATGAGCCTCTGAAATGTAAAGGGTCATATTGTCTGCATACATGGATATCAATATGGCCTTTCCTGACTCCTTGCAAGGAGATAAAGGTGTTGTGGCGGCAGCTCTAGATCTGAGCACGACTGACGGTCGAGTGCCCGACGGCAGCCTCCGATGGAGATAGCAGGATATCAATATGGGTCTACTTATACACTGCAGCATGTATTGAATGCAATGTTGCTGAAGTCCAGCTGCCAATGGTTCCATTGCCAGTGCAAATAAGATGGGTGAGAGGGGGCATCCCTGTCTTGTGCCCCAGGATATCTTCAAGGAGTCTGAGTAAGTGCTGTTAGTACAAACTATGGCTGCGGAGGAGGTATGAAGCAAGTTTATGCGGGTCAAGAGGTAATGTGGAATGCCCAACTTTTCCAGGATCATAGATAAATAGCACCACTCAAGAGAATCATATGCCCTAGATGTGTCTAGGATTATTGCAGCAGCTTTAAGAGTCGGGTCTATGTCCTGCAGGAGTACAAATAGGGTATGCAGGTTGTGCGATATTGATTGACCCGAAACAAACCTGGCCTAATCTGGGCAAACAAGATTGAGGAGCAACAAAGTTAGTCTGTTGGTTGTTAGTATGGCCGGTATCTAAGTATCACAATTCAAGAATGATAAGGAGTAGTAGGATTACAATGTATGTACTGGTTTATCTGGTTTCAAGAGAGTGGCAATCCCCGCCTCACATACAGATGGGGGAAGGATCACTTTAGACCGTGCCTCCTCAAACGCTGTGAGTAATTAAGAGGTCAGGGTAGTAGCATATCATTTATAAAATTCGGCAGGCAACCCGTCCGAGCCAGGCGCCCATCCAGTGGGGAGTTCGCCTAATACTTGTAGCTGCTCCAGGAACAGACGGCGAGCGTCGCTCAGACAGATCAGAGCTGTGTCTTCCAGATAGGTATGGATTTGAAGTGGGTTTATCTGCCTTGTAGTAGTATACAGGTGTCTGAAATAAGCCAAGACCACAGATTGTATCGTATGGAATCACAGCAAGTATGTCATGTAGCGTCTTCAATTTCTAAAATAGAGTTCACCACCGAAGGGCGTCTGATCATGATAGCTAACGACCTTCTGGGCAGTTCTCCCTCGCCATTTGCCGGTGCAGTGGCATATTTTCCTTTATATTTATATTTTCTATCTGCCACTTCATTATATTCTATGATCTGAAGACAGACCTATTCCAAAGGAGCAGCATCTCCCTCTTGTGAAAAAGCACGCTCAGTCTCCTTGTTATCTGCATCATGGTGTCAAGTGATTTTGGAGTGTGTGGCGCACACCATTACATTTGGCCACACATTGGCTCCTAATTGTGACTTTAAAGACTTCCCAGACCATACCCATAGAGTCCATCATTCCCTCATTAATTTCGAAAAACTGCTGTATCTCTGTGCCTAGTTTGTCTGCAAAGACACTAACTAGTAAATTACAGGGTTTAAGCGCCAGGCGAAGCTAGATTTTGCAATATAAACACCAGATGTCTGAAAGCCCCTAACTTGCCACCAGGCACCAACTGTGACCTATCTGGGGGGCTGTGAGAACACAATTTAAATCTCCACCCCAAATTAAGGCTTGTGGCTCTGTGGATTGTACCTTACTCAACAGAATATTGAATATGCCTAGATCATCTATGTTCGGTCCATAACAATTTACAATGGTAAACCTGGAATGCCTCATCTTTCCCACACAATATTGCAAAGTGACCCTGGGAATCGCAGAAGGAGCCATGTGCCATGAACTGTGTCCCTGTTTTTATGAGGATGGCCACTACATAGGCATAGGATGAGTAGGAGGAGGTTAAAAAGTAATAAGGCCAGCAATAGCAGTGTGTGTCTGGGGTGTGAGATGGCTTCCTGCAAGAGAGAGATATTCACACAATGCCTATCAAGGTAGGCAAGGACCCGTCTAGTTTTCCGAGGATTATTGAGGCCTCGTACGTTCCATGTCAGACATCTCTGTGGATTCCCCGTGAAAAATCCAGATCCAATGGAGATACCGGCAAACTTAGAATAATGGAAAAGAGAACACAGACAAGTACTTCTGTGATTGTGTAACCCCTGGAGTTCGCCATCAGAAACAGTAAGTCTTCCCCAACCAAGAGTATAGGTATTTGGGGCATCGATATATATGCAAGTGTATCAATATAAATTACATAGGCAGAACAGAGCAAAAATCACACATACGATTAGATAGCCCACAATTGGATGTGTGTTTAAAAAGAAAGACATAGTGGAGCCATGGTCAGCATTAGTGCAGAAAATTACCCTTAGTTTGTACTTGAGAAGCAGGGAACTTGGGGGACAACCCGCACCAACACATTTCCACGGTTAGTCCAACTCCTCATGCGATGAAGTAGGTTGAGTGGGGGATCGAGAGGCACCCCTCCATACTGGACTATCCTGGAGCTTCCTGAGATAGACTTGTTGCGGTGTTTGGAAAATGTGCTGCCTCTGGTGTGAAATCCACAGGCGAGCAGGGTACAGCATGGCATATTGAATCTTGGTCTGGATATGCTTCTGTTTCACAGGGTTAAATTTGCACCATGCTTCCTGTACGGCAAGTGTAAAATCGGGAAAGAGCGAGATACTGTTACCATCAAAGGCAACAGTGCCTTTTTCTCAAGCCAGATGAAGGGCTATATCCCTGTCCTGGAAGTTCAGCAGGTGCGCCATGATGGGTCGTGCTGGGGCTCTGGGAGGGGACCTACTCAAAGGAGATCTGTAGGCTCTCTCCACTAAAAGAAAGTGGGAAAAGGCAACTTTTCCAAAGAGGGATAGTAGTAAGCATTCCACATAATCCTCCAGCCTGCCGATGTTGGCAGATTTTGGAACACCGAGGATATTGATATTATTGCGTTCAAATCTTGCTTCTAAGTCCTCATTCTTAGCTGTGATAAGCCTAAGGACTTATTCCATGCTAAGCATAGTTTCCCCATATGATGCTAAGTCATTTTTGGCAGTGGAGATTCTACGTTCAGTCTCTTTCAATCTATCATTATGATTCTCCAGCCTGCAAGTGACGGCATCAAGTCTGACAGTGAGGGCATCCATTTTGGAATCATTAGATGCCAGACGCTCGTGCATGGCCTTAAGGATAGATTTTATGTCTACATCTTGGTCACCTGTGTCTGGGGTGTTTCTAGGGCATCCATTTGGCTACCATCAGAAGCGATTGATCTCACTCCCTTGCATGATTCAAAATGCAGTTTAGACTGTTTACCATCCGCCTTTTCTATAGTGCTCGGCTGAGGGTCCAAGAGGGGCACAGGGATGTTACTAGCATGCATGGATTCTCCGTTCAAAAGGGAACCAAATGACAAGGCTGAATCAACAGGGCCAAACCCTTTGCAGTGTGCTGTAGATGTACACATGTGTAAGGCCCAATGGTACCTAGGGGACAGGTCCTGCCTCAAACCTGGATACAGTCACCAGTACCAGGGGGGCACGAGCAGACCAAGCTGATCCCACCAAGTATGTAGCAGTTAACAGTCTGGGAGCATAGAGAACGTGTTGAAGATCGCGTGTTAGCCTGTCTCTCACTGTGGACATTCACCACGCCAGGCAACTAGTCTTACAGGGCTGTGATCCCACCCTCATGCACCGGAGGAGCCCCTCTTGGATGCCTTGTGGATCCCCAGTCACCAAGCAGGCCCGTGTGGGAGAACATGTCCCAAAAGGACTCAGGCGCCCATTGGGCAAAGCACTCACCTCCTCATGTAGTTTCCCTCTCGGTAGGTGCTGCAAGCCTTCCTGTGCAGTCCCCGCACAGCAGTGCTGCCTCAGGCCTCCTCTCGGTGGTCCATGCCACTGCAACGGAGGCACGGTAGGTGCCGTGGCCAGGCAACTGTAGTCGAGGTCGACCACCGCCCCCTCCACACACTGGGCACCCGCTACAGTGACGTTGGTCTCAATCTGAATTCGTCCGGGTGGGGACACCATCTTGTAGGCAATGAATACGGCTTCTGAATGGTGTCCGCTCGTGCAAACTGCAGACCTTTGTTGGTAAAAGAGTGGACCCAGTCCGTTACTGTGGTTCAGAACATGCTGTGTAGGACAAGGGCTAGATGAAAGGCATGCATCTCAGGGCGGATGTTGTCAGATCTGAGACGGTGACGGCAAGAGCCTCACAGCAGCAATGCCATCTTGCACGCTGACTCTGGCCAATATCATTGTTATTGCTTCTTGCAATGGCTTAGGTGAAAGGCACGCCTCCACCCACCCTATGTAAGGAGATGCCAGCACCTACTTGGCTCATCCCCTGCCCCACTATCCTCCACCAAGTCCAGTCTCAATCCTCCACAGGTCCATTCACCCCAAGGAGCTCCCAAAAAGTATGTTCTCGTACTCTGACTCACTCCATCGGAGGGGTCTAACCACAGCAGAGACGGAGTAGTCTCCTCTGTCGTTACACCAAAGGTCCGTCCACTTTTAAATCTGGCAGGCGGACCGTTATGTTGGTGGGAAGGGTACTCCATTGCCGTTGCGACGGAGTACCCTTTCTGCCAACATATAAGGCGGGCCCTACGTGAGTTGAAGACTTGCTGCTAGCATTTATGTGGTCTGAAAGCCATGAGTTGGAATCCTGCCTTCTGCCTTCTATCCTTTCAGGGTCGATATATTCACTAACTGCAATGGTGTAGCATGTAGCTGTTGTGGTAGCAAATTTCCCATGAATGGTTCTGGAGAGTGTGCGTCCCTGCCTCGAGGTCATCATAGCAGTTTCTGGGAATTTTCGACTCTCACTTCGGCCCCATGACAATCATGTGTGTGCGTTGAATACTGCCTGTATCACAGATTGCCACCCATAGTGGAGCTCTATGGTCTGGAGAGGCACACCATGTGCATGCTCCTTTTAACTGAGTGTGATTACCATCAGCTCATGGAGCTGCTGAAGATGGAGAGCAGAGAGAGCTGCAGACAGCAATGTGAATTGTAGAGATCCTTTCCAGTGGGTTGGACATTAGAGTGGGGGAGAGAAAACAGAGGGACTATATGAAGTGCATAGAAAGCCTCCTGCTCTTTCTCTCACAATAGTTCACTGGAATGACTCCACCCCACAGGCTAACAGGTAGTTATGTTGGCTAGTCTCTCAGGCCCCGTTTCTAGCGGGTGGGCAAACTTTTGCAATAGTCTTGCCTGGGACACTGGTGCAGTTAAGGAATGTATGGTGAATTTATGTTTTAGGTTTTCTCTTTTTAACTACTGAGCTCTGCTGATGTAGATCTCTGCTGCCAGTACACTGCTCACATTGTTGCATTCAAAAGAAAGCCAACTTAAATGTACATACATCTTATAATAAATGGTCTACCTCCTTTATGTAGTACATCTCAGTTATGTTCCATAATTCACCTTCAGGTTTGATTTAACCTTGAATTGATGCCACAAAGCCTTGGAAGCATTCTTTCCCACTGGTCCTATAGAACATATTAATTGTTTAACATTCATTATGCCTGTGCCTTCTTTTGAGGGCTTCAGGAATTAAGCCATCAATCCTTTAACAGAGATACAACACGTTGTGGGTTCTTCTTGAGGTCAGGTGCCCTCTTGAGGACGCTGCTGGTCTTAGAACACTATTTGCTCTGTTAACATGAATTTATGTGACTACTGAAGCAAAGCTCTTTGCATCGTTCAAATTTCATTTTAGTAGCTTATATTTTTTCCTGCTGCAGGCAAAAAACCTATCCCATGCCCATCAAAAGCTGATGTTTACTAAATATCATCATCTTTTTAAATGGCAAATTACAGCTGTCACCAGGTGAGATAAGACTTTTTTTCCTACGTTTCAAGTGTGATATACAAAACCGTTTTCAATTAATTTGCTACCTTTTTATCCATTTAGCTCGGGGATTTTTTTTTTTTTTTATCCGGAGATTAGGTACCACATGGTGGATTTTGTGGAAAACATTAAATTTTAAAAGTGCATACCAATTATATTTACTGTTATATTCAATGTTTTAAGTTTGAAGGTGATTTTACTAATGTTTTTGCTGGGAATAATGTAAGTGGAGGAGATGGTGTCTGATATGGGGCTGGGGCCAAAGGTCATCTGTGAGATAAGGTGCACAGGAGAGGGATGGTAGAAAAGTGCGCTGCAGAGTCCGGGGTCAGGTAGAGGTAGTAATGAAGAGGGATTCTCTCTGAAGACTGGCACAGAGGGAGCCCAAGCAGTGCCACTTGCCGGATACTCCCACCTCAGAAACCTCCTCTTCCCATCAAAGGGACATTACATGGAAAAAATACTTTTTGAGAGTGTTAGCATTTAGAAAGAGACTTAGAAGAGACTTCATTTTACTAGGCCTTGTAAGACTAAGGAGAGATACAGGAGAGCCCTGAAATAGGCCATGCTAGACATAAGGGCCCAGCTCTGGAGGTGGGTGAGACCACAAATTAACAGGAAGATTAGGGACAGTTGAACCAAATGCTTGGCTTGGTTCAAGGAACCTGGCAACAAGCCGAGCCCTGAAAAAGTTTGCATTGTAAATTGTACAATATACCTCATGTAAAATCTCTTCAACATTAAAAAAGTGTTTTCCTTTAACATGCAGGAGTGGTTCACCATAGTACATCAGATTATATCCTTGCATTGAATGGTATTTATTAAGCAATATATATTTTTTTTAAATCAACAGAAACATTCATGCCCCACCCTCCCCGCTCAAAGCTTTTAGTGAACTAAAAGGCAAGTCTGTTGTCATGTGCGCCTTGCTTGTGGCTTAGATTCTTAGTGTAGATGAAGCACCATTATACTATACTAAATCAAACAGAAAAGGTTTTTGTACAGTGCACATTTTCAGCACATGTATTTGAAGGTGCCCTCTTATGCAATAGTGAAAAACAAGGCTCAAGGAAATAAAGATTTGGCTAGGATCACACAATCTGGTCAAGCAGGGAAGCCAGGATTCATCCCAGGTTTTCTAGTTTCACATCATGCAATTCAGCCACTAGATATGTATCTCATTTCCCTGTTTTGTAGTATAGATTAATGCTTTATCTTTCATTCTTGGCATATGACGTTACAACATGTGCAGCAGCCACACGAAAGCAAGGCTTGTTTGGGGTGCGACGGTCCAAGAGGACCTTGAGCTGAGCCAGGCATCTAGCTCAAGCCTTCAGTGGCTTGACCACCTCAATCCAGCTGTACAAGAAGATGACCCTGGGCTTTCAGAAGCTGGCCTCTATTGTCCCCAGAGCCTCCGAGTTCCCCTCACCTCTTTGTGGGGAAATGCCCAAAGAGGTATATTGCCAGTCAGCCCCTACTACCACATACAGGAGTATATATAGTTTCTTCTTTCCATATGTCCTCCGTTTCACCCTTCCACCCTGCTCTCTCCCTCTCCCTCACATGGCCAGTGGAGTAGCCAGTGTATCATAGGCCCTAGTGCAGGAGGGAAATGAGTTCCCCGGCTGCTACTTGAATTATAAAATGCAACAATACACAGGGTTCAGAAAACCCCTCAGTCCATGGTGCCACAGGCCGTTTCAGTCCCCATGAACCATACAGAGATGTGCAGCTCAACAAGCCTACAGAATGCAAATGTAGAATGCCTTGGATTGAGGTAGAGAGTTGAATTGGATCCCATATATCACATATTGAATTTGTTGTCTATGCAGCATTGAACCCTCATCTGGGGATTCATAATTCAAGATTCTTATTTCAAATGCAATGTGTGACTCATGGCAGGTCTGCCTCACCAGAAAGAGCAGGGACTGTTCTGTATACCCAGATAATTTCATGATACTAAAGTTATGGCATATTAAACTGATATATATTTCAGGAACACTTCTAACTAATCAATGTTTTTTTTTATTTTTTATATTTTTTAGTGCTTTTAAACCTAGCTCGGGCATCATGGACAGATTCATCATTCATGGAGGTTTTTTGGACTCCAGATGCAATCCCTTGTGATTTAATCTAGGTCCTGTACCAGCACCCCCAATGACAGCTGAAAATTAAAGGAAAATATATGCTCACCTACATCATGGTACTGCTGTGAAAAAACACCTTGTTGACATTGAAAATCATCAAGGTCATCTCAGCAGCAATGCTACTGATCTGAATAGGGATAAACCATCCCAACAATTTCTTAGATCTTATCCACGACGTAGATTTGATGACCGTAAGAGGGCATTCAGCTTAGACTGGTACAAAACTCGATCATGGCTGGAGTACTCTTTTTGTCTAGATTCTTGCTATTGTTTCCGATGTCGTGTGATTACTAATGGGAACAATGATATGGATACAGCTTTTACTGTAACTGGTTTCCTTAGTTGGAAGAGTGCACTAGCATCTGGTACAGGTTTTGCTAAACATGTGGTCAGTCAAACACACACATATGCTGTACTAGCTCTAGCAGAAGCATCTAAGAGAGGGGAAAGAGGAGATACAATTGCCTTTTTATTAGATACAAAAGTAATAGAAAATAATCAATATTACTTCAAAAGCACTGGCGAAGTAATTCAATTTCTTTTTGTAAATCCACTCCGCCTGCGCGGTGACACAGAAGATGTTTTTAATTCAACAAGTAGATTACATGTAAAGCTTTTCCAATACACTTTGAAAAAAGATAAAAAGCTATCCGTAATTATAGACTCTATTCCCCTAAATGCAAAATATACATCTAAATGTATCCAGAACAAAGTAATAGATACTTTAACTGGCATGGTTCTCTCACAAGTCAAAAAGCAGTACAAAAGTTGTGATTCAAAACACTTTTGTATTAAAAGCGATTGCAAATGTGATAAATGTAATATTCAAAATCTGTCCCTCGTGGTGTGTTTTGTGAGCCAAGCCAAACCTGAGGAGCATTTAATTGGTCTTTTACAGATGAAACAATTAGATGCTGAATATATAGCTTATCAGATTTTAAGCCACTTGGTTGCCTTTGATTTCAAGCCAGAAGACATTTTAAGTCAGTGCAATGATGGAGCATCAGTGATGAGTGGATGTAATGGGGGTGCTCAGGCTGTGATACAGAGAAGATTAAATAAATATATATATTCCTTACATACATAATCATCAGCTTCATCTTGTTGTCATACATGCCATCCAGAGTGAACCAAGGGCAAGGCTATTCTTTGATGTTTGAAATATGCTGTACAATTTCTTTCATCCTTATTTTGTGAGTCAATGATATAATAGACCGACTCTCAAACCTCTTCTTGAGATTTGATGGACTAGCCGTTATGAGGTAACAAAATGTGTGGTTGAAAACACTGACACAATTTCTGAGCTTATATCAGACACTTATCATGATGACAATGCTACATCTGAGTCGAAGGCAGAAGCTGTGATTTATTGTCTTATATTCAAATGCAAAATGTGCACATTATTGGGAAATTTGTGCAAGATTTACTTTTAGCTTTAAAACCTGTTAATGCTGTGCTTCAGACACAGCAAACAAATTGGTATTTTTTGCTGTTAAGTTGTACAGTCCCCACTTAGTGCCCTGAAAGCAATGTGCGCAGATCCAATGTTTTCTACTCTTCTAATGATGTGTCAGACGTAACATATGTGTTAATAATGGACCAAAAAGGAGGAGGACTCTCAACTGCCGATTTGCAGAATCAGTGGTTTTTCAACAGTTGGGCAATCTGCAACTGGGGCTTCATTTTCTCAACAGCAAGTGCTCAGGCAGCCCCTCTTGAACATTCTGGACAGAGCTGTAGGAAGGTGGATATCTGACTATGGTTACCCCCAACTTTTTGCCTAGTGTCTAGCTGGTTTTTCGACTTAGTTGGCCTGAGATCCTGCCATTCAGGGTCTCAGGCTGTCTGCTCTCTCTGTAAAATGGACTCCATGTACCCTAGGTACATACCCAATTGGTAAGGATCACCTTATTGGACCCTGTATAGTGTACCCTAGGTACCCAGGGCATAGGTGTACCCTAGGCCTCCCAGGGGCTGCAGCATGTATTATGCCACCCCTGGTCTGGCCTTCCAATCAGACACAACTGGCTGATCACTCAGCTGGGGCAAGGTCGTGTAATCACCCCTTGCTTAGATATAGTATGCCTATATCTGCCCTTATATATAGACACATGTGTACCTATCAGTCACTCCTATGGCAGGCCTTAACAATCCTGGAGGCAGAGTGCTTGGTAACATGTGAGATGGTGCTCTAGCATGAGCTGAGCCTGTCTGCAGCTTTCGGAACCATGTCCTTATAGCTGTTCTATGATATAGCCTACCATATACTCTTAAAGTGCCTTATAATCTTAAACGGTTATGGTAACTATGGTTTGGCTTTATCAAAACATGTCGTGTAAGGTGTCTAACACTTTGGAATAATACCCCCATACTATTTCTGGTGATGAGGATATTATTCCTCCCTTCTAGAGGGAGAGACATGTTAAAATCCTACTTTGCTGTTTATCTCTAACCAAAGCCTCAGCATCACAAAATGGATGCTGCTGCCACAGACACAAGTCTGACCTCCTGCTGCTGGGAGTGATCCCAGCCAGGGAGGCCTGGACAATAGGTTTCCTGCTTGGGGAGGTGCTAGCACCTCCCCAGACAGCCTTTAGTGTATTGGGGCAGGGTGGGCTGAAAGGAATGAGACATGCCTGGGGCACACAAGGTGTTCCTTGCATAGTCCAGTTCAAACCGGCGCTGGGGCACTCCAGCCCCAGCTCTGGCGCGAAACTGGACAAAGGGAAGTGGGTGTAACCACCCCCTCCCAGGTCCCACCCATAAGGCGTGACCTAGCAGGTATCCCAGCCCCCCAGATTAGTATAAGAGTGGGAGTTGGGCCTCAAGACTTTAGATTATCCTGAACCTGCAAAACTGAACAGAAACTCTGGACCTTCGACATTCGACGAAAGAAGAAGACTGAAGAATCTCCCTTGTAGCCAAGGAGTGGCTACCCTGTGCAAACAGGCACCATCAAGAGACTACCCTTTGCTTTGCGACCGTTCTACGAGGAACCGACTGCAGAGCCCGACCAGAGCCTTGACTTCCAGACTTCTCCGACCCTCATCCACATCTGCAGCAGAGCTGAGATCCGTGGAGGCGACGAGCGACGTGGGACCGGCTACCTGGGAAAAGTGGCTAGTAACTTACAGCGCAGCTTCTGAGGTACCCTCGAAGTTGTGCACCGGGGATTGAGAAGCCCCAACCCCAAGCACCATCTGCACCGAAGACCAGCCCCCCACACTCCACGAGTCCTGCGTGGGGCCCTTCAGCATTTTCCTGCTTGCCGCGTCTGTCCGGTTGCTTGCCCGCTGGCTAGTGGCCTTTGTGACGACGCTCCCTGAAATCTTCTGCGCTGGTTTGGCTCCTCCAGACTGGCTCCCGCTTCTCTGCAAAGAAGAAGCACCCCAGACCTTCCTGGTCTGCACCAGAAGCAAGTCCCTTGTTCTTCGTGGGTTCCGCTTGCCAAGGCTTGGTGAGTCCTAGTCCAACTTCGACGCCGCCGACAGCAAGAGCCTTCGTGGGACAGCTCGCCTCCTGGTCCTGGTCGTCCTCGACGCTTCCTGGTCCTCCTGGCTGCAGCGACAAGCTTCACCTTCACCTGCAACTCTTCACGACATCGCCTGGTTCCTTCCTGGTTCCACGTGGTCACTGGCTAGTGACCTTGACTCTGTCCCCTCTGCTTGCAGGTTTCTTCTCTTCTTGATCCCAGGCTTGGGATCCACCGGACACTCTCCCCTGACTGCCTGTCAGCATCTTTCTTCAGGCATCCATAGGAGTCGACGACGAAAACGACGCATCTTCACCCCTATGCACCCGCAGCCTGTGGGCTAGGTAACTTGGGTACTCCGGTGCTCATCAGGATAGTGACTATCCTAGTGTCTAGTTTTCAAGTCTCAACTTCCTAGCTACTCCGGAAGTGTCCTAAATCTATCTATTTCTAAACTGTAACATTGCTATTGACTTTTACGCATTACGCGTGAGTGTTTCCACTCTGCACACGAATCCCGTGGGCCTCCCACTTCCTAACTAACGCTAGTGTAGTGTAGCCCCAGCGATTCCCCAGGCCTAGGCCTATTCTATTTCCGTGACAGTGGTTCTTATACCACTTACTTAGTATATGGTTTGCGTGGCCCCTAGGGCCTAACTGTATTACTTACCTGTGTGACTTACTGTATGCATTAATAAGACTGTGTTGTACTTACCTCTAAACTCATAAAGAGTGCTGAGGGTTTGCTTAGAATAAATACACTTTATTTTATATATATATCTGTTGTGGTGTCCTTTCATTTGGTATTCAAGGGATTATATATGGTATCACAGCTGGCTTCACATGCCATTCAGAGTTTAGCCTAAGACTGCTCTTGTCCATGCTACCACTAGGATAGCTGGTCTATAAGGTTGACTTTACAACCAATCACCATAAGGGTATTTGGACTGATATAAGGTGTACACTATAACTAGTGACATCATACATCAGGCCAACTTCTCACATTGGTGAGCAGCGGTTGGGATCTGAGCTTGCTGTTGTAATACCATTGTAATCTTGAGATACTAAATTGAAAGATCACACAGATATTGTCTAGGTACATATAACATAGTTTATAATACTTAAGTCCTACTGGACTTAGTGGTTGTAGGTTGAAGGGAGTAACACACCCTGACTACAACTACTAGAGAGGTTTAGTAGAAACAACTAGTGTAGGTAGGTGCACACACCACACCCTCACTAGATCATGCCTCTGGGAGGAGATCAAGTAGATGCTCTCTCAGGAGGGGCAGGTCTGCAGAAGACCCCCTCTAGGTATGATACCTTAACATTCCAGGAGATGAGACAATTGTGTACCTCCAGAGGAATAAAACAGGGTGCAAACCCTACCCTCCTTCAGTTAAGACAACTCCTAGAGGAGTATGATGCTCAGAGGGCATCTCAGGAAGGTGCCCTAGGCGCAGAGGAGGGTCTACCCACCACAGAGGAGTCAGATGGGGCTTCAGATGGGGAGGTAGACAGCCAGAGCCAAGTAAGGAGACTTAACCAGGCTAACTTAAGTTTACATGGGAGTTTGCATGGGGTTCCCCCATACAGACCCACAAGTAGACACTCACAGAGAAGCAGGAGGGACAGATCCCCTTCAAGGGAATCCATCCACTCCCATGTCTCTAGCATCTCTAATGCTTCCTCTCACAGGGGAATGACTTCACCTGAGAGAAAGGAGCATAAAGCCAGAATGAGGGAAGCTAATCTGAGGATTCAGAGGGAAGAAATTGCCCTTGCCAAAGAGAAGCTTGCTCTGGCTAGAGAGCAAAAATTGTGTGGGTCAGAACCCACTGGTGGCAGCAACATTCCTAGAGATAGGGATAGGTCTTATGACCATAGAAACCTAAGCAAGATAGTCCCCCCATATCAGAATGGGGATGACATCCACAAATGGATGACTGCTTTGGAGAGGGCCTGCAAAGTACAGCAGGTACCCCAAAGTCAGTGGGCAGCTATCTTGTGGCTCTCCTTTTCTGACAAAGGTCGAGACAAGCTCCTCACAGTCAGTGATGAGGATGCAAACAATTACAAAGTCCTGAAGAGTGCTCTGATAGATGGGTTTGGCTTAACCACTGAGCAATATAGGTTGTTGTTCAGAGACACCCAGAAGACACAGACACAGGACTGGTCTGATTTTGTGGATTGTGCCACTAAGGCTTTGGAAGGTTGGTTAAATGGCAGCAAGGTGCAGGACTATACAGGATTGTACAACTTGATTATGAGGGAGCAGATCCTTAATAATTGTCAGAACCAGCTTCTCCATCAACACCTGGTAGACTCAGATTTGACCTCTCCCCAAGAATTGGGAAAGAGGGCAGATAAATGGGTCAGGACCAGGATTAGGCCTAAAAATCAGGGTGGTGACCAAAAGAAAGATACCACCAAGCCTCAAGAGAAGGGTGGGGATAAAGCAAAAGAGAAATCTTCCTCAGGGCCCCAAAACTCCATACAGGGTGGTGGGTCCCAAGCTCCCTCCTCTACCACAGTTAAAAAGCCTTACTGCCATGTGTGTAAAACACCTGGGCATTGGAAAACTGACAGCAGTTGCCCACAGGCTAAAAACAAAACTGTTCCTCCAACTACTCCTGTCACACCACCTATTACTGTCAGCAGTAATCCCCCAGGTGGTGGGAGTGCCCCCAAAAATTTGGTTGGGTTTTCTTGGGGAACACAGGGGGATCCTGGCTTAGCCAATTCCCCTACAGCAGCTACTCTTGTCTGTGATGGTGGCATGGGGTTTGCCAACTTCACTGCCTGTCCCAACACTTTGGGTAGGTACAGACAGGAACCCTACATCAATGGTAGAAAAGCTGAGGCCTACAGAGACACTGGAGCTAGCATCACTATGGTGGCCCATAGGCTAGTTCCCTCTGAGCAGCTTTTGCCTGGTTTCTCATACCAGGTAACTAACATTGATGGCAACCAGAACAGTCATCCCATGGCAGAGGTATATCTCAGCTGGGGAGGTGTCACTGGCCCTAAAAGGGTGGCAGTGTCTCCAACCTTGCCTGTGGACTGCTTGCTGGGGAATGACTTAGAACTCTCAGCTTGGGCTGGAGTTGAACAAGACACCCATTCTAAAATGGTAGGCCTTTCCAAAAAGGGTAGTGGGGTTGTGCCAGTCACAACCCCTGTCCAAGTAGCTTTCCTCCCTGAAAAGGTTGGAAGGGCAGTGGTAGCCACAGCCCAGGCACAGACAGACTTCCCTGTAGAAATTGGCAGAGCTGTGACAGTCACAGCTCAAACAAAAACTGAGTGCCTTCCTGAAAAGGTTGGCAAGGCTGTAATGGTCTCAGCCCACACTCAGACTGATATAGGTGTAGTGAAGCCTGAAACTATGGATCACTCCACACAAACAGAGAGTAGTGGGGAGGAAGAAAAGTCTCCCTCTCCCCAGACATTAGGAAAAGGTCAGCCTCCTCAGGGATCTGACCTCACCCCTTGTGAAGGAACTGCCCCAGAGGTAGCCAGACCTGGCCTGGCAGAGCCTCTGATGTCAGTGGCCCCTTCCAAGGTGGGACCCAGTCTGGTGCAGGTAGCCTGCCTCTCTCTACCCTGCCTCAGTCAGCCCAGGGCTGCAGAGGTCTGGGAGGCCAGTGGACCCCAAGAGGGCCCCTGTCCACAAGAACCCCCCCTTCAAAAGAATGAGGATTGCCTGGGTAGTTGCCCTAGCCAGGTGATGGGTAAAAACATTCCTGAGGGATCCCCTTCACAGGTAGTTAGGGACCTCCCCCAGAGGGATTCTGTTGGGCACAGGCAAACATGGGACCTTAGGGCCCCAAACCTGACCTGTCCCTCCAGTAAGCCCACAAAAGGGACCCAGCCTCCAGCTTTAGGTAGCCAGAGGCTGACCCTGAGAGCACAGTGCAACTCAGTTAGAGAAAGAAAGGCATCCATGGTGGAGGATGATTGGAGGAAGCTGAGGCCTCACTTAGGGGACACTCACTTCAGTACTCCATCTCAACACCAGCCTTTTACTTTGCAAAGACACACCAAAGGTAGAGATTCCCTATGGTGGAGACCCTATGATATCTTTAGGATGAGGGATTGCTTAGTGGACCATGAGACAGGGGGTAACCATGCCAGTGCTGGTTCTTCCTTATATGGCCACTCAGGCAATAGAGGCTTACCTTGTCAAGGCCAGCCTTATCTCCTTTCGTTTGGGGGGGGGTTGTGTAGGAAGGTGGATATCTGACTATGGTTACCCCCAACTTTTTGCCTAGTGTCTAGCTGGTTTTTCGACTTAGTTGGCCTGAGATCCTGCCATTCAGGGTCTCAGGCTGTCTGCTCTCTCTGTAAAATGGACTCCATGTACCCTAGGTACATACCCAATTGGTAAGGATCACCTTATTGGACCCTGTATAGTGTACCCTAGGTACCCAGGGCATAGGTGTACCCTAGGCCTCCCAGGGGCTGCAGCATGTATTATGCCACCCCTGGTCTGGCCTTCCAATCAGACACAACTGGCTGATCACTCAGCTGGGGCAAGGTCGTGTAATCACCCCTTGCTTAGATATAGTATGCCTATATCTGCCCTTATATATAGACACATGTGTACCTATCAGTCACTCCTATGGCAGGCCTTAACAATCCTGGAGGCAGAGTGCTTGGTAACATGTGAGATGGTGCTCTAGCATGAGCTGAGCCTGTCTGCAGCTTTCGGAACCATGTCCTTATAGCTGTTCTATGATATAGCCTACCATATACTCTTAAAGTGCCTTATAATCTTAAACGGTTATGGTAACTATGGTTTGGCTTTATCAAAACATGTCGTGTAAGGTGTCTAACACTTTGGAATAATACCCCCATACCATTTCTGGTGATGAGGATATTATTCCTCCCTTCTAGAGGGAGAGACATGTTAAAATCCTACTTTGCTGTTTATCTCTAACCAAAGCCTCAGCATCACAAAATGGATGCTGCTGCCACAGACACAAGTCTGACCTCCTGCTGCTGGGAGTGATCCCAGCCAGGGAGGCCTGGACAATAGGTTTCCTGCTTGGGGAGGTGCTAGCACCTCCCCAGACAGCCTTTAGTGTATTGGGGCAGGGTGGGCTGAAAGGAATGAGACATGCCTGGGGCACACAAGGTGTTCCTTGCATAGTCCAGTTCAAACCGGCGCTGGGGCACTCCAGCCCCAGCTCTGGCGCGAAACTGGACAAAGGGAAGTGGGTGTAACCACCCCCTCCCAGGTCCCACCCATAAGGCGTGACCTAGCAGGTATCCCAGCCCCCCAGATTAGTATAAGAGTGGGAGTTGGGCCTCAAGACTTTAGATTATCCTGAACCTGCAAAACTGAACAGAAACTCTGGACCTTCGACATTCGACGAAAGAAGAAGACTGAAGAATCTCCCTTGTAGCCAAGGAGTGGCTACCCTGTGCAAACAGGCACCATCAAGAGACTACCCTTTGCTTTGCGACCGTTCTACGAGGAACCGACTGCAGAGCCCGACCAGAGCCTTGACTTCCAGACTTCTCCGACCCTCATCCACATCTGCAGCAGAGCTGAGATCCGTGGAGGCGACGAGCGACGTGGGACCGGCTACCTGGGAAAAGTGGCTAGTAACTTACAGCGCAGCTTCTGAGGTACCCTCGAAGTTGTGCACCGGGGATTGAGAAGCCCCAACCCCAAGCACCATCTGCACCGAAGACCAGCCCCCCACACTCCACGAGTCCTGCGTGGGGCCCTTCAGCATTTTCCTGCTTGCCGCGTCTGTCCGGTTGCTTGCCTGCTGGCTAGTGGCCTTTGTGACGACGCTCCCTGAAATCTTCTGCGCTGGTTTGGCTCCTCCAGACTGGCTCCCGCTTCTCTGCAAAGAAGAAGCACCCCAGACCTTCCTGGTCTGCACCAGAAGCAAGTCCCTTGTTCTTCGTGGGTTCCGCTTGCCAAGGCTTGGTGAGTCCTAGTCCAACTTCGACGCCGCCGACAGCAAGAGCCTTCGTGGGACAGCTCGCCTCCTGGTCCTGGTCGTCCTCGACGCTTCCTGGTCCTCCTGGCTGCAGCGACAAGCTTCACCTTCACCTGCAACTCTTCACGACATCGCCTGGTTCCTTCCTGGTTCCACGTGGTCACTGGCTAGTGACCTTGACTCTGTCCCCTCTGCTTGCAGGTTTCTTCTCTTCTTGATCCCAGGCTTGGGATCCACCGGACACTCTCCCCTGACTGCCTGTCAGCATCTTTCTTCAGGCATCCATAGGAGTCGACGACGAAAACGACGCATCTTCACCCCTATGCACCCGCAGCCTGTGGGCTAGGTAACTTGGGTACTCCGGTGCTCATCAGGATAGTGACTATCCTAGTGTCTAGTTTTCAAGTCTCAACTTCCTAGCTACTCCGGAAGTGTCCTAAATCTATCTATTTCTAAACTGTAACATTGCTATTGACTTTTACGCATTACGCGTGAGTGTTTCCACTCTGCACACGAATCCCGTGGGCCTCCCACTTCCTAACTAACGCTAGTGTAGTGTAGCCCCAGCGATTCCCCAGGCCTAGGCCTATTCTATTTCCGTGACAGTGGTTCTTATACCACTTACTTAGTATATGGTTTGCGTGGCCCCTAGGGCCTAACTGTATTACTTACCTGTGTGACTTACTGTATGCATTAATAAGACTGCGTTGTACTTACCTCTAAACTCATAAAGAGTGCTGAGGGTTTGCTTAGAATAAATACACTTTATTTTATATATATATCTGTTGTGGTGTCCTTTCATTTGGTATTCAAGGGATTATATATGGTATCACAGCTGGCTTCACATGCCATTCAGAGTTTAGCCTAAGACTGCTCTTGTCCATGCTACCACTAGGATAGCTGGTCTATAAGGTTGACTTTACAACCAATCACCATAAGGGTATTTGGACTGATATAAGGTGTACACTATAACTAGTGACATCATACATCAGGCCAACTTCTCACAAGAGCAATAGCTGAAATGGAGACCAGATTATCTTAGAAGAACATTAAACGTATTGAAGCCATTTCTATCTTGGTTCCATCATTTTCCTGATGTGAACAAGTATGCACCTCTTCTAGACTTAAATAATGTAAGCAAAGCTACTCTTACAGCAGAACTAACTGTTGCAAAACCATTGTTATAAAAAAAGTCACAGATGGTGCAGATGTTGCCACCATTTGTGAACTGGTGCATGAATATGCGGAAGCTTTCCCAGCACTTCATGAAACGCATGTATCTGCACTGGTTATAGGGGTCTCAACTGCAGTCTGTGAGTTCCTTTTCAACCCTATCCCGTATCCTCACGCCTTTCCGATGCGCAATGATTCATGATAGGAATCAGAATTTGACTATTTTAGCACATAAGAAGGAGCTCACAGCAAACCTAGGTATGGATGAGTTTGTAAGGGAGGTTTCAAAGAGCAACAGAAGGTTACCTCTATTACTGCAATTACTAGTTTTGCAATTGTCAAACATGTAAGCTGCTGGCAGTTTTCAAAAATACTCCTTTCTCTTTTTTCAAATGTTACGGTTTTTCACAAATTTGAATCTATGAAAGTATGTCACAAAAGAATGACAAGAAAATAAAAATTATAAAGTTCATATTGTGCAGAGAAATAAGTGTGGGACAAATTGTAACGAGGAAATAGCAAGCCTCCATAGTACAATAATGTCAAGCATTGAGTGCGATAAATGGGACCTCCATAATCTTGAACCCCTATTACAATATGCTTGGTATTCAAGTACTCGTGTTGAAGCCTGGCCTGTTGGAATTTGAGGGTTTGCACTTAGATACAGACATTGCTATTACTTTGAAATAACTCTCCCAGTGCTCTGTAATGCACAGGATCTATCTGCTGAATCGTGGTGACTGTTTTCAAGAAAATATAATGTAATCTAGGGCTTGTAGGCTACCTAAAGAAGCTGCAAATAGGGCCTGTAGTGGCCGCACGTGAAGGCACCTTGGGCCTACCCAAATTCCTGGACCGGGCCTGAGTGTTAAGCCTCTCCCTCTTCAGTGCCCGTGGTTTGGGTCTTACCATACAGGACACTCCCCACGTTGCTTGCTACTGACATTGCAGTAAAAAGCCAATGATAGACCAGTCTGAGAGGAATAAACAAAAAAAAATGGAATTGCCTGAACTCGGCCTCAAAGCGGACTTTTGGATTACAACAAAAACGCTGAAAGTTAGATATAGAGATGTGGCAGAAACTTCCGGTCAATGTACAAAGATTTCTCTACCAGAATCTGTTGTCTACACCAGTGGTGACTGAGAATCTCTTATGTGCGCCTGGTTTGAGGCACTCCCATTTGCCGGGGTCAGGACCAAAATCCTGAGGAGTTCGACAGCCTGTAGGAGAAGCTGCTTTGAGACCTGGCTTGAAGGAAGGAGATGACTGACTGGTTTGCATGGGCATTGGAGGTACCCTTGCATGAGGAAGATGCAGCCTAGGATGGGGGACAACAAAGGAGCTTAGGCAGATATAAACTGAGGGTGCTGCTGCAACTTGGGAATACTGGTCCCTCTCACACAGACAGGTGAGGTATGAGTGTCCTAGGTACCCCTGCAGTGTGCAGTGACACTTGGATGTACTACAGACCATGGGCCATCCAGAAGACTGCCAACGCACCTAACTGCTAACCCGGAAGGGGAAACTAGCAGCTAGAAGTGCGAGGCAATGAATAACTCTCAAGTGTATTTAGCAGTCCTATCTGAATGAAGTGTACGAAAGAGGAAGGTTTCTCATGAGCTCAGAAGGGAAATCAGTTGAAGCCTAAGGATTATCACTGTGACTGTGGTGGGCTCTCAGCTTTGTTTGGGGGGGGATCATGTTTAGGCCTCAGGAAGAAGCCATGAAACCAAGATTCGCCTGACTGCAAGCAGCGTGACAGATATCCTGTCCACCTTATTACAAGTCTATTATATTCTATGGCACTTGTAATGAGACAGATGGGTTAGCTGTCCCGTTTATGATGGAGTGACCCTCAGACAAATTTGAAATTAGGCGGAATATCAGTTTGTCTATACATTTCCATTTGGGCATGTTTCAATGTTAGGTTGTCAGAGTTGTTCATGATACATTTGATGGTAATAGGATAGATATTTCAACCGTATGAGGAGCCAGTCAAGGATTACTTTAATATAGAGTACTTTTCTTACCTAATTTCATGAAATCCCCTTATGTTTGTTGTTGCCTTTGAATGCTAATTGCGCAAGATGCCCTTCCATTTTACTAACATAGTAGTGCAGTCTGAGAGTTACTGTTGAGATCACAGTATCACTAAAATAAACTGCCAGTAAATAAAATAAACATCACAATTTATATACCTCAGGATTTATGTTAACACGATTTATAATGTCAGTTTCCAAAATGAATATAGAACATAGTATAAAAACACAATGAATGATTTTAAGAGCTGTGATAAATTAGCAATATCATTTATGTTCTGGCATTACATGAACAATATGATGACAGTACCTGATTGATTTGAAAATATTACCAAAGTGTCATAGCTGAAATTCCAATTATTAAATTGTCATTGCCATGACTGATGACAAGAATGAACTGGTTATACTGTTGTCAAACTTGCCTTGAAGGGAGATCACCTCTCCTATTTTGCATGTGTCTTTGGATTAAATCGTTTTAAAAAAAGATGTGGATCATTACACGCTGACAGCTGCTCCCTGTGGTTTGTACTAGTAGCATCCCAGGGCAGGCTACCCCAACCATTCTAAGAAGTTTCAACCACTACCATAGTCCCATGCAAGGGCACTGGCATAGGGAGTGCAAGTTGTTAAACTCAGCCATGTCTGAACTGGGGTGGCAGAGTGAGCTAAAGAATGACGATGGATTAAACCCAGATCAGTTGACTGGGGGTGAGTGCTTGCAATGTTCAACACTCCGTCCATCATCCCCTTTGGTTTAGCTTTGAACGCCCTAAGTTGGCAGGGTATGCCCAGACGTGGGTCCCTTGCTCACTTTGCCACTGGATTCAGGCTAGCCTGGCTGATGACAGCTGATTAGCCAGAAACCGGTCCCAGGATGCTTGTTTCTGGTCCAGGCAAGACATGGCTTGGCAGTTCGGGCTGGACTGTTCCCATGAGGCACAGGGTCAGACTGATTTGCATATGGCCATGTCTGAATTGGGGTGGCGGAGTGAGCTAAAGAATGATGATGGATTAAACCCAGATCAGTTGCTGGGGGTGAGTGCTTGCAATGTTCAACACTCCGTCCATCATCCCCTTTGGTCTTGCCTTAAACTCAACCAATCAAAGAATTAGGGCCTTCCCAAGAACACCCCCCTGAGAAGTGACTGAGATCGAAGTACATTTCATTATCTGAACTATACACATTCCAATGTGATATAGTTCCTCCTTCGCTTGTGAATTCGTAGGTAGTTGGAGGCTTCAAGTTGAGTTTAATGCTGTCTTTCTTGAAAAGTGGTGAGAGAAGAAAATCCGAAATCTGCACCTGAAAGTTTCAGAGCTTGTCTGGGCGACGATTTCTGATAATTTGCAATTAGTTTTCCATTTTACATTCGAGAAGCAGTCACCAGCTTCCAAGCATGCTCATGGAAAGATTCTGTCAATTCAATTTACTTGTGTACAAATATACAAGTGAATATTTTGCTTCACAAAAACTACAGCACCAATGCAAATGCAGCTGCTATTGTTTTTTTTTCTTTAGTGGAAAACATTGAATCAACCCCTTTCTCTGCAACCACACAACTTTTGGTGGGTGTTCTTTTCCGGCCCTGGAAAAAGATTTACTCTTGTCTGTAACAGGGGTACTTCTCAATTTTTTCAGGGTATGAGGGGGCATACATTTACATGTTTTCCAAGACCTGTAGGCATTCCCTGTAAAGGCCACCCCCGCCTCTACTCATAGTTTTGCTCACAAGGGAGAGAAAATACATTTACTAGCGCTAAACCATCATTTCTGAATTAGAAAAGTGGTTTTGCCAGGTAAATAAGTCTATTTGCATGTGAAAGACTAAATTATATGTGCAAATAGCTGTGGAAATTGAACCTACATCTCACATCCATCAATCAATATAAACTCTGGGAAGTAGCAGATTGGCAAACCGAACTATGGTGCCTCCTACCTATATGTGCTATTGATCAAAAGATCACAAGGTCAGCCTCCTGGCCTCATTAACAGGTATTGCAGAAATACCATCTGAAATTATTAGAGATGCCCCATCGATCAGGTATAGGGGAAAAATTCTGCAAGAAGCATGTCCTATTCCTTTCACATACAGTATAAATATTTGAACGCACACTGGATGCAACAAGTCTGCTGCAACAGGATGAGGGCAATGCTTTATTTCGGCAGGTGGTGTCCGGTACTCTGCACAGGCACTTACATGTCAACATCGGCAGTGATGACAGTCTGGCACATGGTGGCGCTGTTTGCCTAATTTAGAGATGCGAACAACAGCAGTTGTTTATTAATTCAGTACACCTTAAAATGACTAATACCTGCTGCCCACATCATTCTTTTAACTTTGGGGGCCAGGAAAGATCTGAATTTGCACAATTGTAGGATTGTGATTGTTAGTAGTTGTTTGGGCAACGCTGGCAGGGGCAATGGATGGTGCAAGCTGCAGTGGCCTGTTGAAGAGGGCCCTTGCACTTATGTTTTTTACAAAATAAACACTGAATTAGGGTACATGTTAGAACATCACGTAGTTCGCTGAACTATTCCCACAAATCTCACAGTATAGCTTCACACCGGCCATAGTAATTGCAATTATGCACTGTACTAGTGCTAGGTAATATAACAACAATGCCCTGTTTCTCCCACTCTGAGTACAGGGACAGAACCAGGCACTATGCTCCGTGAGGGCTGCAGACAGCATATGTTGTATCCTCAAATAAGTAGCAGGGACCTGAGAGAACAAATGTTTGAAGTTTGTTGGACTGTGGCCTCGTTCAGTGGCATAACCAGTGAGTCAAGGGCCCCAGTGCAAGAAAGAAAATGGGGCCCTGGCCGCTGATTGAACTGTGAAGTACAGCGATAATCAGGGTTCGGTGGGCTCCTCACTTGCTGCACCAATAGAAGCTATGCCCCGTGACCAGTGAGATCCTTACCCAGAGTAGGCCACGCCGCTGCACTGCCCAGTGGCTGCTCGCACCTGGACCCGGCACCAGGGACGGTTCCTCTATATGAGCGTGGGGCAGTGACCCCCTACTGGGAGAACCCACAAGCTAAGACACTCATTATTTAAATACTTTCCCTTATCAAAACTTACCCATACATCACTTGTCGTTTTTAGGTCTCGCCTGCGAACGCAGCGCGGAGCGCTGCTTTCGGCGAGATCTATTGTTGCTGACTTGCCTCGGAAGGGGGACAGGAGATGTGCACGCGCAGGCTTTTGGCGGATTTGAGTTGGTGTACGCGCCTACAGCCACGCGGCGTGCACATCTCCTGTCCCTCTTCCCTCGCAAGCCAGCATTTAGTTTCACTTTCTACATATGGAGAATCCCACTCACCCGGTCTGCGGGGGGAATCCTTCTGAACGGCGGCTTCCGGAGCACTCCAGCTCCACTACTGCCAGCACGACGCGGGGCTCTCTCCTTATGCATGGGAGGCCCGCACTGCTATCTGCCGCTCTTCACCCGGGCCCCCTCCTGGGACCCGGGACTTCAGCTCCCACACCGGCTGCACGCGAAAGTAACAGGTACTGCGCATGCGCGGGCAGCCCTCGCCTCCCAGGTCTCCTCCCCAGCCCGGAGCTGCTTTCTGTGTTGCTTGTTTTTTTTGGCAGTGAAGAGGCCCCGGCGACTGCCACGTTTTATCTGTTTACGCACGCAAGGGCGAACGTTAAAGGGAAGGATAGGAAGTGCTTTTTTGCAGGCTCCGGCCAAGCTCGCGCCAGCGACAGGACCCGTGCAACAGGTGATCTCTCCGCGCTCGAGGGTGGCAGTGCAACGCGCGTCTTGTGGTGTTTGTTAATACAAATAAGCTGCTGAGCCGAACTGTAATGAAGCAGATGTCAATGGGATTCGCGCAATTATGTGTTGTGTGTAGCGCTGTATGGAAGCCGTTTTAAATGCTATTCCGAAAACATCTAGCACTGTACGGCTGCCAGCCACTCAGCCAGGTATATGTGCAGATCGCCAGCGGGAAGCTGGCCTGGCGTGGACGGGAACTAGGAGAGATAGCCGGAGAGGCGTTTGGCTGTGAGAAGGAGGGGAGAACTGGGGTAGAATCGGGTGTCTCAGCCACGCGTCTGACCGTGCCCCATCCCCGGACTTTTTCACAGGGCAGTCACCCATGTGCCGTGCCCACAGGCGAAGGGGCCCGCCGTATTTTTAAATGTAATATTTTGGAGCTCTGCTCGTGGGGTAAATAGGGTTTACGTAAAATGTTTAAGGTCCATCAAGTTCGTTTTTTCCCCTCCTTGTCTGAGAAGTGGGTGAGTGTCTGTGGCGCAAAGCGCACAGTGTTCCCACTTTCTCCAGTATGCTTAGGTAACCGCTGCATGCTTTTTATCACAGCTGCGCGCATGGTGTCAGTGGCTTGCAGTGAGTTTTCAAATAACTCACGTTTTCAGGATGCGGGTTCTTCTTGATCTTTGTCTTATTCCATGCATCCTGACTGCCAGACTCCCCAAAATATGGCATGGCTGTTGCAAATAACGCGTTTTACATTTAGCAACTCAACTTTGTTACAGGATCTGTCAAACTTCAACGGGCGAGTTTGCACGTTATTGTCTCTGGGGGCTTATTTACAATTGAGAGTCAACTCCTAATGGTCGTGAATGGCCTTGTATCTCAGTTAAATACCTCAATTCGAATCTGCCCTAACTCTTGAGAGGTTAATTTTGGCACTGTCAATACTTTCAAGGCAGAAACCATGCACTTTGGCAGCTCAGACGACTACTGAAAAATACAAAGCGGTTGTCTAAAGGAGCGGGGATTGAAGGAGTTAAAACTAATATCTGGGTAACCCCCAGGAGGAGGCTGGGTCGGGGAATCAGCGTCAAAGGAAGGCATCCAGCTGGGGCTTAGTGATGATGAAGACTTTAAAAAAACATTTTTTGTTTTTTTTTTGTGTTGGGAGGTATTCTGTTCATCCTACAATGAAGGCACACATAGGTGCTCGATACAGTTAGTTTAGTTACGGAGAGGTCAGGTGTGCCCGGTTATAGATCGGACTGAGGGGAAGACTGGTGAATTGTCCTCTCACCCTTCATTGACTCGTTTGCTGCCAGCTGTATCCAGTGAACGAATGCACAGGAGCTTCATCTTGTATGCTGGGGCTCTGCATTTATAGCGGCACCCCAATCTGCCTGGGAAAGGGTTTTTTGAAAGTGAAAGATGGTTATGAGAATGGAAGACTCTCTTACATAATTCGGTCACTTGATGGTCTCGAGCAAATTCGATACACCCACTCTGTTCCTCTTTTCTAACATTCTACGCCTTACCTTTCAAAAAGCATTTGCTGCATTATTTTGTTGTTTGTTTGCTTGGGTCCTGTCTCGGTGACTACAAGGATGAGTTCTGATTCACATATGGAAATACACGAGGGAATGACCCCATACCTCGTAAACACACGAGCAATGGACACTAGAAAATTGTATTTAAAATAAATTACGAATGGGAATGTTTGCTACCCTGCACCACAGAGGTATTTAAAAACACATTGCTCAATGACAAACATTTTTGTCTCTGTTGAATGTATGGAGCTCTGTTCAGTTTGTAAAGTTTTTCTGACCCGTGCTTCACGTCGCCAGAATCCTATATTTGCATAATAGTACAAATTACTGATGATCGGAAATTTGAAAAGCTTGTTTACTGTGGTGTTCGGTGCTGACTTCTTGTCTGCTGCATGCAAATAAATCCAGCTAAAAATCCAGTAATTTACTTGACACTTCTATTTCCTGTTAAATAGATAGGCTGTTTCTAGATTGATGATATGAAGTTACAAGCCCAGCTGGCACACTGTTTCCAGTTTCCTGTCTCAGATTTCTTTATCAGTACCTCTAGTTGGTAAGGTTTGGAGGTCTGACTGATCTATCACTATCTGAGTTTGATCCCTTTTGGCTCTACAGCACATTGCTCATTGGCTTAGCTTACAAATTGAATACGTTCTACTCCTTCCCTGCCAGTATAGAACCCAAGCTAATGGCTGTGCACAGTGACTGACCCATCTATGTGCCATATCCCAGTAGCATCCTGTGGGACATATTAGCTTCACAAAAACTTTAACTGATCGCAAAAGACACTGAGCCTTGCAGTTTCTCTCAGAGTATGAAAGCATGGGCATGCACTGGCCATACACTTACCAGGAGGAATCGGATACTACCTGTACTTGATGTTTGTTTTTTACAGAGTGGGAGGTTAGAAGAAACCGAGGCCTCTGTACATAGAATTATCTGTTTACCAAACATCAGAGAACGCACTGTACCACGCCGTGCTGTAGCACACAGCAGGAGAGGTCTTACCAGCCCATGTTTTGGCAAAATTTACAGTCCTCATAAAATCTTTAGTCTGTCATTCAAAGGCACCAAAAAAGTACAACATACATTAATAAGCATTTGCAATGCAATAGGTCTCCCATTTACGAAGTTTAAGCTACTGACATTGTAAATGACAATGCCTTTTATTTATGTTTTGAAAACCAAAACATAAATAAAAGGCGTTGCCATTTACAGTGCCAATAGCTCAAACTTGCGTAAATGCGAGACCTATTGCATTGCAAATGCTTGTTCCACTAGGGGCAGAGTTACAGCTCTCTCCTCCTTGCTGGTCAGGAGGCAGCTGAAGTTATAGAAAATGGACTGCACATGTCAGATTGGCTGGTGTTTTCACCATGCCTAGCCTAACACGCGCAGTTTAGGCTTCCAGAACCAATGTTACGAGGGAGCTGGAATGGCTGAAACACAGCCCCCTCATTCTCCCATGGAGCGTTGTGCTTGTCTGACCCAGCCAATCCTGGTACTGCTCTTATGCTGTTTAGTATCACAGGCACCATGACAGCAGCACTTAAATTGGCTGGGAAGCATTTCTCTTGAATCATCATTCACCATTTATGCAGCCAGGCACTGCAACGCGGGAGGATGCACTGCAAGCTGAACGTGTGCTGAATGAAGTTGTTAAGTCAAGGTAAGTTCGTGTTTATTTATTATTATATTACTTACATGCTTCGGACGGTAAATGCTTTATTAATAGTGTGTGCCTGATCTCCTCTGCATTACAACTTCCCTTTGGTGGCTATGCTATGCACTCGTTCAATTTATACAGCATTTACAGTTCGTTTTAAATATACTTCACTTGTACGCGGCCCACCTATTCCTAAGGCCATCAGCCGCCACTGCCTGGCACAGTCCACGCAGACAGCACCATGGCTGTCTTCTCCTGTCATGCGAGTGGCCTCACGCCAGGCTGTCCTGCTTACCAGCCATGCTGACAGCCCCAATCTCCGGGCTCGCTCTCCTGGGACAGACATGCTACCAGAGTGACACAGTGCACAGGCCATGCTGACAGCATCACTTAGTGAGAAGCAATTATACTGCTATCTTGGGAGCAGACAGGAGAGACAAGCTACAAGTGCGGGTACTGCAGCACTAGAGCATCTGCTCTGATTGGACGCGACGTAAGGGAACATGGAGCGTTTACTTAAGTGAGGACAGCTTTCCATCTGGAATTCCTCAATTTGTTGACAATCCCCAGGAAAGGGAATCGTATTTTAGAAGATAGTTTAACAATCCTTGTCGGTACAATGCCTAGAAATCAAGCTGCAATCTTAGCTCTGTTAAATGTGTCGTTTTGAGAGAGATTAAGTGATATTTCATGACAAGCATTGGCAAAGACA
Organism: Triturus cristatus; assembly: GCF_964204655.1. Taxonomy (NCBI): domain Eukaryota; kingdom Metazoa; phylum Chordata; class Amphibia; order Caudata; family Salamandridae; genus Triturus; species Triturus cristatus. The sequence goes on along the minus strand of NC_140583.1, from coordinate 798,060,735 downwards.
ATAGTTCTGGGCTTTACGGTAATTGTATTTGTGCAGTGCTAACTACCCCTGGCAAGGCATTGAAGCACTTTACGGGGAGTAGCACACTACTTGGTATCCAAGGTTAGTGGTTTCTCTAGTGGTATTGTTGGTTATTGTGATTAGTCGTGTGCTGTAATCTGCTAATATGTATAGTATAAACACATTAAAGTCACCAGGTGAAGACAGAGAGGACCTGATTTGTAAAGTAGTCCCTCGTGCTCTCCTAGCATTAGGTGAGAGATTAATTCTCCACTAGGCTGAGCCAAGACATGATTGACAAAGTGCGTAGCCAATGGCTGAAAGAGGCTTGTTGAAGAAAGCCCATGGTTGAAAGGAGCGAGCCCAAAGCACACTCTTTGTATGTTGTATATTGCATTATCAAAATGCAGAGCTAAAATAGGAGGGAAAATGAATTCACTCTGGTACCTACCAGCAGGGTTGGATTGGGATTAAAAATCGGCCCTGGCACGCAAATAAAGAAGTGGCCCACATTTGCATATTGCCTTTCTGCAAAACACTGCATAAATTAATGGGCTGGCCCATCGGCAGAAAGGGATTGACACCTCTACCCGTTGATAAAAGGGAGGTACTGGACGCCCATCTGCCTCAAGAAAGGCCACTCAGGCACCTACTGGGCCGCTGGCGGCATCCGAACAACACAGACACCGCCCAAATCGGCCCCCCAAGGCTGCCCCAAAAAACAGCCCACAGCTGGAACTCGGACACAGGCCCCTCGGCCATTGCCCAAGTGTCCGCTTTACCAAACCGACCCTGCCTACCAGAAATGAAGTATTCCATCCCATATGAACATTACCTCACTTTGCAACACCCCTATGGTGCCTCCATATGGTTCACTTCAGAAGCCAGGTGAAGGAAAATTGTGGATAGGCAAATTCTCACTTATGAGATGCAGCTTTTCGTTGAGTATCTCACAACAACGCCTAACTAGGGTGAACATGTGTGTTAATAAGCAGAGCGTGGTTAAACCCTGCTGTACTTTTATTCTTCAGCGTATGTTTGTAAGGTAGTCCATACCGTCCATTCCCTCTGTGCCAAGGTTTGCGGCCCTGCTTTGCTCTTGTCTGTCATTCAACTTTTCTGAGAGTACATGTTACCAGAATTGTATGTGGTACCAATGACGACTTTACAAGTAAACTCCAACCCTCTCTTGTGACATTTTAAATATATTAAACCAAGGTGAACTCGCTTCTGCTGCAACGATGCCAAGTTGTTCCATGTCAGAGACAGGTAGGAAGGATATCCAGTCAAGTTCTTTCTTTGCATTCTGGTATTTGTAGTCTTTGACTGCGGTTATACTGGCAACTACAGTGCTACAACTATCAGAACGAGTAAAGAGAATACACGAACTGCTTCCTCTCGGCAGCATAACCTGAGACATCTTCAAGCACTGGCACCAGCACTAAAATGGGGCTTCCTGTGACCAGGGAACGACTTCCTGTTTTCCACATCGGCAATCAGTGAAAGATGGCAATAAATCACCACCTGACATATCACGCAGGATCCAAGACCTGACGTATGTAGAGGTGACGAGTCACTTCAAGGGAAACAGGAAATGCAGACATTTGAAGGTCATGGAGTCTCCAGGACTGACATTTCAAACTGCGGGTTGTTTAATGGAGCAGGTGAAACCCTGGTAAGAAGTAAGAACTGGGCTGTATCGAAGGTGTGAGACCCATGCGGCACGAGCTCTGGCTTTGAATAAATGGCACGGAGGTGCAAAGGTCCATGCTCAGAATGTTTTTCCTGCAAATAGCTCTTCCACTGGCACTTTTACAAGGCTACAAGACGGGCGTTGTGCCCCTGAAAGGGAAACCAGCAAAATGGAAACTCTTCTTACGATGGGAGTTTTGCTCTGCCGGGCAGTTTGCATTTGCAATGGAAACATAGCCCTGCCAGGGACACTGAGTACACCATACCTGGGGAACGTGCTCCGGAAGCAATGATCCCGACTGGCAGGGCGTTGCTCCGTACAAATGGTAGGTCACCCGCCCTGTGCTGTCAGACGAATCTTTTCCAGGGCTGCTGACGGAAGTAGCCAGGAAGGGCGACGCTGTTGGCTCTGAGGCAGTCGGCTGTGCCAGGGCTCTGCGTGCAGTCTGGTTTTTACCACAGGGATTTTACCCTTGGCAGCAAGCGGCCTGATGTGTTTTCGTTCCACCCAGGCTGCCAGCGGTCAGGTTCCTCCATCCCATGACGGGGATTCGTAGCAGACCTTCGTTTCTCCCTGTTTCGATGCAAATCAAAGCCACCTTTTCATTTTTGCGCCAAAGTCTGGCCTCTTTCATCGACGAATAAATGGCGCACAGCCCAACGTTTACAAAAGCGGCCATGTTATTGTATTTGTGATGATGACACTTGCATCCGGGCACAGCCAGCTCTGTGCAGCGTCATGAGTGGGCCTGGCAGCAGAGACACGCACACTGCAGAATTCACTGTTGGGACAGCGATTCAATTGGCTTGGGTGTGAAAGGCGACCCTGCTCCTCAGAAGCACGGGCGCCAACACACACACAAAGACGGCCAACAGCACACACAGCCACACACACACAGACGCACACAGCCACACACACAGACAGGCCCACAAAGACGCACAGAGCGCACAAGCAGATACAGAGATGGAGTGAGGGTACACACATAGCTGCCAAAGTTTCAGATTGCTATGTGTGACATTTTCATAATTTCAGTGTAATTATGAGTGGCAGTTCAACGACTATGAGTGACACTTTCTCGCCAGCAAAATCAATCAATGAAGATGAGAGAAACATGTCTAAATATCAGAAACCACACCCATTTGAGCAACGAGAAACTCCAAGCAGATATTAAAAATGCTTTAAACTACCATAGTGATGGTGCTGCAGGGCATCAGTGTGGTCATTACCCTAAAGAGGTCCGCCCCTGTTGCAGCGCCGCTACCTGGCCTGCCCCGCATAGCTGCCAAGTTTTTAGATTGCTTATGTGTGATATTTCCATGGCTGAGATGAGCCTAGGGGCTCAAGTTCTAAGGGGGCTACAGGCTGCAGCAGCAAGTGCCAGTATAAGCTTGTGTCTTACCCAACAGAGTGTCACCAGCCTCAGCTCTACTTGTCTCATCCCTCAGGTGATTCTCCCTACTATGTGAATAATAAAATAATAAATTATGAAGCAGATGAAATCCGGATTCAATCAGGGTCGCCGGGGACTCTAGAAAATAATTACATGGCTCTTCCCGGCACTGGTAAACAGCATCTGTCCCCTCCGGCGTGGCCCGCGCTGACCAACTGCCAAGACCGACAGTGTCTGTCAGTGAGTGCGGTCTCCTCCTGTTTGCAAACTAACAAAAAGGCACCACTCTGGCAGATGAGCCTCGCCCCACAAGAAAAAAAACATGATAATAACACCAGGTTCTTATCATTTTATTTTTTCCTAGCAGATCTCACAGGTGCGAGGCGGGACTGAGCTTCGTTGCCCAAAGAGCAGGGAAGGAGTGGTAGGCACTCCTCAAGTGCGCATAACTGCTTGGCTGGCCGTCTTGGGCCGGCCAAACAGTCATGCGCACTGTGCATGTTCCTCACCAGGCTGCAAAACACAGCCTGGTGAGGAACATGCCCAGGACCCCAGTCCCAATCTGAGCGCCGACCCACGGTGCACCGATCAACAGCGCTTACACCAATCACGACACTGCTATTAGCAGCGTTGATATTGGCTAGAGTTCTCTGAAAGCCTGGGTGCTTCCTGTTCCTGCCATCCTGGAAGAAGAACGGAGGAGAACCAGCCGCTGATAAGGCAGGTTTATTTATTTTATATCCGTCTTTTCTTTCAACCCTCCCCCCTGCACACCGCCCACCACTGATGCACGGTAGCAGCCGCTAATGACACTGGATGTGCGGGACACGGGCAAGAAAAAGAAAAGCTGCCGCCGCCTCATCATCTGCCTCTGGGCCTACGTGGTTAGTGCAGTGGGGAAGGCGCCTTGTCAGAAAATACAAGGCGCGGTCCTCGGATTCACATAGGTCATTGTCACACACTGATGGGAACTGGTTTGTCTATACAGCAAAATAGTATATTGTATCGATAAGCAAGGCAGCACATCCACACATATCCAAGTTTAGCATCAGACGGTCTGTCTTTTATTGTTTATGACCACCACGCGCCCTACCCTGATAGCATGTAGTTGGTAGCTGGACTTGCCTGATGTGGGTGATTGAATAATTTCCCCGAAGCACCAGAGTTCCTTTATTGTGTATTTTTGCTAACTTGAACACGCCATACTCAGTCTCTAAAGCCATTCTACCAGCTGTACACTCGCTGGAGCTCCTCCGAGCACTCCTCGGGGTAGCCCGAGGGGCACTATAAAGCAGGACTAATGCGTTTTAGTGCAGTGATGCAGACACCAGCACTAAAATACATTGTTTAACCCCTGATGCGCGGTTCTTGGCAGGGTTGTCGATAAATATACCGACAGGTACACACACAGATACACACACCAGGTACAGTACGAGCATGCATTGTCCTATCTTTATTAAAACACCATAGGGACGGGGCAGTAGCGCCGCCAGGCTCCCCTGCCCTCCCAGTACACTGGGGCTTGGAGAGCGGCCGACGAAGGAGGTATGCCCCTTGGTTTATTTGGGAGGGTGGTGCAGCCTTGGGGCTGGGACAACTTGGGCAACCTGGTAGATTTTGGACAGGGGTTGGGGGAAATAAAGAGTTACTTTTGGGGTACCTGCCATCATTTTCTGTTGAGGCAACACGGTGGCTGATGGCCCAAAAACTGTATGGACAGGTTTTTTGTTTCAGGATGGAACTGAAAGTATTGGAGACCCTCCACTTGCTCCACAAAGCGGGTCGGGAGGACCTCCTGTCAGAGAAGGTGTGGGAGGAGAGAGGCGGTGCACAGGCGCTCGCTTGCCGTGCGTCAGCTGGGTGGTGGCAGCAGCAATATTTGAATGCTCGCTGTCAGGAGCAAAGTGTTAAAAAAAATCGGTGAGCTGGAATACGGCGAGGGTGCAGTGCGGGAGGGGGGCAGAGTCAGCAGGGTCATTTGGACAGCAAGGTTTATGTTTGGCAGACATGCCTGTACTTAAAGGCCCGGGGAGTGACCCGCAGCCTGGTCCATGGGGTAGAGAGTCAGGGAAGAACAGCAAGACTGTGGTAAGTAACCACACCGTCAGCAGAGGGACATGTAGTTTGTGATGTTGCGGGGCATAGGAGAAAGGGGCTAATTGAGGCTGCTGAACAGCGGGGGGCTTCAGTGGACGGGGGGCTATGGCAGGGCACATTTAGGCCTACTGGGACAGAAGGAGTGGCTGTGGGGACAAGAGAGAGCCAAGAAATCGGACGATTTCAGGCAGGAAGTGGCAAAGTGGGACAGGGCGGTGGGGGGCTGGACATGGGGGAAGGTGTCTCACGTCCCAAGTCAAAGGGGTGGTCGTCGGCCATAGTGATGACTATGCTGGAATGAAGAGACGATTGAAGAGACGAGGAGGAGGGGGTGAGGGGGTCTAGTTTCCGGGAAGACCCCTTTAATTTTACGGGGCGGGACATGCAACCAATGAAAGTATATGAGAGGAAGTCAGTGGGCAAGGGGGCCCATAAGGCTAGTAAAGGTTCATTGAGCAGGGGTGCCAGGTGGCAAGGTGTGGCAGGCTTGAACAAGGAGAGGACAGACACAGTGAGGGGACCCTTGGATGCTTAGTGGAACCCACAGTGGCATGGGAAGAGTCCAACCAGGGTTATTAGAGGTACAGAGTGTGGCATTTGGTGGACGGTACTCTGTCCATCAGGGTGGCGAAGGACATTGCCTCCACCATCCTGATGGACTGTGGTCTGACACATTTAGAGATATCCTTTGGTCCAGTAGTCACCTCTGTACTTTAAAAGAAACTAGCATCATGCAGTTCCTTTCAATGTACAAAATATTTGGTGGAAGGTCACTGCTGGTTTTGACAGCCGATCAAACATTTCCAAAGTACTTGTTTTTCAGAAGCAAACTGTTGGAGTTTGTTTCTGAAAAACAAAAGAAACCTAATGGCTCCCACACACTGAGAGTTTATTCACAGGGTGTGGGAGGTCATTATTTTTCAAGGATACAACTCATTAAAACAAGAAGTCTGTGAAATTGAAACGTGAAAGGGATTATGAACAGTGCCTAATTTGTGCTGGCAGTTGCAGTGGGTGTGCATCAGCCCTCATTCTGGGAATTGTGAATTTTTTTCATCAGTAGACTTTGACTCCAAGCTGGAGAAAGATGGAACAGGGAGGAAGAAGGAAGAAGTGAATGCTAGAAAAACAGTAACAAAGGGTGAAAGAGGGGAAGAAAAGAGCGTGAAAGAGAGTGATACAGAAATTGGAAGTGTGGGTCTGTACCTGACACCAGTATTAGTAAAAAATTCTGCAATACACTAGCAGAATGCTTCCAACAAAAGGTCAAGTCGGTCTTTGACTTATTTGTGCAGCAGAACAAACGCGCGGTTCAATCACCGTTTGAGGTTGATAAGACTCAATCAGTTCTATTGCATAATTTACAAGTTCCTCTCGAACCAGACCCCCGACACTTTCCTATTTTACTACATTGACAATCGAACAAACCTCTTTAATCATAGCTGCTACCAAATCTGTCTCTCCGTTAGACCCATCCCTCCCAAAATTTTGCATATCTCGCCAGAAATTATAGCCATTCCTTTAACTGAGATCTTTTACTTAATGTTTACAACAGTACTCTTTCCAACGTATTGGAAGAAAGCCGCCATTCTTCCATTAATAAAGAAACCTAACCACTCAATTGCAGACCAATTTCAAGACTTCCATTCCCCGCAAAAGTAATTGAAAAAGCAATAAACACAGAACTCTCTGCTTTCATCAAGGACAATGACATCCTGGATCCCTCCCAATTTGGATTTCGCGCTCAGCACAGCACTGAGTTGGCTCTTATTTCGGCAACAGAGGAGCTTAGGCTGATGCTAGACACTGGGGAGAATGCAGCGCTGATCCTACTGGACCTGTCAGCAGCCTTTGATACTGTCAATCACGGGCTGCTGAGGGACCCACTGTGTACCATCGGGATCAGGGGTAAGGCGCTATCCCTGTTAAGCTCCTTCTTGTCTGAGCGTTCTCAGGAAGTGGCAATGGGGAACAAGGTGTCACCCCCCTTTGCGTTGCCTTGTGGCATTCCCCAGGGCTCTTCCCTTAGCCCAACACTCTTTAATCTCTACTTCACCCCGCTGGCTAGTCTACTTAGAAGCTATGGCTTCGCCCTTGTGTCATATGCTAACGACACACAGATTATCGTCTCGGTGAGCAGCTCTGCCAGCCAGACGGCTACCAGGTTTTGCGACTGTATGAGCCACCTTGCAAAGTGGATGCCAGACAACTGTCTGAAATTGAATTCCTCCAAGACTGAAGTCTTGCTGCTGGGGAACAATCCTTCATTTTGGACAAACAGCTGGTGGCCTGACTAATTGGGACTGCTGCCCAAGCCAGTACCTAAAGCCAAAAATCTAGGTGTCTTGTTTGACACCAAGTTGTCCTTTGATGCACAAATCAACGCTGCCACTTCTGCATGCTTCTTTATCCTAAACATTTTGAAAATCCTCCCGGTAATACCTATGGATTTAAGGAAGACGGTGGTTTCAGTGTTGATCTCCTCAATACTCGACTACTGTAATGCCCTCTTTTCTAGTGCTCCACGGCGTAGCATCAACAAACTTCAAACGGCTCGGAATGCAGCGACAAGAGTATTGTTGGGCATCTCTAAATTTGACTCAGTCTCATCAGCTTTTATCAGACTCCACTGGCTACCGGTGGCTAAGAGGATCCAATTTAAATCATTATATATCGCTTTAAATCTCTCAACAACATGGGGCCACTACAGCTGATGAAATATTTTAAACCTTACACTCCTGCCAGAGCCCTTAGATCAGCCGAATTGAGAAACATAATTGCTCCCAGAATCAGCAAGGTGAGATGGGGCAGTAAGAGCTTCACAGTCACAATGGCCAACCTTTGGAATTGCCTATCACGTTGAAAAAATAGAATAGTCTCTTTAAATTTAGGAAGGGCCTCAAAACTTGGTTGTTTTTGGTTTCATAGTTTTACTTCCTCTGTACTGATTGCAGCAAAGGCAGCGCCTAGACACCCCAGGGTATTTGTCGCGTTCTACAGATTTTTCATCATCGTCATGGGGGGTGGAACAAACAGGTATGTGGTGGAGTCAATGCTAGGCAGCCTTGATATTTGACATTCATGCGTTTGGACATTCATGGTAAACTCCTTTGCACAAATAGAAATGTAGTTATGAAGATCAATATACTAGTATATCGTGTCAGTAGATAAAGTTTAATCAGCATCAAAACCCTGTGACACCCACTACCAGCAACACATAGCAACTGTCACAATGTATTCTGAATATCAACCAGCATGGAGCACACTGGTTACATAGTGAACATTCCCAGATATAAATACAAACATAACTAGCATGAAGGTGAAAATACTATACATCTCCCTCCTTTCCCAAACACAACAACTCAAAACCACAACTCACAAAATAAAACACATAAAACAACAATGGATTATACACAAACACGCAGATAAACACATCTTCAAGAAAAACAAGAACATACTAACACAACAAACAAAAAAAGCATTCAAACTCCATGCAGGACTGATGTAGGAGTAATTAAAAACACACAAAATCTCCCAACCACCCGTGGGCTGCGAGACATCACCACCTGCCCCACAACAACACCACTTCCAGCAGAAGGCACATTACAATCACCAGTTACATCTCCCTCACGTATGCCCTCACTGCTTCCACAAGCACAACCACGTCCTTAAAATTCACAGTCCTTCATTAACAACCAACAACTACATTCCTCTTCCTTCTTATCCTGAATAGGATCTTTACCATTTTTCTGAAACGAAGCTACTCTTCTCAAATTCTGTTTCTGACCATTTTCCAACTTCACCAATTACTCCCCACCTTTTTCATCTTCTACAGTCCTCTGAACTTAGACAAACAATGCCCAACACCACCACATTTGATCATTACTCAATCTCCTGCATCGATGAACCTCTTCAGTAGGACACTTATTCCCTGTTTTCTCTCCCCACACTCCTTCAGTTCTTGCATTCACGAAGGAACCCATTTTGTCACTTGTTGCCTTCTTCTCATCATCTTAAAAGAGAACTTCTCAGTATTGGCATTAATAGTGGTGAGACTAGCCCACAATATGTCCTTAACTGTATCTTGGGCTCTTAAACCAGCATTGCAAGCTAATTGCAGTGTCCCTTTCACTAACCTGTTAACTCTCTCCACCTGACCATTTCCCTGGGGATTGAAAAGAGAAGTACTCGCATGCCTAACTCCAATACCCTTCAAGAATTCATTCATTTCCAAAGATTACACTTGAGTCCCATTGTCAGTTACAAAGACATGCAGCATACCTCCACTCATACACACTACCCCTAATACTGATATGGTGGACTTGGTAGTTTCCTGTCTTATTAATACTACTTCAATCATGCCTGGACTTAGTGTCCACCATTATAGCAGCATACTTCACATACATTCTGAACATGAACCAGCATGGAGCACACTGGTGATTACATTCTGTTATATGGTTGACATTCTTCGATACCATTACAAATAGAACTAGCATGAAGTTGACAATACCACAAGTTCACCTGATTTGACGTAGTTAATTAATATATTTTCAGGAGAAATGTTATGAGGATTCACACATTGAATTCCATTTATTTTATTTATTAAGTGCAAACCTGGTCCACCAGTGGGTTGGGGCAGCCGAAGTTATGTGTGTGTGGTACACGTGTAGATATTTACATAGGCCCCCTATTTACATATGTTTCATAACGCATTATGCGTCATCCATGGCTACAGGATTTATGTTTCAGTTACTGAGTAATTTTCATGGGCCAATTGATGTGATGGGTAGGCAAGGTATAGGTCATAAGAAGGCATCTATAGGGGTGGGTACTATGGAAAATATTAGCACGTGTTGGGACTGGAATAAAGAGACAAAACTATGAATGCGAGTCTGGATTTCCAGACAGGTGGTGTTGAGAGGAGAATATAGCGAATGTGGTTTGCCATTAAATAGAGTTTGCCTTCCATCAATGTAGGTACGCACAAGAGCTTGTTTTTTTTTTTAAATTTCTTTATTGTTCAGTTCATAGCGAAGAGCATTTATAAATCAATCAATCAAATCATAGATATAAGAATATTACACAATTACATGTAATAATACCAAGCATAAATCACATAAAAAAAATAAAAAATAAAAAAATGAAAGAAAAAAAACAGTGATAATTAGAAAACAACTACATTTCAAGTCGACATCTCCATATATTGTAACATAGGCTGCCAGATTTTAATCCCTAGTTGTTTCTTCCTCAGAGATTTTATGCGATAGAGACTAAATTCAAGATTAAACACATTATAAAACTTAGCACGCCACATTTCGTATGATGGTGCCTCTGGTTGGAGCCACATAAAGGCAACACATATTTGGGCAACAGCCATAGCTATAAATATAAAATATCGAAAAGGATAACAAATCTGCGTGGGTTCAATATCCTCAGCCACACCTACTAACATTATCTCTCTAGAAATACAGACTTCGACCCCCGTGGTTTGCGATAGAAATTCTGAGATGCCAGCTAAGAGCTGTTTTAAAACTGTACAGTCAAAGAATATATGTACAATATCAGCTTTCTCTGCCTGACATCTAAAACATTTCACGTCGTGCATACCACCCCACTTCATCATCTTAACCGGTGTATGGTATAAATTAAACAGAGTTTTATAGTGTTGGGTGCGTAGATTTGCCATCAATATTTGAATTTGAATTTGAATTTGAATACGGATTTATAAAGCGCGTAGCTACCCTGGGGCGTGCCAGCGCTGTCAGTCGACCTATTGTTCCGGAGGGGGGGGGGGAAGAGGAGGTGAAGAATTATGGGAAGAGCCATGTTTTTAGTTGCCTACGGAAGGCAAGTAGGTTGTGTTCTCTTCGGATGGAAAGTGGAAGGCAGTTCCACAGTTTTGGAGCATTGTAGGAGAACAATCGCCCCCCAGAGCGGGCCTTTTTTATTCTGGGGACGCTGGCCAGGGAGAGGGAGTCTGATCTGAGTTGTCTGTTAGACTGATGGGGTTTGACGAGGGATCTCAGGATCGGCGGGCCTCTGCCTTGCATTATTTTGTGTGAAATGCAAAGGGTCTTAAAGGTGATCCTTTCCTTAATCGGGAGCCAGTGTAGGCTTTTGAGGGCCGGTTTGGCGGAGCATCTGGATGTGGTCCCGGTTAGGAGTCTGGCAGCCGCGTTTTGGGCGTATTGCAGTCTGTTAATGACCGATGCAGGGGCCCCTAGATAAAGGGCATTTCCGTAATCTAGTCTGGAGTTCACCAGCCCCTGCATGAGCAATTTCCTGGACTGGAAGGGGATCAAGTGGAGGATCTTCCGCGCTGTTTGAATGAGACCGAAGCAGATGCCTGTGGTTTTTCTGGCCTGGGCTTTAAAGTTGAGCTCTTGGTCCAACCAGATACCAAGGCTCTTGACTTCTGATTTGGGGGTGGGAGGTGATCCCATGCAGAGTGGCCAAGAGAGGGAAGGAGGGAGTTTGTGTGGGTTTCCCAGGAGGAGGATCTCGGATTTCTCTCCGTTTAATTTCAAGCGTGATTCGCACATACAGTGGAAAATGTTCTCAAGACAAGCTGCCAGGTTGTCCAGGCTTTTACTTGACTGGTTTAAGGACACTACCAGTTGGGTGTCATCGGTATACATGACTGTTTTTATGCCGAATGGGGCTATAATGTCCTCTAGGGGGGACATGTAGACGTTAGAAAGTGTGGGGCTCAGGGAGGAGCCCTGCGGGACCCCACATTGGAGAGGAAGAGCTCTGGACATAACTGTGCCATCGGACACCTGAAAGGTTCTGCCTTCAAGGAAGGATTTGATCCAGGACAGGGCGGTGCCTGAAACTCCTACCAAGCTGAGCCGGTGAATGAGGATGGCATGATCCACCGTGTCGAAGGCGGCACTCAGATCGAGGAGGATCACTGCCACTGATCCTCCTACGTCTATGATGGTTCTTGCCTCCTCGACCACGGCTAGTAGTGCGGTGTCTGTTCCTTGTCCAGGTCTAAACCCTGTCTGGGATTTGCGCAGGAGATTGTTGGTTTCCAAGAAGAGGGATAGTTGGTGGTTGACAATTCGCTCGGCCACTTTGCTGATGGCCGGGAGGAGAGAAATGGGTCTAAAGTTGGATAGGTCCGTTGGATCGAGGTGGGGCTTTTTAAGAAGTGCCCTGACTGTAGCTTTCTTCCAGTTGGCTGGAACAATGCCTAGTGCTAGGGAAGCGTTAATCAGGTGGGTGAGTGGAGGGGCGACAGTGGCGGCGACCAGTTTTAATTTGCTCATAGGAGCTGGATCTGATGGAGCCTCGCTCTTTACGGATTGTGAAGTGGTCAGGAAAAGTTCTGTGGTGACCTGGGAGAATGTTTGGAGGCATGGAGCCTCTGCATAGGGGGGGGGGGGGGGGTAGCAGGGAGTTGGGAGGTAATGGGAGATGGGAGGGATTTGAGGATATTATTAATTTTTGTTGCAAAGAACTCAGCTAGCTGGTTGCATCTGGAGCCCGATTGGTCTGGTGTGGGCAAAGGGTCTGGGGTTTTAGTGAGAAGGCGAACGATGCGATAGGTTTCTTTGGCAGAGTTAGCTGCAGCTAATATTTTTTTCTCGAAGAAGGTTGCCTGGGTGTTTTTTATACAGGTTTTGTAGTGCTTCATGGCGGACCTGTATTCGTTTTTGCTTTCAGTCGCCCAGCCCTTTCTCCAAAGGCGCTCTAGCTTTTTGCACTTTTTCCTGAGTTGGCATAGTTCTTGGGTGAACCACGGAGATTTGGGGGTTTTCTTCTTACTGGGGAGGGGTTTGACGGGAAGGATAGCATCAAGGGATTGATCAATCCAGCCGCGTAGTTGAACGTCTGCTCTGGAGGGGTCTGGGTCCAGCACTGGTGAGGTAGAGGCAAGTGCTTGGGCCCAAGAGGCCGTATCCAGTTTTTGCCACGGGCGGGATGGTGATTGGGGAGGAGGTCTCTCCGGTGCTTTAGCCGAACGTTGAAGCTTAAAGGGGATTAAGAAATGGTCTGACCAGGGGACAGGTATGGGGGTATTCACGACTAGTCTTGTGAGGTTAGTGAATATAGGGTCCAACAGGTGGCCCTTAGAATGGGTAGGCTGGTTGCTTTTCAAGTGGAGATTAAGGAAGGCTAGGTCTTCTTTAAGGTCGACGGCTGTTTTGTTTGTTAGGTCGTCGAAATGGAGATTTAGGTCTCCTAAGACCGTAAAGTTAGGGGTCAGGCAAGCAAGAGAGGAGATGGATTCCACAAGGGAGTTGCAGAAAAGTCGTTGCTGTCCTGGGGGACGGTAGACTAATATCCCCGAGAGGGTTGTGGATGGTGGCAAGTGGATAGAGAACTGGGCATTTTCACAGTCCTGAATTGGGCTGTCCTTAAAATAGCAAGCCAGGTGATCACGGTAGATGATTGCTATCCCACCTCCAGTCCCGGAGGGTCTGTCCTGGTGTTTGATAAGGTAGCCCGGGGGGAGTGTTTGGATTATGTCTGGGTCAGAGTTGGGGTTGATCCAAGTTTCGGTGAGAAAGAGGATCTCGATCTCAGAATCCTGCAGGAGCATGTTGATTTCTGCTTGGTGTTTCGGGAGGGATCTGCAATTGAGTAGAGCCATATTGAGCCAGCGTGGTTTCAGGGGGAGTTGTGGAGTGAGCCTATTTGGACAGTTTGCGCAGCAGGAATGTCCATCCTTTAGGGAGATAATGCTGCGACAGGGAGCGGAGGGAGAGCCCCTGAGTTTGAGGAGGGTTTCCTGGGTATATCTCAGGGGAGAAGGTGTGGCCGAAGCAGGGGTCCTGGGCTCGGGGCTCGGTCTGGCGCGGACGGGCTTGCCTTAGACGCGCCTTCGGCATGCAGACGGCGCTCCCGCTGTGCTCGTCCGCTGCGCTTCCGGCAGATGCACATGGTTTATGCGGAAGGAAGGGGGTGGAGGGGAGGGGGCATGGCCTGAAAATGGGGCGTGGCCTATGTCCTCGCCGGTAATGGCGTCAGGAGGAGTGTTCAGGTCAGGCTTCGCGGCAGCGCTAGAGTCCGCTGCGCGGGCCGATCAGGGGCGAGCAAGTGCACGGAAATGCTTTGCAAGCGTGGTGAGTTTAAAAACACAAAGTTAAGTGACAATAGATTTTGTTTTTAAAAATAGCGCATATTCGCACTCCCGGCTTCCGCCTCAGGAGATAGGTTGCTTGTGGTTATGGCGCTTGTAATCAGCGTCTTTTGTACCAGCGGCAGTGGGCGTGGCCTGAAAAAGGGGCGAGGCCTCTGTCCTCGCCGGTAATGGCGTCAGGAGGAGTGTTCAGGTCAGGCTTCGCGGCAGCGCTAGAGTCCGCTGCGCGGGCCGATCAGGGGCGAGCAAGTGCACGGAAATGCTTTGCAAGCGTGGTGAGTTTAAAAACACAAAGTTAAGTGACAATAGATTTTGTTTTTAAAAATAGCGCAAATTCGCACTCCCGACTTTACTTGCCATATCGATTGATGATTGCACATATGAACCAGTATTGTCAAATCTATCCCTCCACTTCGCATCTTGTATCTCGATATCATGCCGCTGAGTCACCAATAGTATGTCGTACAGTGCCCCAATCTTAGCTTTTTTAAACAATGCCTCTAATAAGTCATTAGTTGTTATAGACGTATATCTGCAATGTTTATTAACAAAGTCGCGAATTTGCAAATATTAAAAAAAATCATACTTAGATATTTTATATCGTTCCACTAAATCAGAAAAAAGAATAATTATCCCGGCCCTGTAAATATCCCCTAGACGTCGTATCCCCTTGCTCTTCCAAGTAACTATCTTTGTGTCCCAAAACACCAAAGGAAAAATTTCACAGGCGTATAGTAGCCTATCCGATTTATAGATACAATTTTGGGTATCAACTTCCACGCCTTATATGCAGCAAAGACAATTTTAAATCGAGTTCTTTTGAAATAGCTTGGTTCATAGAACCTAAGCAGGGCCTCACTTGCCTGGATCCCCAACAACATCGGATATATGTTAGGAGCTTCAAATGGTCTAGCTTCAGCCCCAACCACCAAATACTGCATATTTTGCAAAAAGCAAACTAGATAATAAAATGCAAAATTCGGCACCCCCCATCCACCACGTGTCAATGGAAGCATCATATATTTTGAAGCACGCCGATTTTTCTTCCATCCCCATATAAACCTATCTGCAATAGACTGAAGCTGAATTAATTGTACTCGTGTCAACTCTAGCGGTACTGTCCTGAAATAGTACATTACCCGGGGGAGTATACACATTTTTAAAACATTGCATCGCCCTACCATTGATAAATGGAGACACTCTACCTTTTCCAGTTGACTTTTCACAGAAGCAAGTATGTCTGCCCTGTTCGCACAAGAGCTTGAATAGTGTTGTAAAAGTAGAATGAGGGGAGAACACGATGCAGTTTCTAAAGGAGGATATTTGGTCATTTGGGCCCTGAACGAGAGGTCAGCATAAAGGTGATATCGAAGGAACTTGGCATATTGTGCACGTGGGAGTGAAACCCTGAAGGTTCATGTCTGATGGCCAGAATATTCTGGTCGTTGTCCATATGAAGAAGAAATAAAAATCTATTTTTGAATGCAAGATATTTGCGAGATATGCAGGAGTGGCCAATGCAGGATCCGAGGCAGTGAGTGTTAAGTACTGAGGACACCCATCCAGAGAGCATGGTGCAAATAGCTGGGTATCTTAGACTCCAATAATAAATTGGCGGATTGTCATCAAGGCTCCCAGAAGTCTATTCTTAACTGATTTTTAGACACAAATGTAGAAAAACATGTTTTCACCTACTTAAATGTAAATTGTAAATGTTTAAATATATATCAATTTTAGGTGGCTCTCCATGCTATCACGATGACTGCTAGACCAATAGCTGTGTAGAGTGACAGCATGAGCAGTTAAACAGAAGGCATTGCATTGCCCAATGGAGCTTAGACACCTGCATGTGTTCATGTGCTTGTACTACAGTGCAACAGGTCACATGAGTGCAATGTTGTATTGCATATGGCTAATTATAGCACTAAAACCCAATGACATCCAAGTTTGAGTACACATGTTTTACCTAAATACATGTGCAAAAGTATGCAATTTTTTTCCACAGACTACAAAAAAACATTTATAAATACTGATTGAGTGCTAAAAATAAATATGGAAAAGCAAAGAGGAAAGCAACCTTGGAGCCTTAATTATGATTCACGGTGTAATTATATGACGTGTCCAGATGAGACTTAGGGGCATATTGTGTGGCCTTTTGCCCTGTATGATAAATTTAGACAGAGGGTATTAGGAGAACGTCTGAAAATCACATAGGGTCTTTAACATTTGCAGTCAATTTTAAATAGTAAAGCAGACAGTCTGTGACAATTGTGATAGGTTTCCGGAAGAATAAATGTGAGTATGATTATGTAAGATTATTTGTGCATTGTTTTTAAACAGTTTCAAGTTCTTAGTAGAGTTGGGCAGACTTTACATGCCGTCCCCTTATTGAGGTGAAGTGGGGAACCTACGCCCATTGTTAAAGTGGGCAAAGTTTCCCACATTTGACCATCCAAAGCAAAGTTTAAAACCACAGCCAATCAGTGATGATGCTTTCATGCTACCTAAGTTGGCAGGGTTGTGGGCGGGGCATTCTCTTATAGGATATCCAGGCTGCCTGCTACCCTTCCATGGTCACCAGGTAAAAGGTGCTAACACGAGGTACGGGGTAGGTGGATCTGTTGAAGAAACTATTAGCGATGATGTGGGGAAAGTTGAGGGGGGAGGATATAGCCTCTGGCACGGCCTGGAAGACAAGTTGGCGGTGCAGATTGACATCTGGGACAGGCAGCAACAGTGCATGGGCTAGGAAGCAGCGATTGGATGGGCCAGGAAATCCTTCTGGAGGGATGGGCACAGCTCAGGGCCCAGCTATAGACCTGGGTGGGAGGACTTTGCGAGATGGAACGAGGTCAGGTCAGTGGAAGCTGATGGCTACCAAGTGGTTTTAGACTATCTGTGGCCCTTACAGGTAAGCCAGTCAGCTGAAACATTTACTTTTGCTACTGACACCGGTGAGCCAACTCTTTTTTTATATCGTCTTCTAAATTTTGTTAACGTTGCACTTGATACTTTCTAAATGTTAAAAAAGTGAAATTTTGCGTTAGGAGGCTTCACAGCCAAACACACTCACTAAGTAAAGTTTGGATTATTTGAGGGATTACGTAGCAATTTCTGATGTTTTAGTCCCAGGATCCTTCCATGCATAAATGTGTCAAAATGACCTCTTGTGTATGGCACTAGAGACGGTGAGTAAGCTATGATTGCTGATGACAAAACGTCCATGCTGTGTCCTCATTGCCCCCTAAATCTCCTACATATGTGTCTCCTGATGGCTCCCCTCTAACTGCAGTCAACAAGGAGGGTCTCATTTTGTCTGTGACCGAGCGATAGGACTGAAGTACAAAAGTCACCCCATTGGGCATTTTGTATTTTTGTATTGCATTTAAGGATTGGCGTAGGGCAAATGCCTGGTTTGGCAAACCATTGCAGATTCCAAGGATGGACTCAGGGGACTATTCTTACTTTTACTCCTTGAAAAATGTACATATAAAATAGTGTAAATGTAGAAATTAATGACAAGGTGGTGGCCTCCAAAGGGATGTATGACGTAACAACGCGTGTGTTTACAACGCGTGCAGTTACATCGCGGTTTTTACAACGAACGCGATGTAAACACGCAATGCCATTACAACGCAAGTCTTTACATCGACTTGCGCTAGATGGCGTGCTAACATTAGAAAAGCGTAATTTACTATTCCAACTCCAGTCCACTTAACAGTAGGGAAGGTGTTGGGATAGTAAACTACACTATTTTTAATGTTAGCATGCCATCTAGCGCAAGTCGATGTAAAGACTTGCGTTGTAATGGCATCGCGTGGTTACATCGCGTTCGTTGTAAAATCCGCGATGTAACTGCACGCGTTGTTAAAGTTTCGTTGTAAAGGTTGTTTTCCCCTCCAAAGTAACCAAGCAGGACTCTAAAGACCTCTCTTTTAAACACAGAAAAGAATACTTGCTTAAGACAAGACGAGTATCCTATGTATCTTCTATGAAGGTGATTTCAAAAGGTATATATATTTGGGAAAGCAGGTGACTTGGTTCTGGCTGAGAGAGCATGCATGCCGTCTTGAAAGTATGTGCGTTGTATGGAACAGCATTTGCAGATTCAGTGATCTATTCAGCTGATATTTGATACCTTTTAATAATCAGAACTTCTAAACATACAAAGCGACCCGTCTGCCAGTGGGAATCTGGGTATAAACCTATGGACAAAAAAATATTTCACCAAGAGCTCAGTTTACGAAAGAATTTGTTTTTAAAACAGAAAGTTCAATTGCTAAAAACATTGAATGCATCTTGTTTAGTCGCAAACATTCAATAGTGGCCAATTTGTTGTTTGTAAATAACAAAAGAAATTAAGGAATATCCGTCAATCACAAATAAAAAACAAATTAAAGATCTTATTAGAGTTTGACACAAGATAGTGAGACAAAATAATTAAAGTGTTTAGTGTCGCCAGTGACTACACCAGAAAAGAAGGAAGGTATGACATAAAAAGAGATATGTAGACTGTGCATATATTTAGGAAACACACTGCTTAATAATATATTAGACTTCATTGTGGTCAGTAGTCTGACGAGTGACGTCTTAACCTTGTGTACAATGTTATTCGACAATGTTTCAAACCCCTTGGAAATGCTGAGGTCTTATCAGGACAAAACAGGACAAGGACACCAAGGTGGAAAAATCAGGCCAAAAATATATTAACTAGGGTTAAAAAGGCGTGGACACGACTAGACTAAAGCAACAGGCAAAATACCTGTGTACGGTCAAAACGAACACTGGGCATAGTCAGGATTGTGTGCCAAACAAATAATCAAAACCCAACGGTAAGGGCTTAACCAATATCCATATAGTAAATGTAAATGTATGTGTCTTGTAAAGCGCACTGCTGCCCTGAGGCTTCGTGGCGCTGTAGACCGCTGGGGAACCCGTCCTGGCTATCCCTGTGAGATGGTCCCTCCTGGGTATCTCCAAGGTGAAACCAGGCATCCCCGGCGAATGTGGGGGGCCGTTGTGGAGATGAGGCAAGCTAATGCCCAGAGTTGCCGAGTGTGTTCCTGGTTAGAGTAGGTACCGAGGCGAGAATTATCGAGTCCGTTTTGACCCTGGTCCACGACCCTGCCGCGTCGGGAATTGAACCCTGGTCCCTGGCCGATTCTCTGCTTGCGGATCTGCCGCCTCTAACCAGTGAGCCACACCTCACCATTGCGGAGCTCAAGATATATTATCTCACCTTGATGGTGGTCAAGGATGACAGCAAGGTGAGGCAAAAAGGGTAAACTCACTCAGTGAAGCATGTGTGAGGAACCTATTAGTAAATGTATATTGTTATCGGATCGGGGTTCCTGCCAAGCTAGGAACTGTATAGTCCAGGTGACAGAATGGATGAGCTATAATTGCCTTAAGTTTAGCACCAGTAAAACGGAGATTGTAGTGATGGGTAAACAGACCCATCTGTGGCCAGAAGTGCTGAGGAATCCTCCTATCCTCAAGTCTGCGGTCAAGAGTTTAGGTGCCTGGATTGACAGCAATCTCTATCTTTGACACACAAATATAGGCATGCTGTGTCAGCATTCTCAGGAGACTAAAGAAAATTCTGTGGAGCTTTGCCCCATCCACCCAGAGAACAATCATTCAATCCATCATTAAATCAAGTCTCGATTATGGCAATATAATATATCTTGGTATATGTAAGTCACCCAGAAAGAGGCTTCAACTGATCCAAAATGCTTGGACATCTTTCAAAAACACATTCGACATCAAGTCTACTGCGTAGGCTTCACTGGCTCCCCATAGGAAAACTGATCCAGTTTGAGGCACTCTGTATCATGTATTACATTATGCATGGTACTGGCTTTTCTTGCCTCGAATCCCTTTTGAAGAACTACTGCCCGCTATACTTCTTCGGCTCTTAGTTTGGCCACCGTACCGCTGTTCAAATTCATAAGACAAAGCGGCTATTCCTTATGCATTTATGGCCCCAAGCTCTCAAAAAAACCTACCATCTAATTTACAGGCCTCCAGTCACCTACTGACTTTCCGTAAATATCTCAAGTTGTTCTATTTTCCCTTCTTGCATCCATGTCTTCTACCATTTTTTTGTTAAGCACGCTGGGAAGTCCCTTTTGGGGGTATCCATGTGCGATACAAATTGTATTAACATAACATATCATACTCCTTAATTTTTTTTTTTGTCATTTACAAATAATAAACTGGCTACTATTGAAATTTTTAGGCTAGTCAAGAAACTTTCATTCAATGTTTTCAGCAATTTCTTTATTCTAAAAATATATTTTAAACTGCGTTCTTGGTGAGCCATTATTTCAGTGCATATATTTTAATAATCAAATGAATTCCCTCCGGTAATTGAAAAAGGACATGAGAAACGTCTTGATCTTCGGAGACACAAGGATTCAACTGCATCTCCCCTGTATAATCCCAACATTCACATAAAACATGATTGAGAGAGGGCGGGATCAGTTTTTCCTATATGACCAGTGCCCAAGGTGGAGCAGTTACAAAGTTGCAAGTGCGGATACTTTCGATTTCAGGTAAATTAGCAGAGAGGATACATGCCTGCAGTGTGAGAACCCTCCACCCCCCGTCTTTATGGTTCTCATATGTTGTCAGCTATGATGGCTGTTAAAACTTTTAATAGGGTCAGGTTGTGGATATTTTGTTTCCAGCTCAGAGAACCTCTCTTGTAGTGAGGTGTTCTTGTATAAAGCAATTTATATTACATCTCATCTACATTTGTACAGAACATATTAAAAATTATGTGATGCGTTTTAACTGTCTGGAGCTGCTAAGTATATAGTGAATTTCTGATTTTGTTTGATTGACAGTTTTGTGATTATTTAGAGTGAATAAACTAAATAAGTATAACTTTAATTAAATAAATGACACTGCAACAAATTCCAATTAATTGTTATGTTATCTCAAAATATACTTTTTCTTGATTCGTGGATTTTCTATAGTTTGAGCCCTGCTAACCAAGCCTTAGCCACAAATTGATCTGTTTAAAATGACTCCCTGCTCCCTCAGTGCTGGCCATATTGTATTCAAACTATTAACATGATGTTCATGAGTGTTATAATGTCCAACGAAAATAACAAGCAATTTACTATCACCAATAAAACAAAGACTAATGGCAAAGGATAAGGCATGAGTGGGTGCCTAATTATTGTTCAGCAACAGGATTTGGGCAAAATTCATAATTATTAACCTCATGAAATTATAAAATAATTTTTTGTCCAATTACAACTCTAGTGAAATCTACATGTTTATTTGGGTACAGTCTCTCACAAAAAAAAGCAATTTGCTACTTTTCATTCATCGAAATATAGAAAAAAAACTAGTTATCTGTAATTGTCTTTGCTGAAAAAAAATCAGCTTGGTTGGGAGAAGAAATAATTTCTCCCGTCAGCCTATTTTTTTTGGCTTCTTACCCTCAAAGTTATGTTTCCAAAAACACTGCAGATTTGCTTGAATTTCTACAAAATTTCAGAAGTCCGAAATTTCGTGCACCCGTTCTAGTTATCCCATGCATAAAACCGCGTTGGCAGTGGAATAATAAAGCATTTTTGGGCTGATTCATATGTTCTTGCAAAAAACACAGCATTTATAAGCCACTAATAAATTAGCTAGACAGATGAAATTACATATAGATATTGTTTGTTTTCTCCTCTTATCTTCAGTTTTCAGAAAAAACAGACATACATTCTCCAAGTACAAACTTTCACTTCTCTCTAGAACAAATTATGAATTGTAAAAATTTACAAAATGGTAAAATTCAAAAGCAGAAGTCGATCAGGATTTGATATTTCTAGGCACCCATCTTTTACTATATTTTAGACTTTCGTGCATCAGTATGGTGAAGAGGACATACTGACATCATGTGAAACTGAAGGGATGTGTGCCAATTTGGCAGTATCACTGTAGGAGAGTAGGATCTGCTTCTTATAGTTACCCCCCACTTTTTGCTGATGTGACACTGTTTTCGACTTAGTCTGACTGGGATACTGCTATCCAGGACCCCAGTCTAGCTGCTTTCTCCTCTAAATTGATTGCATGTACTTTAGGTACACACCAGATTAGATTATGGGGTACACTTATAAGTCCCTAGTATATGGTATACTATATACCCAGGGCATAGGTACCCCACAGGCCTCTGAGGGGCTGCAGCATGTATTGTGCCACCCCTGAGAGACCATTCAAAATGACACCACAGGTCTGCTACAGCAGCCTGTGTAAGGTGGTGCATGCACCCCTTACTTAGATATAGGTTCACTATATCTATTCTATATCACTGCACATATAAACCTATCAGTCACCCCTATGGCAGGCCTTATCAATCCTGAAGGCAGGGTGCTGGGTTTTATGTGAGAGGATGCACCTGCATGAGCAGAGCCCCTCTGCAGCCTTCGGAACCTATTTTCCGGGGTTGTCTGTGATGCAGCAAACCATATATACTTAAGTGCATTATAACCTCGCGGTAAATGCTAACTTTAAAACGGCTGCATAGAAACATGTTGCGTTTGGTGTCAAACACCTTGGAATCCTACCTCCACACCAGTAACTGGTGTGGAGGTATGATTCCACCCTCCTAAAGGGACATATGCGACACCACCAGTACACCCGGTACCAGCTTTCTCGACCTGGGCATCACCAAATGGATGCTGCCAGCCACAGACACGAGTCTGCCCTCCTGCTGCTGGACGAAACTCGAGCAGAGGAAGGCCTGACAATAGGTTTCCTGTTACAGGGAGGTGTGACCACCTCCCAGACAGGCTTTAGTGCATTGGGGCTGGGTGGGTGCACTTTGAGAGTGCTTTGATTTCTGCACTGGGGCACATTTGGTGTCCATGTGCATAGTCCAGCTCAACTGGAAAAAGGACATGGGTGTAGCCACCCCTCTGTCCTGACCCTCCCATAGGTGGGTCCCCAGAGTTTGTCCCACCCCTTCCTTGGGTATAAAGAAGGAACCCCTGACTACAGGACTTTAGATTTTACCTGGACTAAACTCTGCTATGGAAACCAAGTACTTCAACAATCTGCACAACACTGGATGAATGAAGAATCTCCCTTGGAGTAAAGGAGTTACTCCCCTGCAAGGCAGGCACCTAAAATGCATCTGATCAGTTTGTATCTCCTGAGCTCCTGAGGACTCTGAAGATTTCTGCAACTCACGAGGTGGGTTCCCAAGGTCTCTGAGGTTGATCTATGCCCTCAGCAATTCTGACGCCCATATCCCTCATGGGGACTGTGCAACCCGAACCCCTTTGCATCGCGTACATTTGCAGCAGCATATGCTTTTTGGCAATCTCTGAGGCTGTGTTTTAGGCTACTTGTAGTCCTGACCCCAAGCAGTAATTCCACTGAAGATTTCCAGCCTACACTCCACGAGTCTTCCGTGGGCTCGTATTTTGTGATTCAGCTTGAGGTCCCTTCACGATACCTGGTCCGTTGGCCTGTGAGTCCCTATGA
The DNA here is from genome assembly GCF_964204655.1 of Triturus cristatus. Taxonomy (NCBI): domain Eukaryota; kingdom Metazoa; phylum Chordata; class Amphibia; order Caudata; family Salamandridae; genus Triturus; species Triturus cristatus. Next base: position 798,036,972 of record NC_140583.1, on the reverse strand, counting down.
AGGTAACTCTGACTTTCTGTGGGCTTTCCTGGTTGCTCCAGATGTGCCCTGAGTCTCCATAGCTTGGAGAGTCCCCAGGACCATGCTGGTCCTCACCGAAGCATCTTTCCTCTGCCCATGTGGGTTGCAGTTGCCAAGGCTTGTTGGTATTCAATCCGGCCACTAACCCCCCAGCACTCGACATCCTTTGTGGGACAGCTCACCTCCGGCCTTTGGTCATCGTCAACATCTCCTGGTCCCCATGGCTGCAGAGTCAAGCTTCACCTCTTCTCACCTGAAACACCCGACATCGGTGGGCATTTGTCTATCGTGCCCCTGGTCACTGTGAAGTGACCCAGACTCTGTCCCCTCTGCTATCAGGTTCTTCTCACCTCGGATATAGGCTGGGATTCCACTGGACACTTTTCATCTTCCCGGCAGCAGCACTTTTTTGCATCACGCCATTGAAACCACAAAGGTTTCTGACATCACTTGACCCCTATGCACCCGGCTCCTCTGGAATGGGTAATACGGGCACCTCAGCACTCTCAATGGTGCTGGCCTTAGAACCTTCTATGTTTAACTGGGTTTGCTTAAAGTCCTCTCCGAAGTGTCCTTAATCTTTAAAATTCCAACCGTGACTTTCCCATAGAGTTGTACGGAACTTGCGTCTGTGTTCTCACACTGCACCCGTCCTCCGTGGGTCCCCTGTGTCACTACTTTGGATGGTTCTTTGGGGTCCCAGCGATTCTTTGTGCTCTAAGCACTGTGTCTAGTCAAGTCGTAGTTGTTATACCACTTTCTTAGTACATGGTTTGGTCTCCCCCTGGAGCCCACTGTGTATTGTGCTATTTACTGTTGTTCTAGTGATTTAATATTGTGTGCTTTGTTCTCTAATCTAAAAGAGGTTAGTAGAGAGTGTTTAGTAATAAATACATATATTTTATATATTCCTTGTGTGGTTCTCCTTTTATTTGGTCATTAAGGAGGTTCTAATCTGGTAAAACAAGCTGCTTTACATTCCTTCGAGACTTAGCCTGAAGGCTGCTCTCCATAGCTATCACTAGGATAGCTTTCAATAAAGGTTATCTTTAACCTAATCATCAATAAGGGTTGTTTGGACTGGTACAAGGTGCCCACTTTAATTAGTGGTCAGCATATACCAGGCCAACGTCTCAGTCACCGCAGATCAACTTTGACTCGGGGAACAATACCAATAAAAATAATGAAAATAATACTCTTTGGAGTTCGCCCTTCAGTTTATAAAAAAGTATCATGTTTGTCTTTTAATGAAAACTTCACATTGGATTTGCTCTGAACTGTGAAATCGTGAAGGCTTGTCCCATCCACATTCCAGTGTGTGCGTTGTATACCATTCTCATTTTCAGAGTGGTTGCTGTCACCTGATCTTACGGATTTTTATGCTAAATGAGATGGTGCTGCAACTCTCTGAGGCCTATTACGACAACACCGTAGTGGAAGCGGGACCGACCTACCTCCGGATGGCGGTCCTGACCGCCTAATTATGTTTCGACCCCACATGTGCAGTCGCATTCTTCCATTTCTCTATGGGAGCTTGTGTTTCGGCTGTAAATTGGCTGTAACACAAGCTCCCATAGAGCAATGGAGATAGTGTTAATCCCTTTACCCCGTGCCAGGGACATCAAGGTGCCTGCCACAAGGTGCAGGGATTAACAGGGGGCGCCATAAGTGCCCCCTTGGCCCCCAACCAGAGGCCGCAATGGAAACGGGGCCCTTCTAGGGGCCCCCAAACACACTTTCCGATGGGTTTTCCATGTTGAAAAGGCTGTCATGCAAACCCTGCCATCCATTTGGATTACAGGCCGGTTCCAACTGGCAGACGGGCTCCTTGAACCCGTTGGAACCCAGCCTGAATGACCGGCAGGGTTCAATTCTGACCGGCTGTATCATAATCAGCCGGTTGGAATTGAAAATGATGATGTCGGTCGTTAAGCCTCCGACCTAATGTGGGAGGCTTTATGACCAATAACGGAATCGATCCCTCCATCTCCAAAGAAAGCCTGGTGAGTAGGACAGCGGATCTGAGGGCAATTTTTCCTCCACATTGTTTCCACCTTTCTTTGACAACTGATTAGAGGACCATTCCTTCGCCATAACCAATGGCGGCTTGGTAACTCTTGCAAACCTGCACATGACTGAAACAATTTAGATTATATTTTTGAGAAAATTGGACCCAAGTGTATTAATCCGGAGTTACAACCAACCATCATATGGTTTCTGGACCAGATCAAACATTGAAAGTTTGATGCCCCTGTGACTACAGAGAGTGATCCAGTCCAAGATCACCATTCCATGCATAACACCGGCCGCAGTCTCACCACATATTAACATAGATGGAAAATGAAGAGGAATTGAGGTGCTGCACTGGCAGGGTGTGTTTCAGCGCAACATCAATATCTGTCCCATTCTGCATTCATAGTGGCAAAGAACAATGCATGGTGCGCTCAACAAAGAACCAAGGAGAAAACTGCTGCTACCAACCATATCAACAAACACTGACCTCTGTACAGCTGGTCTCCCTCGGTCATGTCTGGGAAGAACCGACTTGGTGCCATTTTCCAGCCCTCGTCTTCTTCCTATCAGAAGTGAAAAGAAGAGGTGGGATTGTTAAATTGCCTCCATTAAGTGTATTACCGAAGAAATCCCTGTGCCTCCCTGCAAAACCTCTGCTACAAAAAAGGATGTTGATGTGCAATTTGTGACTGCATTTTGTGACCAGTGTGTAAACTTCTCCTCCTCAAGCAAGTGAATTGGTTTGTTCAATGAACACTCAGCCCTGTGATGTATCTGGAAGCTGACATATATTGATTAGTAAAACAAACAAATAAACACATTTCCCTTAGTGTTTGAGTCCTTCTACATCTGTAGTCATTTACATTTCTGGACAGCGTGGACTTCTACAATAGGTTCGTTGACCTGCAACAGCACTTAAGCTCTACCTAATTCTTCTAACTCTACATCGAGTAGCCCGGCCACAGTAGCCTAACATAAAAAAAATGTATTCACAATCTGGGGGTGACCTTTCACTATTTTGTACTTACAATACTTTCTAAAAGAGAGAGAGAGAGCGAGAGAGAAAGAGAGAGAGAGAGAGAGAGAGAGAGAGAGAGAGGATCAGGCTGCATGACATGGGACTTAAAAGATTCTGGGGCGAGAATGGAAGAGCAAAACAGATAAGGGAGAAATTGATCAGTCAAGGAATAAGAAGAATAGTTGTGTCCGTCTTTTCCTGAATTAAAGGGAGCATGGTTAGGTGCTGTTACTTGGTGGAAGAGAGTCCCAGTCTGAGGTAGTGGCCCTGCGGAAGGAGCAGCTTTGAGCAGAGGCTGTTCTGTACACGAATGCTTCTATTGTTGGGGTGTTTCAGCAGTGTAGAGTCCTCTGTTCCCCAGAGGTAGGTAGAATCAATCAATCAGCATTTGTAAAGCGCACTCTGTCATCCCTAGGGGTATCTGGGTGCTGTGTCTCTGTTGAAGAGCCAGGTCTTGAGTCTCTTTCTAAAGTCTGCCAGCGAGTGGGTCGTATGGAGCTGGAGGGGGAGGTCATTTCAGGTCTGTGCTGTGATGTAGGAGAAGGAGAGGCCGCGGCTGCGGGTGAAGAGGATGCAGGGGGTGTGCGAGGGTTTGTGGAGAGGAGCGTAGGTGTTTTGCAGATTGGTGGCTGTTGAGCCGATGGAGAAAAACAGCAAGTTAGGGAGGATTGTTCAGATGGAATTATTTGAGGAAATGTGAAGATTATCCTGGCATTCAGTGGGAGACAGTAGCGTTCATGGACAATAGGACCAATAAGGAACCATTTTTTGAAAGAAGAAGCCATCCTGAATGGAATATCACATCGAAAGGGGCAAGAGATAGCTTACGGTCCACGGCATGGATGGAGTTGCCAAAATGGAATCTGCAGATCGCCAGGCAGGCACTGCTGTTCTTTGTTGTTCTTTAGTGAACAGGTGATTCACTGTTTTCAAGGAATGAAGAGAGCGAGAGAGACTGACAATGTTCACTTTATTGCTGAGATAAGGATGGAACATTGTGTAGGATAGTTTATTCATATATTTTGAGAGAATGGCAATGTAGCCATCACATCTAGGGAACACCAGAAGAATGTGGTCTAGTTTAGATTTGTGTGAAGAAGAGAAGAAGATACATTCTGTTTTGTCAGACAGTCTGAGTATTAAAAGAGAGTCTACTGTCCATGTCAGCAACTGAGACTGTTTCGAAGAAACTTTGGATGTCCTCTGTATATTATGGAAACAGACTTGAGTCCCCTAAAGGGCTAGCCGCATGGACTGTAGATACTTTCTGAGTAGGGTTGGTGCAAGGACTGAGCCCAGGGGAACTTAGCATGGTATGTTGGCCTGACATGAAATGTAGTCTCCTAGTTTCATCACTTTGTAAGGTTGGTGAGGAAGAAGGGAAGACCAATGCCTGGGATGTTCTGTTTTTACCATCTAAGGTTCCAATCTGCTACACATATTTACTTAACTATGCATTGTTGATGTGCATTCCTTGCACTTGAATGTGTGCATATTTTCATTCCCGATGTGATACATTGCTGTGAACTCAACATATTCCTATACTGTTTCGGTGCTAAAGAGGAGCTTTCTCCAATCCGCATTCCAAATGTCTAAATGGTATCAAATTATTCTGCAATCCTGTCTTAATTACTTGCATAGCCGTGGTGCACACTTCTTCAATTATCAGTTTCAAGACACCCCACATTACTCTTACATCATTGATTGCCCGCTCATTTTCACTAAATGAAATTTGGATGAAACTTCGATCTCAACTCTGAGTGTAATAACGTGCAAAGATTCAGCTTTCAACTTCGATGATGGGATTCTAGATATAGGAACTAAATTATATGTTGATCGAGGGGAAACTCCTTTGCAACGGCGACTGTTCCCTCCCTGCCGACATACTGATCCGTCGATCCAATTTAAATGTGGGCAGACATTAGTTTGGCCACTGCGGTGACTTCTCTGTCAACACCGTGTCCAAACTTCTCTGATGCCCCGACAGAGTAAGAGCCGCTGGAGAATTAAATATATGTCCGCCCGCCGGATTAGGATGGGCTACTGTTAGAACCCGGTGTCTCTAATTGGCAACGGTATGTACCTTTGTCAAGTAGGGACCCTTCGTCTACGTCAGGGCATGGGAGTTTTACGCTATAGATAACCCCTGCTCACCCCCTTGGTAGCTTGGCACGTGCAGGCAGGCTTATCTCAGAGGCAGTGTGTTAAGCATTTGTGAACACATACAGTAATATAGATGAACCAATACAAACGGACACCATACCGGGATGTATTAAAAATAAGTAAGCTTTATATAATTAACAGAAGACCTTAACAGCAAAAGATTCCACAGTACGAATATGCTTTTTGGTAACTCAAAAACAGACTTTAGCTTCAAGTGTGTCTTGCAACAGATAACCACAACGGGAGTTATCGATTCAACGCAACTCTCTCTGGACAGTACCTCCAGGAAAACAAACAAAGGCTCTTCTCGGCGTCAGGGAGCTGTGATGGCATGTGACATGTAATAACGACGGATCCTTACTTCAGGGGAAAGTGATGCGGCGGGGCCCTGGATGCGGATGCAGGCAGGGGGCGGCTTCGGTCCTTACCGGAGGGGAGGTGACGTTACGGCAGTGCCGGCACCACAGGTCGTTGCTGATGTCGTTGAGTCAGTGAAATGTTGGTTCACTCTTGTCGATGGTCGGTTCCATCTAGATGGCGATCTCGGAGCCGGTGCAGCACAGCGGCAGGCGTCGGTCTATGGGGCGAGTTGGAGCAGCGCTCGCGATCTCGTGCAGAAAGTGGCGTCGTTGGCTGGCTTGAGTTGCAGAGTTCCTCTGTAGCAGCTGAAACTGCAGTTCCAGCCCTCGCTCAATCAGAAGATGTGAAGTCGTTGGTATCCCTGCGTCTTCAAACAGGAGGCAAGCTCGACTCTAGCCCTTGGAGAATATTCGGCAAGATGATGAAAGTTTCTTCCTTGGTCCTTACTACCTCTCCTTGGCATGAGATACACCACCACAGGCCAACCCACTACAGCGCTCTGGCCGAGGGGCAGTACAGCTCCTGCGGTCTCCGGGTGCTCTTCCTCGGCAGAGGGTCATCTTGTTCGTTTCCAAAGTGATCCTAAAGTTCTGGGGTCAGATCCCCAATATTTATACTCATACATCCCTTTGTCCTCGAGGGCAGAGGGTCCTGTGCCCGGACCAAACCAGTTTCGGGTGCCTTCGACCAGGTATGCTCTTCTCCTTTGTCGGGCGGGCTAGGGTCTTCAGATGCTCCCCAGGAAGTGGAGCCAGCACCGGGGAGATGGCCCTGCTTTATTCAGACCCAGGCGACTGCTCATCCCACCATTCTTGCAACGATCGGCCTAGTGCCGTCGCACCCTACATCCTTGGGTCCCCCCAGCCCTGTCACTCACAAACCCAGACATACAATACACACTCTAGCAGAAGCAGGCTGGATGGTTAGGCAAGAGAATACCATCTTTCTAAAAGAGGTATTTTCAAACACAGAATGTTAAAATCATCTTTCCTAACAGATGCATCGTCCTATTCTGGGTTCAGGCATTCTAAACTCGACTCCCTACCTGGTTCCCTGAGCCAGTTAGGATTATAGGATGCTATAATCACAACTGCCCAGTATGGCCTACGGGGAACAGGTAGGCTTGCAATAGTGAAAAACGCGCTTGTGGGTAATTCACTACCAGGTCATGCCACACACTCCAAAGCATGACCTGCCTTTTACATGTAACGCAGCCTGCCTGCAGGCCTTCTGTAGGGGTGACTAACATGTCGCAACGGGAAGGGTCACAGACCGGCGAGTGGTTGCACTCACCGAGTCACACAGCGGCACAGGCTGCATACGGTGCTCTGCGGTGGCAGGCCAGAGTCATACTTTACGGGCGACTCCGGCGGGTGGCACAATCGGTGCTGTGAGCCCACCAGTCGCTTTTGAATTACAAGCCCCGGGCACCCATGTGCATGATACGAGGGTCTGACAGTAAATCAAAATACCAATCATGGAATCACAAATTCAATATTACTTTTCTCAGGGAGCTCTTGCACTGCGCACTGGATAGCAGTAGCGTGGTGCCCAAAGCGTCTAAACCAGCAAACATAAAAAAAACAGAAGAGGCAATCCATCAGAAAAAGAGGAAGGGAGACCCACGCCAATGGCACCAGGTCTAACAGCTACATATAGCCATTTTTTACTCTCTGTCACTTCCAGGCAAACCCTAGCAGTAAGAGAGTGAAGATGATCCGATTCATTTGTTTACGTGCTAATGGGTAACTCCTGTCACACAAGCTATGTTTCCTTATTTGCAATTGCCATATGATGTGCCTCAGATGCAATCAACGATTGACACAGTGTCCTCTTGGCAGGGATTCCTTTGCTCTCCAGGGCCCAGTTACCTCAAGATTACTCACTATGTAACACGTCTGTGCAAACATGCCTTTCACTGGATCCTCAGTTCCCCTGTCCTCCTTGTCAAGGCTGTTGTGCCATGCCATATTCCGCCCCACAAGGTTATAGGTGTCAGTTGCCTGCTGCGTGAGTCCTCCAGCGCAAAGGGGTCTCCCTGCACCACTTGGACCAATGGTCAAGCCTAGCAGTCTCTCCCATCACTGATGTACCTAGAAGCATGTACACTCATCTAGATATACATTCCATAGAAAGGGATTTATGGAGTCTAATGCAAACAAATAATGTAGCTCCTGCCTCCCTATCTGCTATAAAAAGACAACCATAGCTGGGGTGGAGAAGGCCTCTCAACTCCACTGCACCTGCTGCACTGAGTATACTGCGGGCAACGATGCACCTGCCAGCCATTCTTTCGCAGGCAGTCTAACAACCCCCTTAGATAGAGTGACATCTGGATGGAAATTTACTCACATGTACTGTCACACATCCATTGTCAACCCTGAATGTCAACTAAATCAAATTACTTCATTCAACCATTGAATAATTGTGTGTAATCTGTATCTTTGTCGTTTACATTCATCTTAGAAGCTCAAGATGTAGGCAGCAGAGCGATCCCTCCATTTACACAGAGTGAATAAGTTCTGGCCTCGGCCCAAACTGTCTCTAGTGTAAGACAGATCATAACACACAGGCCTTTCGCAGCAGAAACACCCAACATCTGGCAATTGCACTAAATTATCATGCTCAAATGTGAGCATCTAGGCTATTGAGCCACCCACACAGACAGGGGGCTAGATTAGCCTGTGAGATTCAGGGGGTGTGAATCTCACATTTCTCAACTAAACAAGTGGGAAAACCCAACACAGGCTGAGCAGACACGATTGTGGGCCCCCAGCCCCAACAATTAAGCAAAGAATGCATTTACTTTGAGGGTCACTCCTCAAAGCTATGCCCCTGCACACAGACCGACGTCACTCAACAATGCATGAAGGCCACCACCCACTCCTGAAAGAGGTTAATCACCAAAGTGACATGTTAAAAAGGTTGGGTCTGCACCCTGGAGGTAGCTGTACACAGCTCCTCGCATATGAACACCAGAGGCGGGCTCCAGCCGGAGGCGACCTGTTTCGGGACAGCTGGCCTTCAGCAGCCTGTCAACTTTCTTCAGACTTCTCTCCGCATCTTCTGCTGTTGCGATCACAGCCTCAAACCAGCAAAACTGTCATCTGGCCCTGTGCTCTGAGTGTCCCCTCCAGTCCTGACTTTACATCCGCAACACTTCTGGAAGGACTTGCTGAGTCCGCCACACATACCATGAGTCCGCTTGCATGGGCCTCTGCTGACCATTAGTGGCGGCCCCAGAGTGTGACCACAGTGAAACAGGTGGGGCCAGGCAATGGGAGAGCCGGCTGTGCCAGAGACTCGAAAAGACAGCTTCCCCTTGAGTATCTCAGGAAACGTCTGATCCTTTCCTGAACAAAAGCACTATTCCTCCGGTCTAATAATTCATTCTGAAATATTGCTGCCCTGGCCCTGTGAACAGCAGGTCTCCTGGGTCTGCTAAAGGCATTAGGAAGCTTGAATTTCGATTTTCATGTCTAATAACATGTGAAGAGGGCCGAGGGAGCCCAGCGTTGAGCCCTCTGTGACCCACTCACACGGGCTGACCCTCCGCTGCAGTGTTCGTGTCTGAGCCTGTCTGCCAGTGCTCAGGAACAGGCTCAAAGGACAGTACATGGTGGTTTATAAGGAAGAGTGTCTACCCTCCCTTTCAGGGACACCCTGCTTCCTTTGAAAATACTCTCTTTCTCGCGGTCTTCCAGTACCCGTGACTCACAAATCAAAGGCTTTCAAACTTCTTGGTGGACCTCTGCAGCTCCCTCACACTGAACAAACCCCCTCCCTCCCAGAAATGTGCATCTCCTATTCTGAGTGTTGCACGGGTGTGAGCATTAATGTTGGAATACACGGCCTTCGAATGTAAATTTTAAGTTTAGTTACATATATTCGAGATACTCATAGAAAGGCAGCACACGTGTCCCTATAGCTCGAAAAATAAAAATACACAGAAGTTAAAAATATTTGTTTTCTTTAAAAAGCTCTTGATATTAAAGAACAGTTCACAGACGCTGATTCACACCAAAAATCCTTCCTTTGCCACATGCTGTGGTTTAATTCCTATTGACATAAATACTTATGTTAGGCCCTGTTAATCAACTCCCCGCCAGTAAAAATAACTTCCAACTAATCTTGTCCTGAAATGTGGCAAGTGTATATATTCTTTCATTAAGTTTTACTCTGGAGCAGGATCCAATGTTACAAAACTTGTCAATCCTCCAAGTTTAAAATATCTAAAACATAAAATTGAAAGATTTAAATGAACATTCCAATTCGCAGATGTACTTGCCTCTTGTCTATCCTTGCCAATTCAAATATAGGAATTGTGAGAACTGGTTCCGGAGGCTCAATGGCATCAAAGGGTTACTGGGCCTAAACTATATCAAATGGGGTTAATTAACCACTGGTGACCAGGGATTCCCCTACTCTTGCTACCCTAACTTGAAAACCACGCACACCCACTTATCACTTGACTCTGATGTAGAGAGGACAGAGCTGTCCACGGCTCTCTCAGAGAGGATGGGTGGGTTTGAAACTCAGACTTCTGTAACACATATGATGACTCTCAATAAATCTTTGTGGTAGGTATCAGTACTTTCACTTTTAGAAAGGAAATGTACTTTAATTCACTCAGAAATACTATACAATAAATCACAAATGTATACAAAATATACAGTTGGCTAAACAGTAAAGCAAATAGTCAACAGGGCCTATGAAGCCTTCTATGTTATTGGGCCCCTCAAGCCAGTCCGAATACCGCAAGTGTAACATACCAATGCCATGCGAGTTGCCATGTTGCTTAGGTATGTAAAGCACCACTTCAATGCCAGAATCCATGAGGCCCCTCGGTATGTAAAGCACCATTGCTGTGCCAGAATCCACATTGCCCTAGTATGTTAACAACCATTGCCATGTATGACGCCACATTGTCCCAGTATGTAAACCACCACGACCATGCTAGAATCCATATTTCCCCAGTATCTAAGGCACTATTGCCATGTCAGTATTTCAGCATTGATCTCAGTAGGAAAACATAATCACTGTACTCTAAACTAAAATACTCACATGTGGCGATTGGGAACATTAAGACCCACTCTGCGCATGGCCTGAGGATCTGAGACCACCTTCTAAAGTATCTAAGGAAGTAAGAAACCTTGAATTTACCATTGACTCCAAATTATCAATTAATTCCCAAGTGGACAAGTTAGCAAGATCAAGCTTCATTACTATGAAAACTCTTGGACGCATTTTCCCTCACCTAGGAATCCCTTACAAGGTCCAAGCCACTATCTCTCTTGTACTGTCTAGACTTGATTGCGCCAATGGCCTATACCACGGATCATCTTTATCAACTATGAAAAAAGACTACAATGAATTCAGAACTCTGCTGCCATATTTCTCCTACATGTAAAGCAACAAGCCCACATCTTCCCTGCCTTGAGGGCCCTACATTGGTTACTGGTTGCTAGAAGCTCCACCTTCAAGCTGATTAGTATCACCCAAAAGCAATACATGGAACCGGACCCCTTTTCATCAGGAACAAAGTCACCAAACACATACAACAAAGGGAACGCTGCTCCAGATTGGCACCTTCCCTCAAAACCCCGGCATATAAGAAAAAAAACATTGGTGGTCCACCTTTCTCTGTTCAAACGCCAAACTATGGAAATCATTACCCCCAAACATAAGATTCATGGATAACTATCTTATCTTCAGAAGACTACTCAAGAGTTGACTCTTTCCTACATGAACACCATACTCAAACACCCAAATGTAAGGCATATGCCTGTTAATGTAAACGTATAATTTGGAGATATATATATATTTAGATGTGTGCATTTCTTTGCAGAAAATATATATACTGCTCATGGGTTAGAAATATATAGATATTCTTTTGGTCTGCTTGAAAAATGTATATATTACTTATGGTACATATATATATATATAATTTTATGCTTAACATATATGTATAGGTCACTGCATAGTTTCATATAAGTTATTTGATTAGGGGGCACATGCATCAAGGTAGGCTTTTGCGATTCCTTAATCGCGATTATTAAGGAATTGCAATTAAGGAATTGCAAAAGCCTATGCATGTAGGAATTGCTAAAAAAATAGCGAATCCTAAACATTCCTTAATTGCGAGTCGCAAATTGCGAGTCGCAATTAAGGAATGGCTTCTCATTCATTCCTAAGGGCCTATAGGCCCATAGGAATGAATGGGTATTTAATGCTCAAATGCCAAAAGGACACCCTGTTGCACCCCTGAAATTGTAATGTGCACCCATGTTGCACACACACATGCCCCAAGGGCATGTGTGTGTGTAACATGTAACTTTGAAAAAGGCACTTTAGTGCATTTTTCAATGTTTTTGCAAATTACCAACCAGTTTTTTTCCCCATAATTTGCGACCCCTAAAACCGAAATCGCTATTTTAAAGACCTTCTAGCATTGCATTTAAGGAATCGCAATTTGTGATTACGTGAATGCAATCGCAATTTGCGATTTTTGCATTTGGGATGATGCATCCCAAATGCAAAAATACCGGTCGCAAAGGGCCAGATTCTGAGAATGTGCCCCTTTGCGACTGGTTTTAAGTTTGATGCACGGGGCCCTAGATGCTTATGGATCTCAGTTTTATTTTATCTTATTTATCACAATATGTAATTATGATCATAACAATTGTTTCTATAAGTGTGTCACTATTTAAATATTGAGGAAAATATAAAGCAAAGATAAACAAACAAAAAAACATCAAAATTCCAATTTTTCTTTTTTTTTAAAATAAAAATACGCAAATAAATTAGCTTTACGTACAGCAACACTTGAAAGTTTGAGTTTCTAACTATCTATCCATATATGCACATATGGGACTTTATACAATACAACTTTCTATCTCTTTATTACTTTCCTTATGTATGTATACCCTTTCTATGTAGTTATGTATCTATATATTTATTACTTTACTCATACTATAGAAACAAAGTCTTCACTCTCTCCAATGCACTACTCTATGTCTTATCCTATATCTCTCTCAATATATCCTCTTTCTCCACTCTCTGACTCATCCCAAACCTCATTCTACTACTATGATCTCTCTAATAACCCTTTCTTGACTCTTCCCTCCTCTAAAACAAAAGTGAATCGGCCTACAGGAAAATTACATGGATTCCCAACAGTTAGTGCCTCTGAAAGGTGATTGGGGCAAGGTAGTGCAGGTCATGCAAGATAAACACATCATTTTGAGCATGTTTATGGTATATTTGATTGCAAGATCTAATCTGGTGCTAAATGAAATGTGCAATATTAATTTAATGAGAAATTTGATGAGCAAGTGCATATTTAATAAATGTGTAATATGGTGCCATGTTGCATCTGCTTTCAGTGGTAAAAAAAATTGTGAGTTTATGGGTGCTATATTGGTGCATAGATACACGTGTAATCATTGTAAACATTAATTCGTAGTTAACTTGTGTAAACTGATGAACTGGTCCAATGGTCCATGTGCAACTGATGAGAAAGTGGGGTCCAGGTTGAATGAACAAACAATGTGATATGTTGTGCCAATGGGGTTTTGAGGGGCAGTTGACCAAGGGAAGGTGTACCCCCTTGGGAATTTTGAGGGAATGATGCAGTCCAGGAGACTTTTTTGGGTTACTTTCTGTTACGGAGATAGTCCAAGGGATATATATGGAGCCATTTTGGGCTGCATCACCACCATTTTGTGAAAGGTGACCCGATGGCTGTTATAGGCAGTAAAGTTTTTGTAGGGAGATTCGTAGCATAGCGGACAATAAAATTGCCCAGGCGCTGCGCATGCTCAAAGAACCCGGGCACCTGGACTTGGCAGTGGAAGGCGCAGAGGCGGGTGTCAGCGGCCCAGCATGCTGGGCGTCGCAAGGTGTGGCTGCTGCGGTCTTGGCATGTTCCCTAGAGTAGGGCCATCGGTGCACCAGAGGAGAGCAAAGGTAGGTGTGTGGGGTCACTTAAGAGTTCAGCGAGCAACCCCGAACCTATATTTGAGTGGGCGCCGGGCAGAGCAGATGGCTCTGCAGACTGTACAGGTCGAGCAGGATGGCAGAGTGTGCAGAGGGATACCTCCACTAGGGAGGGAGAAGGAGGCCGCAGGAAGGTGAGGGAGGAGCAGCCAGTGAGCAGTGGGCCCTTCGGCGCAGAGGAAAACAGCGAGCTGGAACACGTAGCAGAGTAGCACAGGCGAGGGATGGGACAGGTATCAAGAAGGAGGAGTATGGTCCTTGTAGCGCCAGCACGGTGATCCAGTGCTTAATTTGGGGGGAGGAGGAGGTGGTTTTCGGTGCTCAGCACTTAATTGTTAACACTGGCACTTCTGATAGTCTGCCACGTGGTGGCGCTGTTTGTGTAATTTAGAGAAGGGCAGAACAAGAGTTGCTTCTTAATTCATTATACATTGAAAGCAACTAATACCTGCCATCTAAGTCATTCTGAGGGCCTGAAATAGTCTGACTTGGCACACTAGTAGGAGTGTGATGGTTAGCAGTTGCGGTGGTACTGACATAGAAGTGCCAATAGGGTCAATGGGTGGTGCAAGATGAGGACGAGGAGACAGGAAAAATGGAGGCAACACATGTGGAGGTGTGGGGAGGGGCACACAGAGGTGGCTGGGCTGAGCATGAAGACAAGGACAGAGGGAGGAGTGGGTTCCCTGGCCAGCATTTTCACTGCATCACAGCAGTGGCGTAACACAAGCCCCCACTGCCCCCACGGTGTGGGGGTCCCAAGCTCCAGGGGGCCCCCTCAGCACTGTACTCTACCCGCAGAGGTCCCAATTGAGTCCGGAGGGGGCCCCTCCGAGTACCTTGCAGGGGGGCCCCTCAAGTTTTGTTACGCCAATGGATCACAGGTGTTGGATGGACAAGGCTCCGCAGTGTTTAGAGTCACAGTGGTCTGGGGGAGTCAGTTGGGGTGCTTGAGGGCACAGGAGAGCGAGAGGCTGCCACTGCTGCGGCAACACCAAGGGGACTGGCATGGACTGTGGTCGGTGCAATGCTAGAATGGAGTAAAGAGGAGAAGGGAGGGGGATAATATCACAGAGCAGCTAGTAGTAGGACAGGACAGGACAATGGGTTTGACGATGAGATGGCCCATGTACACTTGGACGGGGTAAAGCAGGGGCATAACACCTGTGAGGAGGGGGGCTATCAGATGCCCAGCTAGATTATGAGGAGGACAGCTTAGAAGAGGGAGGGGTGTTGCATAATTATATGCTCTCAGAGGAGGATTGCAGGGGATGGCAAAAAAAGAGCTGGGAACGGGGGTTGTGGCTCACAATTCTTTGCCTAGTGTTGTGCAGGAGAGAATCATGGCGATAACCGTGCACCAGATAGACAGGTACAACTGGTTAAATGGGAGCCGACCTTGAAGCCAGGTAAGGGAAATTGTGCCATGGCTACGGCTCCAACGATGGTGTTGCCTGGGGTTGATGCATGGGGGAAACAGGAGAGTGGATGCATTAGGCTGCAGAAGGGCCATTGTGTGAAGGACACTGGTGTGGGGACGGAGGAGTATAGATTGATTGTCAAGGAAGGCTCCCCACCTCAGACAGATGGCAAACGGGGAGACGATTTGCCAAATGTGAGTACAGAGACCTCGGAGAAGGCACAGAACTGGGACAAGAAGGGGGATAGAGAAAGGGGAGGAGGGAGAGAAGACTGAATGTCTGTAAAGTAAAGAACTACAAATAAAGAAGCTGCCATATATAGGAGTGACCAAGTCTTCTTTAGGCGCACACCTTATGATGTCCACAAAGGAGAAGGTATGCAGAGGGGAGTATGTGGAGATGTTCAAGCTATTGCACAGGGAACTCAGAGCTAAGGAAGGGTCAACGAATAGGAATATGAATTGCCCAAATGGCCAAAGGTGCCGATGACTATCAAAAATTGGAGAGCAGCCTTTTTAAATCTGCGAGTGCGTACTGTGAGAGAGATTCCATGAGCGGTGCCTGGCATTATTTAAATACATGCATGTGATACAGAAGATGCGGATCACTTATGGAAGAGATGCCTGGGCCAGGCGCACAACACCCATTGGGCTGAAAGGGCTTCTGCCCCCCCATCGTGTGTCTCAGCCCTGGCTGTTACTGTGAGCTCGGCTGGGCAATGGCTGGAGTTTTATCTCCGGCACGCCCAACTTTTTCACAAGTCTTTAAAGACCATTTGCAGATTTACATACCTTTGTAAACTGGTTTCCAATGCTTAGTTTTTTTTCTGGTTCCAGTACCCACTGGGCCCCCACTCTGCTTATTCCTTACATTGTATTTTACATTTACTTCCGCAGTGTGAGAATGCTTTTCATGAAAGGGAATATAAAGTAGGGTTGCCAAAAGAAAAATGCCAGCCATGTGTTGTTTAAAGAGCCTGCAAAAACCTCGTCTTGACACTAAATAGGGTTATAAATAACAAAGTTATGTATTCATTTGTATTGTAACTTCTCTGTCTTTGTTCCCTTTATTTATTTGTCGTGGATCATTCTGGCAGTCCTAGAATACAATTAAAAGTGCTTTCTATTTATATTTGCTGTTCGAAGAATGCACAGATAAGTGCTGAAAATATGGCTTTCTGGGACATCAAATTAATAGGCTGGCAACCCTAATCATAAGACTGGAAGTTTGTTGCAGGATCAGAACATTATTTATTTTCTCACCCTCGATCCCTGATTAATTCCTCAATAGCAGGACGTTAAGTGGGCCGGGTCCTGCCGGTGCTCAGCACCAGCAGTTCGTAAAAGCAGGTGCCCAGACAGGTCCCTTTCGGGCTCTCCATTTTCACCCTCACACTCAGACTGGGAAAAAAAATCTTAACTCTGCAGCAGTTCACTGTTTTGAGGTAACTTGTATTTGTATGCAGTTCTGTATTGCTAAATTTCAAGAGCTTTACATCTTCATTTATTTTTTGGTAGGCACGGACGATTAAGTGATTTGCCCATACACACAGGATGTTGATCCCACGCTGAGACTCAAACCTGCTTCCTCAGCTCCAAAGTTGGCAGCTCTAGACATTGCGCCACAACCTCTTGCACAAGAACTAAGGGGCATATTTACAAGGGCTTTATCTAAGCCAAAAAAGCGGAGATAAAACCAGCGCCCTATTTACAAGAGGGTGCTAACATGTATAATCGCATGTTAGCACCCTTTTTCCCAACGCCTCCCTTTGCTTCTCCAATGAGATGCAAAGTGGGCGTCACTGGGCGTACTCCGGATGGATTACCTTGCAAATATCGCTGATGTTTACATTGCGATATTTACAAGGCAGCCCACATGATTTTAACAGACGTTAGATTTTGGCAAAAACGTCTGCTAAAATCCTGACTTGGCCATCCCTAACATAGGGGGTGGATTATGCTGATACGACCCTGTGGGTTGTATCAGCAAGGTTATCGCCGTTTTGCAGGGAACATCGCTGGAAAACCAGCGATGTTCCCTGCAAAAGGGCGATAACCTCGCTATCTCTGGAATTTTTATCGCCCTGGAGAAACGCGTTGTTAATACCAGGGCGATAGATTCCAGAGATAGCCTGCGATAATATTATTATCGCTAAGCACCGCCAGCTATAATTATCGCTGGCCTTTGATAATATGCCCCTAAAGCATTTTCATTATTATAAACAACAAAGCCATAGTTGTATGTATGCATGTAGTAAATGTATCTTATGCAACTAACAACCTTTGACAAGCCAATTGTCCTGGCTTGTTGAAGGTGTAATGTTACTTATGTAGCAGCAATAACAGAAGCAGTGAAATACCAGTTGGGCGGCACATTATGCTGAGCACAGATTTTTAGCATAACGTTTTTAACCCATGCCCTTAATTATGTTGCCCTTTTGAGAGACCCTCTTTAGGAAGCTGGCTCTGTATATACCATACCAAAATGAGGTATAGTGTGCACAGAGTCTAGAGGAACTCCAAAGGTAGGCAGAGTTAAAAGTAGATTGCACCTTACTCTCTATTTGTGGGCGAGCTGTAAGGCTTTATCAGAGGGTAGTGTTAAGCATTTATTGTACACACTCAGGCAAGAAATGATAGCACACACTCAAAGACTGAACTCAGAACAATTTGTTTGTATAAAAATTTTAATTAGTTATTTTATTTCTAAAACCAAGCCAGACCTGGTGCAGGTAAGTGAAATAATACTTTGCAAAATTATGCAGTGATTTACATTTGAATGCAGCTTCAAATGCAGTTGGTTGATTTACAGGTAAGTCAACAGTTTGAAATTACTTTTCAGTTACTTTACAGATTACTGTGCACGTTACGTTTTAGATTACTTTTTAAGTTACTTTTGCTAATCAGTGTGATATGCCTAGATATCACACAGAGACATTTCCTAGACAAAAGGTAAGTAATTTGGTTTTTACACATATGCAGTTTGTTCAATGTTTCATACAGACCAACTCCACACTTAAAGGAATTTTCAAGGAAGAGTAGTCAATGCAGTCCTATGGGAGAAAATGAAGTGATTGGTTTGTAGGTAAGTACTGGTTTGTGAGAGTTTGTATTTTGGGGTTAGAACCAGAGTCCCCCTAGGGTAGAGGATGCTGGAGCCCAATGTTATCCAATCGGGGATAGGGTGCCTACGGTCGGTGGCTGCTCACAAGCAGGCCACAAGGTTGTGGGAGCAAAGCTCCTGGTGTTAGGCTCAGGTAAAAGGGGGGTCCAAGTTAGCACACAAGGTGCACCCACAGCGGCACAGAGGCGGCCAGGTGCAGCGTGCTGTTTTGGCATCAAGTGCCCTGTTGTTTTCAATGGGGATTGCTGGTTTTGGTTTTTAGCTGCAGGCTCGGTCCAGGAAGACTTCTGGGAGGAGCCAACAGCAGGACAGGTAAGTTGGAGTGCTCGGGGATGTAGGTGCACCTCGGGTTCTCTTCTCCAGGGCGCAGAGCGGCTGGATGCAGGGTGTCATTTGAGGTTGGATTTCACATTACCGGGCCACTCGTGGTTTGGGGGGTCTCCGTGCAGAGGCTGCAGGCGACGTCGGTGAGTCCTGGAGGGGTCAACCCACAGTGGACTCGGACTCTGGAGCACTGGGAGACTTCGCTGGGACCAGTGGGCCACCCAGATTCGGGCCGTAGGCATCCAATGCAGTGGTGGTTCCAGGAGTCTGGTCTCTTTGTCCTTAGCAGGCTCAGAGTCTGTCTTGAGAGTTTCTTTTGGACAGAGCTGCTGTTCACAGGAGATCCGGTCTTTGTTGAAGACTGTCAGTCCTCCTGATGGGCAGGTAGGGCTGGGGTCAAGTCAGTTCTTCTCTGCAGTCTCCTCTGCTGGGCGTCTCCTTATGTCCTTCTTCTTCTTAGGTTGCGGCAGTCTGTCTTCTTGGTTCAGGACTGCCCCCTAAATACTGAATTTAGGGGATGTTTTAGGGGTCTCGAGGTCAGTAGCCAATAGGCTACTGACTGCTTAGTTTGACTACACCCTTGGTGTGTTCACCCCAGGTGGGGGAGTGGAAACAATCCCTAATCCTGATTAGAGAGTGCCTGCCATCTGCAAGATGGCCAGCACTGAAGAGTGGGCTTCACCTCGCCTCCCCCACCTGAGGAGTGGGATTGGCAGAGGTGGGCACACCTTCGGGGCTGTGCTAATTTATCCCGCCTGTCTTCCCGCCGAAAAGGAGGGGAGACAGGAAGGGAGCCTGCTCCCGATAGCAGGAGAGGCTGGGAGTCATGTTAGAAAAGCAGCAAGGCCTTTGAAGCTTCCCTTCGCACAGATGGCTGTTCCTGGCCTGGGAAGGTGTGACCACCTCAACCCAGGAAAGCCTTTGTTTCTGGGCTCAGAAAGCAAAGGCTCCTGCCTAAGGGGTCCAGAAACATGTCTTGTGGTGACAGGCTGGTGTGTACCAGTCAGTGACCCCACCAGAGGCGGTTCGTTTTTCAGGGGGCATCTCTAAGATGACCTCTGAGTGCGTTGTATAATAAATCAGACACTGGCAAAAGTGGGGGTTTATTATGCTGAAAAGTTTCCTACCAAACTTCCCACAGTTCAGTAATGCCAGTATGGTGCTGTGGAGTTTGTAATGACAAACTCCCAGACCATATACTCTTTGTGACTTTACTGACGCGCTTAAGGCTACCAAGGTGATCGGAACAGTACACTCGACCCGGCAGCTCATGGGGAGCCTGGTAAAGGGCTCCTTTAACTTTTACATTGATATTACCTGCATTTTTAAAATTAATTAGTTCAGTACGCTAGGTACTGTAGCTTGCGGAGCACTTGGGAAAGGGCTCGTAATTCTGACAACCATTAGCCTGCATATTTTAAATTGCACTTTTAAAACTTTGCAAAACTGCTCAGTTTGCTCACCTATTTACACTGTAATTGATTTGTGTCCCTCCCCGGTCCACCACGGACTATTCTGTTTGTGTGGAGGGAGGTGCCACCCACCGGAAGTGACCCACAAGCACTTCCGCCGGACACCAGAATTGATGTTAGCAGTCTAGCTGCCTACCTCTCTACATAAACTGATGCCTGGCCCGACGCGCAGCGGACGCGCTTATGGCTACCAAGGTGATCGGAACAGTACACTCGACACTGCAGCTCGTGGAGCACCTGGTAAAGAGCTCCTTTAACTTTTACATTGATTTTACCCCCATTTTTAAAATTAATTAGTTCTGTACGCTAGGTACTGTAGCTTGCGTAGCGCCTGGGAAAGGGCTCGTAATTCTGACGATCATTAGCCTGCATATTTTAAATTGCCCTTTTAAAACTTTGTAAAACTGCTCAGTTTGCTCACCTATTTGCACTGTAATTGATTTGTGTCCCTCCCCGGTCTACCGTGGACTATTCCGTTTGTGTGAAGGGAGGTGCCACCCACCGGAAGTGACCCACGAGCACTTACGCCTGACACCAGAATTGAGGTTAGCAGTCTTGCTGCCCACCTCTCTACATAAACTGATGCCTGGCCCGACGCGCAGGGGACGCGTGCAGGGGGCGTGCCTAATGCAAGCCCCTCTGTGCCCGTCTGCGCCTGGACGTCGCCAGGAGCAGGAACCCCTGCCGGTTTGGCCCCAAATCCAACACATAGGACTGATGTTCTCCGTACCTACACTAGTCAAGAGCTGGTCAGGATTAAAGACGATTATTCCTCTAGACACAGAGGAAATACGGCATGCATCACATCTGCAGAAGCAGTAGCACCATTCTCATGTAGATCCTGCCGATTCCAAAGTTTGGAACAAGCACAGCCCCAGAGTTATAAAACTTCTACTGATCAGGGAATAAATAAACCCTCCCACACCAGCGATAAGAAATGCTCTCCCCAGATCCTCCACAACAACGGAGGCTGGAACTGTTTTTTGGCTAATGTCAGATCGTTGCCCAAACATGCAGTCAATATTTGGGATATGCTTTCCTCCACACGCCCTTATATAGGGTTTCTGACAGAAACCTGGACTACACCATACTCTAACCCTGCAATAGCAGTGGCATTTCCAGATGGCTATCGCATCCAAAAACTGGACAGACCGCATAGAGTAAGGGGAGGAATAGCCATTGTCTATAGAGACCCCATCAATATCTCCATCCTATACCAAATCTGCAGTGACATGCTGGAGATCTTAGTTTTCAAAATTGATTTACACTCACGACTTAGCTGGAAAGGAGCTCTTGTATATCATCCTCCGGGACCACTCTCTAACTTCACTTCACAACTTATGGAACTCATCTCCCCACATGTGATCTCAACCAGGAATTTCTTACTTCTTGGTGATTTTAATGTGCACAGCGAAAATCCTGCTAATCAAGAGGCTTTTACTCTTCTGACAGATCTGTCCACACTCAACCTAATTAAAATAAACAATGAGCCCACTCATCTGGAAGGACATACGCTAGATCTAATTCTTACTAACTCCCCCAACATTACTTACGGGGCAACCTGTCCCCTGACATGGTCAGATCATTCAATGATTGAGTTCCGAATCAACGGTCCCAAGGAACATACCGCTCCTAAACCACATTCAAAAAAGTGGTATAGACAGTGGCATAAACTCACACCCACACAGTTCCAAGATATTTTTTTACTCCACCACAAAACTCCGACTCTGATAGTGTAGAGGGGCGCTTAGCCTCCTTTAATACCAGCTTGACATCCACTATGGACCGCCTAGTCCCCCTGAAACAGTGCCCTCCCATTACTAAACGCCACCAGGCAACATGGTACTCTGCCACTCTTCGGACCGAAAAAACGTCAGCGCAAAAAACTTGAACGTCACTGGCGCCTCTCACATGACCCACAAGATAAAGAAAGATTCAAGTATGCACTGACTCAGTACCACAAAAACCTGAAAAATGCCCACAAAACGCATATTGCTTAGCAACTTGAACAAGCAGGGAACACTCCGAGAACTCTCTACCAGATTTTAAAAACATTTACCACCCCCAAGGCCTGTGATATTGAAGAAGCCCCATCTCAAGCATTGTGTGACAACATAGCAAATCATCTAACCCAGAAAATTGAGATGATTTACAATAAAATCACTTCGACTAAGGGCTCTCAGATAGGCCCTAAGATTGACCTTCCACCGGTTATTCCTAATGCATTAACACTGGAGAATTTCCGACACTTACACCGGAGGAGACAGAAGCTTTATTAAAAGTTGTCAAATCAGGGTCTCCACTAGATCTTATTCCTGCCAAAACTGCCTCCACACTATCCAAGCAACTTGCTGGCCCCATCTGTTCTATCCTAAACTGTTCTCTGAAGGAAGGCATTCTCCCATTAAAGTGTAAAGCCGCACAAATTCTCCCCATCAGGAAAAATCCCAAAGTCCCCATGGAAGATGTATCCAACTACCGCTCCATCTCTTTGCTCCCCTTATAGAGCAAACTACTGGAAAAGCACATCATCAAGCACCTGTTCGTTTTCGTTGAATCCTCGAACTGTTTGGATTCCTCTCAATCTGGATTCTGACTCAGAAATAGTACAGAGTCTGCGCTGGTCAGTCAAAGATAATATCAGAATGCTGTTGGATAATGGTCATGCGGTGCTGTTGGTGCTGCTTGACCTGTCTGCAGCGTTCAATACCATCTCCCACCAGACTCTACACAGGAGACTTGGAGAAAGACATAGGCCTTAAAGGGAATGCTTTGAAAGTGATGCCTAACTTCCTGTCTGATAGAACTCAGACCATTAACCTGGGCCCCTTCCGCTCGCAGACCACCAGAGTGACTAAGGGAGTACCACAGGGCTCCTGTTTGAGCACCACTTTATTCAACATCTGTGTTACTCCCTTGGCGGGACTACTGAGGAGGTTAAGATCCATTCCTATATCCTACGCAGATGACACAAAACTTCTACTCTCCTTTGACAAAGCCAACTCCGACATTCAGATCATCTTCTCGGAGGGTATGAAAGTCATCGCGGACTGGATGAGCGATAATTTTCTGCAGTTCAATGCAGAAAAATGAGAAATAATGCTGTTAGGAGAAGCAACGGTAAAGTGGTCACCTAGATGGTGGCCAGAGGAACTAGGCTCTACCCCAAGTCCGAAAACAGGTGGTAAAAAAACCTAGGAGCCCGAATAGACCACAAACTAACATTGGGGGAGCACATCACCTCTATCACTGGAGCATGTTTCCACAACCTTAGTCTTCTCAGAAGAGTCTTCCCTTACTTGCCACTTTCCACACGGAAAACCCTGATTCAGGCTTTAGTATTAAGTCGTCTGGACTACTGCAACGCTTTGCTGATTTCAGCGAATGAAAGCTCCTTAAACAAACTGCAGGTAATCCAGAACACTGTGGCTCACCTGGTGGCCAATGCCCCCCCCCCCCCAGAACAGCGTATCTTCCCTTCTTCAAAAACTGCACTGGCTACCGGTGCGGAAGAGGATCAAGTTTAAGATCTGCTGCATTGCTTACAAATCCATTAACAACTTGGGTCCCAGTTACCTAAATGACAAATTTGTCAGCTACTCCCCTTCCAGGCACCTCCATTCTGGATCTAAAGCACTTCTCCCTATCCCGCGCTTCAAAAAAACCTGTTTGGGTGTCAAAGCCTTCTACCACCTAGCCCCACTCTACTGGAATATACTCCCCATCCATCTACATCAATGTACGGACTACCTGGTGTTTAGAAAGCTGCTGAAAACTATACTGTTCTGATTTGTTTCTCCTCTGTAGATTATAGCAGCCTTAGCGTGGAGATACCCTGATGGGGTGGTTCGGTTGCTTTATAAATTAAATAAATAAATAAATGAAATTACAATATCTCAAAATGGACTTAGACACTGTAGGAGTACAGTGCTCATGCAACCTGTACTCTCACCATTTGTATTGTGCACCCAGCTAGAGGGGTGTCTTACCTATACTATAGTCAGTGGGTTTCAGGCATGGCACACAGTAATGTGTGCCATGTCACCACTTCACTTTTCTCTGCACCAAAACATGCAGCCTGCAATGGCAATGTGTGTGTGTTAAGGTACAGGACCTCTAAGGGTGACAGTTTTGGGAAATAACACAGGCGCTGGGAACCTGATTGGCAGGGACCCAGGGCACATCAAGACAAAGTGCATCAGAAATCTAGCAAATATTAAGGGGGGGGTTACTGCAACAGAAACCCAGCTATCTACACTACCCAGTTTATTCATCACACTTACAGCCCTGCATAATAGCAATAGTTTAACTTATATCTGAAACTCTATGCTGCTGTCAATAGCATGCTGAGTTACTTCAAGTGTCTGGGAATGCGTCCTGCATTCAGACAGCTCACTCCTCATTCTCGCCCTTCACTTTCACGCTCACCTGCACTCACAGCGATCACAATGCACTCACACTGATCACCATACACTCACACCATTCACCCTCTCACCTTGCACTCACAGCAATCACTCTGCACTCAAAATGCACTTGCGCTGTTCACCCTGTAGTCACACAAACACACTACTCACCCGCAATCATGTGACACTTCTCCCACCTGTCCCCCTCACTGCTCAATCTGCAATCTCACTCAAATAAGCCC
The DNA here is from genome assembly GCF_964204655.1 of Triturus cristatus. Taxonomy (NCBI): domain Eukaryota; kingdom Metazoa; phylum Chordata; class Amphibia; order Caudata; family Salamandridae; genus Triturus; species Triturus cristatus. The sequence continues at coordinate 798,012,414 of NC_140583.1, read as the reverse complement.
ATTACTAACCAGGTATTCATTCATCCCACTCTGCATTATACCCGCACCATATGGTCACCTCACTCACCCTGCAGTTACTCCTCTTACCCTACTCTCACACTGTTGCATCGCTCACCATGGACTCACATGGGCACTCCTGTCACCCACACAGTGCAGAGGATTAATGTGCCTGCTACAAAGAACGGGTACCATGCAGATCACAGAAATGTGAGAGCGTACTGTCAGTAGGGTTATAAAAAATGAAATGTTTGTCAGAAAGGTGCTATTGAGAGATGAGGTGCATTGTTGGTGAGTGGTACTGAGGGAATTCATTGGAAAAGGAGGAAATGGCAGAAGGTGCGCCAAACAAAAATGTTGCACCGTGTGCGACCAGTGCTACCGCCAGCCCAGGCTGGGAGTGTTAGCCAAACCCCCCTCCCCCCCGAAGTTTGGGTCTGGTTGAGCCCCTGGCTTGGGCACATTATGATGACGAGTTTCTAGCATGCATGCTGCTTGACTCTGAAGCTAAATGGGGGGGGGATGATTCTGATTTGTGGCAACATATGATGGGCCCCTCCAAACTTGGAAAACCATATTTACTGCCAGCGTTCTACCAGTAGTATAACGGCCCTTTCAGGGGCACCCCACCCAGGGAGAGGTGGGGGCGACATCAAGGGGACAAAGTGGGCACTGGGAGCCTGCTGGGACTTCAACAAAGGCTTATGTACGAGGAAGTACTGTAAGTTCCGGCATGAGTACTCAAAATGCGCTAGGAAGCATGCAATTATACACTGCTTCGGGGTGGCAGGGGATCCCAGGCCAGGCAGTGGCAACCACATCCAGGGAACACAGGTTCTCAGCAGCATGGACAAGCTACAAGCTTTAGAGGAGCTTGGGGAGTTCGGGGGACAGTGGGAAAGGGCTCATACACCAGTTAAGTTGGAGAGGTAGGATTTTTGGCTACAGTACTATGATACGGAAGAGGATGCTACTCTGCTGAGGGTGGGGTTTCTCTGGGGATTCAGATTGGGTTATGAGGGCCCAAGAGTGAGCAGGTGGAGAGAAAATTTAAAATCTGCACGTGAACATACTCGGATGGTGCGGAAGAAACTGCAGAAGGAATTGCAGGATGGCAGGCCCGTTTAACGATTGGTTGATTGAGGAGTTGATTTTGTACCCCATAGGAGTGGTTCCTAAGAAAGAGAAGGGGCAGTTTAGATTGATTCAACATCTGATGTGACCCAAAGGGAGCTCAGTTAATGATTTTATAGCTGAAGACTTGGCTTCGGTGTCATGGTTCTCAGTTGATGTGGCAATGTCCCTAGAGGAACAGGTGGGAAAGGGGGCAGATGTGCCCAAGAATTACATTAGGTCGGCATTCCAGTTGCTGCCAGTGCAACACGGCGATTATCAGTTGCTGGGATGGGGCGCTCAATGTCATGCACACTATTTGAGTATTTCCGTTTATTCTTACAGTTGGTTGTTCTCGGGGAGTACAGGTGCCATGTGTGGGTGAAACATTATTTGGATTACTTCTTTTTTGTTAGCCCAACGGGCTCTGCGGACTGCCAGTGGTTGCAAGGAAGTATGCAGGAGCTCTTGGGGGACCTGGGAGTGCCTTTAGTAATGGAAAAGACTGTGGGGATTAGTACTGTTTTGTTCTTTTGGGAAAAGAACTAGATTCAGTAGCCATGGAAGCATGTTTACTGCAGGATAAGAAAATGGCGATGCAATTACTGCTGGATGCAAAGGACAAAGTTACAGTAAAGGAAGTGCAGGTGCTGCTGGGACTTTTGAATTTCGTCTGCTTAGTGGTAAGGGCAGGGTGGACCTTTTGTTGGTACCTTGGGATGTCTTGGTCTGGTTTGTCTATGCTCCATCATCATGTGAGAGTGTCTGCGAGGAAGGATTTACGCATGTGGCGGGGTTTAGTTGAATCCTTCAATGGCATTCCGCTGCTCATCCTGAGGAAATTAGAGTTGGACTTGCAGATTTACTCTGATGCAGCTGGTGGCATGGATTTTGGGTTGTACAGGATGGAGCAATGGGGTACAGAGGAATACCCTGCAGCATGGGGGTCAGAGTTTTGCTTTTCTGGAGTTTTTTCCACTGGTGGTGGCAGTAACAATGTGGCACATAGAGAAGGCACAAAGGAAGGTGCTCTTCAGGATAGATAACATGTTGGTGGTGCAAATTGTGAACAGGCAGTCTGCAATAGGGGTACGGGAAAGTAACACGGTGTCATCTGCAAATAATAATGCAGGAATTGACAGACCCCAACCTGGGACAATCATGTACGCAATTTAATTAATGGTGCACCAGATGATTGATGTAAAGCGAGAACAGGATAGGGGAAGCACGCAGCCAAGGCTCACTCTGCGGATAATAGGTATTCGATCTGTGAGCTTCCCCCAATTCCCCACCTCACTCGGGCATAATTCCTTTTGTGAAGTCTGATAAGTATCTCCAATAAGCAAGGATTGACACCCATTCTTGCCATAGTGGGCCACGATTGTTACGTAGGAACCAGGTCAAAGGCGGCCCTCAAGTCTACAAAGGCTATGAAGAAATGGTTGTAAGAGAGCACCAAATACTTTCATCATAAAAGATTTAAGCGGAAGATCTGATCAATGGTGCTCACTTTGGTGCAGAACCCTGCTTGGAAGGGAGATAGGATCTGCTGGCCTTTTGTCCCACCGCTAGCTCGCACCCTGCCAATAAAATTTTGAGTTGGCACACTGCTTGTGAATACATTTACAGATAGGTGGGCTTCTGCTGGCTTGAAAACACAGAACTGCAATTCTGTAATAACCGAATTGAGGATGTAGAAAACCTACTTTTTTCTGTCCTGCATATGATAAACCCAGGAGTTCCTGGTTAAGGACAATTTGCATTACCTTGGGTGCAAGACAGTACAGCTAAGCTTACCGAATTCTAAGATCTGACTGCAGCATTCCGATGGCACTAAGTCTCCGGTGCTACCTACTAGCTGTTTGGCGTACAAGGAAATCCATCGAAATCTTGCTGTAGTATTCCAACTCGTCATTCGGTTCTGCACAATGCTGGCCCATGCAATTATAACTGTTGTTACACTAAATGTTGTTTTGAATGAACTGCAATGATTTTAACTGTTACCAAGTGCTCTGCTGTCATATCTTGTACAAGTATTGTTTTTTCTATAAGTATTTATAAAAATGTTTTTAGATTGTTATTGCATGTTTTATGGGCTTGATCCGGAAATAAACAACTTTGATTAACAGTAACTCGGTATGCCTAGGAATTTTGTGATGTGCACCTGTTTCAATAAAAGCGGCCTTTTTCACACAAAGATGCGTCAGTGGTCACAGGTGCAGTCAGTGAGGAACTGGGTGCTGATTCAATCTACCTGTAGTGCCCAGCGTCAAATTGGTAATGCGGGCACTAGGGCAATGCCCGAGGGGCCGGTGTCCAGTTCCAGCTGTGGGCTGCTTTTATTTAGCAGTCTGGGGGGGCGATTTGGGCGGTGTCTCTGTTGTTCGGATACAGCCAGCGGCCCAGTGGGTGGGAGTGGCCTTTCTGGAGGCAGATGGGCGCTCATTACCTCCAGTTTAAAAAGAGGCAGAGATGTCACCAGGGCCGGTCCTAGGATTTTCGGGGCCCTGGGCAAAAGGGAATGTGCGAGGCCCCTGAAATTTACATAAGTGACACCTTCTGATCTTGGGGAAGCTGCTTTGTGCAGACTCCAACTGGGCTGCAGATCCTCGTCTCAGCCACCCAAGCACCTCTTGTACAGCCCATTTCGGACTGAAGGTGTGAGAATTGCTTGGGGGCTGAGAGTTAAACCTGTGTGGACTAAAGTGCTGACAATGGGCGCCCTGCGGAGTCTCTGAACGGGTAGCACAAGAGGGGTCCCCCTCCCCTAGGCCTTCCCACTCCATCCCTTAGAGGCCCCAGGATGGGGGCCCCTTCCATGAGCCCAATTGTAAAGAGACGCATTTCCTTCACTTTGAACGGCAGGGGTACACGAGGACTGGAGGGGTGTTGCCATTGTGCGGGGCCCCATCCTTGTAGGCAGAGTGCGAGGCCCTGAGCAGCTGCCCACACTGCCCATGCCTAGCGCCGACCCTGGGTGTCACTCCCTTTCTCTCGCTGGGCCGGCCCATTAATGTATGCATACTGAGTGGGTCAGGTGGCCTGAGAGTGGCCTCAGTTGTTTCAGGTGTGTTTCACCAGTGTAAACTAATCCATGCATTTTTTTTTTACCCCTTCCCCCTTTTTCTAAATAAAATGTTGTCCAAGCAGTGTTTTGAGGAAAGGCAAAATGAAAATGTGGGCCACTTTTTTTTAAGTGCGCGGGCCGATTTTTAATCCCAATCCAACCCTGGTAGTGCCTAACTATTGAAATCGTGGATGCCTTTAAATTGTGAGGGCTTACGTAGCAGGCCTTTACTCTAAGTGAGTAAAGTGTCACCTACGAGAGAAATTGTGGCTTAGGGGCAAGTGCTACCTCCTTTATAATTGGGCAGCTAGGTTAGAATCCCGGGCTCACTTCAACATCCTGTGAACCTGGCCAACTCGCCGTGCCGTGAAAGAATGTGAGTCGTAAACCTTCTCGTGTACAGTGCCCTGGGCCAAGTCCATGCTATCAAAAAAATGCAAAATAAGGACACCTGAAAATCGCACACATACACCCTCAGAGCCGCATGTCGGCCAGAGAGTCACACACCACAGATACAGAATCAAACGTATTGCACACTATACATAACGACAAACACGATAGAGACACTACACAGAGTAGAAAACTACACTTAAGAGACAAGACACATCCCTCCTCCTTGAAGCCTCACAACACAGCCTCAGCACTATCCCACACCACTCACTGCACGTCTAACCTCGTATTTCACTTTCTCTCTATATTGGGAGGTGACAGCCGTGATTAAATTCGGATATTGATCTATTTAAACCTGTGTTTAAGCTCCTAAGCCCCCCTTACTTTCTCTTCTGTGTGCGCCCTGACCTATGCGAGGACGGGAAAATAAAAATACCAGAAGCCTGGCGCCGCGGAGACCCCCGAGGGGCTTGGATAGAAATAAGTGTAATGTTTGTGGCTACACTTGCCTGTCATGGACACCATGAAGTGACGACCCACCCAAAGCCTTCAAGCCCGTTTTACTGAAACGCTCCGTCTCTTCTTTCATCCTCCTCGGCTTCCGACGCATTGAACACTTCCCAGAGGACTTCATTAGCAATGTCCAGATATTTTAAGTTTGGACGAGAAAGGTTTGTCAGCATTTTCGGACGCCTGTTGCTGCTGAATATACAGAGTTAGTGAATGCAACTGGGACAAGAAGATAGGACAAATATAAATCCGTATTTCCTGTCCGTCTCTTCGCACACAAACACATTATCCCAAAGAGGACCTATGTAGGTATGTACGCACATCCATAGTGACCTGTATGCCACTCTCCGTCTCTTGTGGAAGCACAGCGGAGTTGTAGAAAGGGACCGATCAAGGCGCCCAGCAGAGCTGTGCGAGGAGCCAGATGTTCAATCGAGGCGCTATCTAACGATATACGCACGCAGGTGTATATGGAAGGGCCATGCGCGGAGGTCAGCAGGGGCAACCGAGGAGCTCAGCCGGGTATGAAGGGAGAGGAACGGATCCACATAAGGTGCCCAATAGGGCTACACAAGTAGCTCTGCACGCGCTTGAGTGGCGCGCAGAAGCAATTTGTCAGGTGCTTAGAAGCACCATGTGACGAGGTACCCAGGGCTATGTGAAGAGGTCTGCAAGGCTTTGCGGGGAGGTTAGGAACCGTTCCCAGCAGACCCATGCAAAGAGCTCAGTTTGGCTATGGTTGACCTCAATCAATGAGATGATCTCCATGAGATGAATATATTACGGTTATTTCCTTTTTTCAACTATTTGATGTGCGACCGGCCTCGCTCCTAGAGAGTTTTACCAGGAGCATATCATGTTAGCATCTTCACTTACAGGAAGTGCTGCACTTAAGGCCAGTGTGGTCCAGCTGAGATGGGACTGAAGAAGGAAGGCAAAGAGTGAACGCGAACCGGGGACAGTGCGTGAGAACACAAACTGCCCTTTCTGTGGATTTACATTGCAGACATTTACAGTTCAGAGTCTCAGGGAGGTACGTCATGCTCCCAGAGTTTTCTATCAAATCTCTTCTGGTGTCTCCAGGGCGCCAGTCTTCTGTTATTTCTATTTATCTGCCGATGCAGAGGTCACGACCCCACAAAAGAGAAAGTAAAGGGAATTGATTAGCAGATTAAATGTGGGTTTAAAAGATCAGTATCAGAGTGCTGTGATAGCTGCCACAGTTTCGTCTTCACGCAAAAGGTAGGTGTGAGTACGTCGAACGTGTGTCAAGCATGTCTGTGTGTGTGTGGTGTGCTCTGTACTGTTTTTATTGGGGAGTACAGTATTTGACGTGCGTGCGGTATGTCTCAGTATATGTCCTGCGTTGCGTCACGTGTACACATTGTGTGTTTGTGTGGCGTGTTCTTTTTTGTGTATGGTGTGTGAATCGGGTGTATTAATATGGGTGTGCAGTGTCTTTCGTTCAGCGTCCTTCCTCTGGAACTCTCTGTTGCATGTAAAATAATGGAATGTGTTTGGACATCCCTGCAACGGAAGTGCCCGCCCAACGTCATCCAGAGCAAGAACTGTCATCAAAGACCAAGTCTTCGAGCCCATAACGGTAAAAGTGGACGCTCGCCGTCCCTCCGGTCCCTGCGTGTCTGCGCACTGCGTCAGCACCTCGTGTCTCTGTGTGTGGCCTCGGGACGCGGCGCCAAGCCTACAGGTGCAACCGAGGCGATCCGAGGTCTAAATGAGCGTGAAGAGGGCAAAGGTCACAGGAATTCACAGGGCGTGAAAGTGAGAGGGTGAATGACCTTTTTCTGAACTCCCACCCCCCTCTTTCCAGAAGGTAAAGTCTTGAAATTCTCCAAGTGTTAATCATGGGATATTTATGGCCCGGTCCTTCCGTCGAGCTTCTCAGGTGCAGATCGTTCATAAGAAAAATATTGCATGAAATTATTTTTTATAGGAACTATACATCTGTAAATCATTTATTCAAAATATGTTAGTATTGGTTGAGGGGCTGTTAAGATGGTCGCCACTCATCAGTGTTTTCGATTTCTTTTCGTAACCTTATGCTGCTTTGGCCCTTCACGGGTTTCTCTTTAGGGCTACCCCGTGTCTCCCTTTGCAAGTTTTAATTAAATGCTATTATTATTATTACTGTCATTTGTAGAGCACGCAGCTACCTCCAACGGAGGTGTCCCGGCGCTTGCAGAAGAGTAGAGAGGATTTTGGGTATTGAAAGAATTAGATACGGTCGAACAGCCATGTTTTCAGGTTTTTCCTGAAAACCCGTTCTGATGGAGATTTCCGCAGGTGTTCTGGCATAGAGTTCCATAAAATAGTGGTTCTTACCGAGAAGGCCCTGCCGCCAATCCTAGATTTCTTAAAACGAGGGATTACCAGTAGCTCCTGTTGGTTAGAGCGAAGTGCCCTAGTTTGGCGGTATTTCCGGAGTCTATTCTTAAGGTAGGATGGCCCTAAGCCTCGGGATGCTCTAAAGGCCAAAGACAATGCCTTAAATTCAATGCGTCTCTTTACAGGTAGCCAATGAAGGCTCCGGAGATGAGGGGATATATGATGGCGAAAAGGGACCCTCCTAATGAGTCTTGCTGCCGCATTTTGTATGACCTGCAGCTTTCTGACAAGATACTCTGGCATCCCAAGATATAGACTATTGGCATAGTCCAGCTGGGATATGATCATTGCATGGACTACTGATTTTCTACAGCTAATTGGCATTAGCTTCAGGAATCTTCTCAGGGCTTTTAGCTTCCAGAAGCAGGCGGCAGAAACCTGGCCTATCTGAGATTTGCCTGACAGATTAACGTCAAATTTAAATCCCAGATTTCTGGCTGAAGTTGACGGTACCGGTGGGGGGTTCATTTCCGCAGGCCACCAGAGTTCTGACCTGGGGGGAGAAGGTTGGTTAAAAAAGAGTATCTCCGTTTTATCAGCATTTAGTTTCATACAGTTATCAGTCATCCAGGAGGCCACTTTTAGTAGGCATCTCCTAAAGTTGGTGAATGCAACCTCCGAGTGTTCTCTAAAGGAAAATACAAGCTGAGTATCATCAGCATAGGAAGCCGGGGTCGCTGGTCCTGCGCTGGGCTGGCTGCAATCGTTTCTGACGGAAAGATGCTTCCAAGTACAACAAGGGACATGCCGATCAGCGGAGGTGTCACTAGACCAGGGAGTGCCTCAGGGCTCGGCTCTTAGCCCTACTCTTTTTAATCTATATATGGCCTCACTAGCAAAAGTGGTACAGTCCTATGGGGTGGAGTTGGTGTCGTACGCTGACGACACCCAACTGCTCATCTCCCTATCACAAAACACCTCCAACACCCCCCACAATTTCAAAGCATGTATGCAGGCCCTAGCTGAATGGATGGACGCCCACTGTTTAAAACTCAATGGCTCTAAAACTGAGGTGTTGGTGGTAGGGGGAAAAAGGGAAGACTGGTCGGATGAATGGTGGCCTACTTGTCTGGGTCCTACCCCCATACCTTGTCAGGAGGCAAAGAATCTAGGGATCTGGATGAACCCTGCTCTCTCTTATGATGGCCACATTAGGCGTCTTGTAGGCAAATGTTTTGGAGTGCTAAAGACTCTAAACAAAACGTTAGACCTCCTCCCTCTATCGGCCAGAAGAACGCTAACGCAGGCACTAGTAACCTCGCGTTTAGACTATGGTAACGTCTTGTTCCTAGGGGCCACCGAAGGCAGCATAGGTCGCCTACAAGTCATACAAAACTCCGCTGCCAGACTGGTGCTAAGAAGACCCAGGAGAGCCAACTCAAAAAAAGCACTGGATGCGCTTCATTGGTTACCTGTAAAGAAACGGGTGCGCTACAAGTGTCTCCTCTTCTGTCACCGCATCGTCTGGGACAGATCACCGACATATCTCAGAGACTTAATCAGCAGATATGAACCTACCAGGTCCCTTCGATCAGAGGGCGCCGGACTGCTGAAAGTACCTAGAACTAAGAAGGCTAGAATGGGCGGACGCTCATTTGCACTCCAAGCAGCCCAACAGTGGAATAAACTCCCCTGTGCAATGAGACTGGAGAGCAACGAAACGCGGTTTAGGTCCCTGCTCAAAACTCATCTTTACTCATCTTAATCCGGTCGGTCTGTATGCTGAGTTCTTGGTTAGTGTTAGCGCGGGGACACGCCGTGATGGCGTTACTGTGCGCTCTACAAACTCGATATTATTATTATTATTAGGAGATGACTTTTACCCCTAGTTGTTCAATTATAGGGGCCAAAGGGGCCAATTAGATATTGAAAAGGGAGGGGCTCAGGGCCGAGCCCTGCGGGACTCCAAATATCAAAGGGCTAGAAGAGGACACATATGGCCAAAGGAGCACTTTCTGGGAACGTCCCTCCAAAAAGGAGCAGAACCATTTCAGGGTGGTTCCCATCACTCCCAGTGTGGCAAGCCTTTCTAGAAGGATCTGGTGCGACACAGTGTCAAATGCTGCGGATAAATCCAGCAGCACTAACATCACACAGCTCCCTTGGTCCATCGTCTCCCTTACTGATTCTGCCACTTCTAGTAAGGCCGTCTCGGTACTGTAGCCTGCCCTAAAGCCTGACTGTGAATCGTGAAGAAGTTGATGGGACTCCAGGAATTCGGCCGGCTGTATTTGAACTTCCTTCTCCAGTATTTTAGCTGGTACTGGGAGGAGTGAGATAGGCCTGAAGTTCTTTAAATCTGCTGGGTCTGCATCTTCTTCAAAATGCTAACTGCCTTCAGGCAGTTAGCATTTTGTGTTATTGAATGTTGCATGTGCATGGCAATGTGAAAATATTTTGAAATTACGGTTTCCAGCACTTTGCATATCAACAAAATATCTTTCTGACCAATTGCAATGCTTCATCCATGGCCTTTCTGAGCTCCATTCATGAGGCCTCAGAAGCTCCTCACACAACCTTGCATATTGCCTCACGCTTCCCCTCGGGTTCCTTGTGGGGCCCTATTCGGGAAGGATGCGTGGCCTAGTGGCTAGAGGTGGTGACTTGATGTGGGGAGGAACCATGTTCCATTCCCACCCTCGGTACAACGTTCGGTGATCCCTGCAAATCACTTAATCTCCCTGTGCCCAAGAAGGAAAAAGTGTGGAACGTAGCCTGATTCTGCTTTTAAGTGCTCTAAAGCCATTGTGCCAAGTTTATGCTATTAAAAATACTGCCTATAGCAATACTCGCATTGAACGGCTGTGGTCCTCCCGTTGTAAAGTGCTCTAATGACATTGCACCAGGATTTCTCTATTAAAAATTCTGCCAATGGCAATATTCGCATGGAACTGCGGTGGTACTCGTTTTGCTCCACTAAGCTTCAAGCACGTCTATTTGGATCCTCCCACCACCTTGCCCAGCTCACTGCAGCGCCTACTAAAATCCTCAAACTACCCTACTAAGCTCAGCACAAACTTCTAATGAACATCTAACATTCCCTCCTATCTCCTGGACAACACCCCGATCTCATACCACAGCACTGTTATCCCACTTAAATGGACTCACTGAGTTCTGAGCATGGACATTTTTTGACCTGATTTTCTGAGCTCATCACACAGCCTGGCTGAGCATCTCGAACTGCATATCTGAACTCAACACACCTTCCTACAGACCTCTATGCATAGCCCTAACAAGACCTTCTCACAGAGCTGTGCTGCTCTTTTTGCATGGCTCTGCCCAGGTCCTCCCACAGCTATAAGAAGTTGCTCACAGAACCCTGGCATGATCTTTGTACAACTTTGCTGAGCACCCTACAGGCCTCTCGAAGGGCTCGTCTGAAACTCCGCTGACCTCCTTGCATAAACTCACATAGTCTTGATGAACAATTTGCACTTGCCTATTGAATTCTTTGAAGTACACAGTTGAACTCCTTGCATTACCCGGTTACATTCCTTGCTATTTCTGCTCAATACCTTGCTCTTCCTTGCTTAACCCTTTACATATTCATGATGAGCTCCTTTCACGGCTCAGCTTCGTTCGTCACAGAGCCCGCTGAGGTTCTTCTGTGGCTCACTGCTACCAGGTATAATCTCAAAAACCCCAGATGATGGCATTGGAGCTGCCAGTCACACCCACAAGGACCTATATTCAGCATATGACATGACCATCATCCCGTACTGTATCTCAGGTTCTCTACAATGTGCATCCGGGATTATGTCTGGGGCTGCATTCCTTAATTTCTTCACAGCCCAGCCCAAATCACCTCATTTCCTTTCTCCGCCTTGCCACGTTACTTTGAGTGTGAATCTGGGTTCATCTACCATGAGATTATTCTTTAATGTCTGTCTCTGCCCCCTTCCCATCTCAGGACAATTATTTGGACTGTTGTGTCAAAAGCACACAGATGACATCTAGATCATTGTAAAACTGTATGAGTTTGCCAGTTCAGACATAAGTGGACTTCGGTCTTGTTTTCTCACAGTCAATATTTGGAATCTCAGGAATAAACTCCTGACACGTGGCATGAAATCCCATTTCCTTTTTTTATTTCAACATGTTTATTAATTTTTATAAGAACACATTAGCACTTCTGTTACAGGGTTAGCATAGGTTAATCTGCTCGCTTTTTAGACAAAATAATTCTTAGCAAGCCCTACATGTCATAACAGTGAAGATGAGAGAACGAAGACAGAAAAGGGCGGGAAAGAAAGGGGTGAAAGAAGCTATAGGGGACAGGCACCTGAGAGTTACATTACTTATAACTTACGTCTGACATGCATTGGGGTTGTTGTTGCGCATGATGTCATCCCTGCAGGTCTGAGAGGGCCACATTGGTTGGGACCAGTAGGGCCAAGTTAAGTACCTTGATAGGGTGGGGCTTCACTAGGGGTGCCAGGCAGTGTCTCGCCGGCCTGGCTCATGTTCATGGGGGCTTAAAAGAGTCGAGGAATGTGTCCAGGGACTTCCACATCCTTCTGGAGGCCGGTTTCCAGGGCGAGTTCTGTAGTGCCATGTTGTCCGCTCCTCTAAGATGCGTGATCCAGTTGAACCAGCCTTTGTACGATGTCTTACTTGTGTCTTTCCAGTTAGTGAGGACCATTTTCACTGCTGCTGTCAATAGCAGGTCCAGAAGGTCCCTATCGTGTACTGATCTCAGTTCTGTGTTCATAAATGCCGTAGTGAGGGTGGAGAATTATTTTGTTAGCATACAGTCGAACAGTTTATTTAAAAGCATAAAGATTTCCTCCCAGAATGTTTTGAGTGTTGAGCAATAAAGGATACGGTTTGCTAGATCCCCTTTTCCTTTGTTACAGTTCCAGCATACTGCCTCCTCCCTGAGGCCTAATGAATATAACTGTGCAGGGGTCCAGAAAGCCTTGTGAATCAGCCAAAATGTTGTTTGTGAGAGCACTGGGGAAATCTTATTGCGTGATGCTGAGGTCCAAAGTGTGGCCCATTCTCGATCGTTGTATGTGGTTTTAGTTTGATTATTCCAATAGGCAACTGTCTTGTCATTAAGTTTAGAGGATTTAGGGCGGAGCAGTTTGTAAAGGTGTGAGACTTGGTGCCCTAATTTATTTATGCTTGATACGTACCGGAAGATTGACGGTTGTGAGGTGGAAAATTTGGTTTTGGACAAGGCAGATCTGATTTTCATAAAGTTATAAAATTCAATGTCATTTAGTTTATGTCTTTCCTTGAGGGCGGTGAAGGTGATGGGGTAAGCTTCGTTTTCTAATTGGTAAGTATAGCAGACCCCTTTCTCAATCCATGATTCAAAGGTTACACTTTTCCCTTTGTAAAGAATCTTGCTATTGGCCCAGAGTGATTCCATTTTAGAACCTTTGATACTATTTTCTAGCTTCTTATCTACCTTTAGTAGGGCGATTTTTGTGTTTTTAAAGATCAGCTTTGAGGTATGGGGGTATCTGTTTGCTGTTAGTAGAGCGAGAGGGCTTAGGTTGTTTAGGATGGCCCTCTCAACCTGCAACCATGCCGGCGTGTACCCGGCCGGCGGCGCAATCCAGTATGATCCTTGGTTTGCCAGAAAAGCTAGCTGGAAAGTTTTGAAGTCTGCTAGATTTACCCCTCCTTGTTTTTTCTCCAGTCTTAGTTTTTAGGTCTCGCCTGACCCAGCGCATGCGCTGGTCTGGCGAGACATTTTGTGAGGGCTCCAAAAAGTGCTACCCGGCCAGCCTAGAGCTACGGTGCACCGCGATTACTTTCACTTTCGCGGCCGCACGGCCACTTTGATGTTCTCCGAGAGGCTTCAATAGATTGCAGCAGTTAAAACAAGCATTGGCATAGCCAATAGGTCTCGCTTTTGGAAATTTTAAGTGTTTAGTTATGCAACTGTTGCATGGCTAAACACTTATAAGGTCCCAAAGGCGAGACCTATTGGCTATCCCAATGTTTGTTTTATGTTTATCCGTGCTTTCTTCCCACGTCAAAGGAATTTAGAGATCAGAACATCAACTTTTCGGTGGAAATCATCTGTGAGGAGGAGTGGGAGCATGCTGATCAGATAGTTAATCACTGGTGTGATCATCATTTTAATTGTTTCAATTCTTCCCCACCACGTTATGAACTTTGGTGACCAGGAGTCTAGAAGTTTCTTAATCTTCTCTAGCATTATTTTCTCGCTATGATGTAGCGTGTCAATTAGGTCATTACCAAATTTTATACCTAGGTATTTGATATACCCCGCTTGCCAGGTTAAGACCGACCTCCCCAGACTGTTACTCGTGCAATTAATATTTAGTTTGCATTCTGATTTGTCTTTGTTTAACTTATACCCTGACAACCCGGAGTATTCTGCTATTGTATGTATCAGGGCATCAATTGAGGTCTTCGGCTGTTCTGTTACTATTAATATGTCGTCAGCATAGGCGGCTACTTTTATGTCAACGCCGTTGATATCTACCCCTTTTATGTTCGTGTTTAGTTTGACGTCTTGGATGAGAGGTTCCAGTGCTAGCAGAAATAGCGAGGGGGACAGTGGGCAACCTTGTCTGGTACCCTGCTGCAGTGTGAATGGTTCAGAGAGTGACCCATTAACGACTATACGGGCTGATGGTTTCCCATAAAGGGCCATAACCATCCGTATGTATCCTTCTCCTAAGTTGAAGGATTGCATGCAGCGCTCCAGGAAAGTCCAGGAGACTCTATTGAAGGCCCTCTCGGCGTCCAATGTGATGGCCACTGCTGGTTCTGCTTTGTTGGCCGCATGCTCCATAATATGGCAGAGAAGTTGTGTATTGTCATTGGACATTCGTGTACGTAAAAAGCCCACCTGGGAATTGCTTATTAGTTTGGGAAGAGCGGAACTTAGTCTGACTGCCAGTATTTTAGCATATATTTTGCAGTCCACGTTAATACGGGATATGGGTCAGTTGCTTTACCTTCCTTTTGGATGACAATTATGTTAGCTTCTGACATGGATTGTGACACCTCCCCTCTAGATGAGGTGTGGTTAAAGACCTGTTTCATGGTTGGTTTCAATTGGTTTAATAAAGCCTTGTAGAAGGTGGCAGTGAACCCATCCGGCCCAGGGGCTTTATTGTCCTTTAGAGATTTAACTGCCATTTCAATTTCAGCAATATTAATTTCTTGACCTTGCCTGGCCATCTCTTCGGTGCTTAGCTGTGGTAGCCTGAGTCTATCAAGGTATCTAGAACATTCCTTTGTATTGAGGCTTGGATCTTTCCTGTATAGTTCCTGATAGAACTCTTGGAAGGTCTTAAGGATGTCTTTGTGTTTTGTGTGGGTTTTGTTATTTCAGTCTGTGATGGAAGAGACGGCAAATTGGTTACGTTTGTGGTTTAGGTAGGAGGCAAGTAATTTCCCTGCTTTATTGGCCTCGCACAGGTTGAGGGCTTTGTATTTATTAATCCACAGTCCCGCTCTCTCACTTAGTATTTTGTTGTATTCGTACTTTATCTGTGTTAGTTTAGTTAGGAGCTTACTATCCTGTAAGGCCTTAGCATGGGCCAGTTCCAGATTTTTAATCTCCTGCTCGAGCTGTTCTAGTCTCAAATTTGTACTTTTGTTTATTTTTGACTTAATCTCAATTATTGTGCCTCTGACCGTTGCCTTCAGGGCATCCAATAGAGTGTTGGAGTTAGTCTCTGGGGAGTCATTATATTTGAGATAGTCCGATATAGCCTCCTCAATCCTTTTTTTGTCAGCGGGGTCTGACAGCACATCGCTGTTGAACCGCCATCTCCGGGGAACGGCTTCGTTGTGACACCCGCTCAATTTTAAGCTGATACATGAGTAGTCTGATGCTAGTCTTGGAGCTATGTCTGAGTGTTCGATTAGATGTGTATGGGTCCCAGATATTAGTATGTAATCTTTCCTGGTGTAAGAGTTGTGAGGGTTAGAGTAGAAAGTGTAGTCCCTTGTGTCTGGGTGCTGGAGGCGCCACGCATCTTTTAGGTTGTACTTGGAGCAGATATTTTGGAGGGCTGCATGCGAGTTCGTGGGGTGATATTGACAGGAGGATTGTCTGTCTGTTATGTGGTCCAATGGGATGTTAAAATCCCCTGCCAGCACCATGAGGTTGTTTTGGGGGAAGCTCTCTAGCGTGCGTGCCACCTCCGCCCAGAATGTTGGGTCGTCCGCGTTGGGGCCGTATACATTTGCAACGTGGATTAGCTCCTCCCCCTTCTCAGGTGAGTCACCAGAAGCCTACCTCCGCTGTCATGGGATTATGACTCTATTGTTATTTTGGATCTTTTGGATACCAGGATCGTCACCCCTCCTTTTTTTTGTCAGCAGGAGAGCAAGCTGTCTGAGAGATCCAATTACCTCTCACTAGTTTGGCATCCTCCATGGATAGTTTGGTCTCTTGTAGTAAGATTATATCTCCTTTAGTTTTAACTAGGTAGTCTACGATCTTCCGGTGCTTAATGGGGAGGTTAAGACCTTTCACATTGAGGGACACTATGTCGAAGTCCGTTGTCAGATTGAGTGTGTTGTTGCAGGCCATCATCTAGGATGTAGCGTGGCATTTCCAATTGGCTTTTCACTAGTCAACTAAACTGACCCTCCACTTGCTTCGGCCCACTCTGTGAGGATCCCTACAGGCACATCTAATGCTGTCCTAACCTTGGCACGGCTTGCTAACTCTGTACTTAATGGCTGCTATCAATCAATCAATCAATCATGGAATTTATATCGCGCACTACTCACCCGGAAGGGTCTCAAGGCGCTTGGGGGAGGGGGTCTGCTACTGCTCGAACAGCCAGGTCTTGAGCTGTTTCCTGAAGGCGAGGTGGTCCTGGGTCAGCCGCAGGTGGACGGGCAGGGAGTTCCATGTCTTAGCCGCCAGGTAGGAGAAGGATCTTCCTCCGGCGGTGGCTCTCTGGATGCGAGGGACGACGGCGAGGGCGAGGTTCGCGGATCGTAGCTGTCGGGTGGGCGTGTAGAAGGTCAGGCGGTCGTTGAGGTACCTTGGGCCCAGGTCGTGGAGGGATTTATGTGCGTGGGTGAGGAGTCTGAACGGGATCCTCTTGTTGACAGGGAGCCAGTGCAGGTCTCTCAGGTGGCTCGAGATGTGGCTGCGTCGGGGGGCGTCCAGGATGAGACGGGCGGAGGCGTTCTGGATACGCTGAAGTCTTTTCTGAAGCTTGGCTGTTGTACCGGCGTAGAGGGTGTTTCCGTAGTCTAGTCTGCTGGTGACGAGGGCCTGGGTGACAGTCTTCCTGGTCTCGGTCGGGATCCATCTGAAGATCTTGCGGAGCATGCGGAGGTTGTGGAAGCAAGATGAGGAGACGGCGTTGACTTGTCTGGTCATCGATAGGGAGGAGTCCAGGATGACGCCCAAGTTGCGTGCGTGGTCTGTTGGCTTGGGTGCGGTGCCCAGGGCTGGGGGCCACCAGGAGTCGTCCCATGCGGAGGGCAACGGTCCCAGGATGAGGACTTCTGTCTTGTCCGTGTTCAATTTCAGGCGGCTGATGTTCATCCATTCGGCGACATCTTTCATCCCTTCGTGTAGGTCGGCTTTGGCGGTGTCGGGGTCTCTGGTGAGGGAGAGAATAAGCTGGGTGTCATCGGCGTAGGAAATGATGTTGAGGTTGTGTTGGCGTGCGATGGCAGCGAGGGGTTTCATGTAGATGTTGAAGAGAGTGGGGCTGAGCGATGATCCTTGCGGGACGCCGCAGATGACTTCGGTGGCCTCAGAGCGGAACGGAGGGAGGCGTACTCTATGTGTTCTGCCGGAGAGGTATGAGATGATCCATTCCAGAGCAATCCCCTGGATGCCGGTGTCGTTGAGGCGTTGGACTAGGGTGCGGTGGCAGACAGTGTCAAATGCTGCGGAGAGGTCAAGGAGGATGAGTGCCGTTGTTTCACCTTTGTCGAGCAGGGCTCGGATGTCGTCGGTGGCTGCGATGAGGGCGGTCTCGGTGCTGTGGTTGGCTCTGAATCCGGATTGCGATGGGTCGAGGGATCCGTTCGTCTCGAGGAAGGCAGCCAGCTGCTTGTTGACGACCTTCTCGATGACTTTGGCAGGGAATGGAAGGAGCGAGATAGGGCGGAAGTTCTTGAGGTTGGTCGGGTCCGCAGTTGGTTTCTTCAGTAGTGCGCTGAGCTCGGCGTGCTTCCAGCTCTCCGGGAAGGTGGCTGTGTCGAAGGAGGCGTTGATGATGTCTCGGAGGTGGGGTGCGATAGTAGAGGCGGCCTTCTTGAAGACATGGTGGGGGCATGGGTCGGTCGGAGATCCGGAGTGGATGGTGTTCATCATGCGTGTCGTGTCTTTGAGGGTCACTTTGGTCCATGTCTGGAGGATAGCGGCGGGGTGAGTAGGTTCGGTCGATGGGTGCGGGGGTGGAGCGCCGAAACTGTTGTGGATGTCGGCGATCTTGCGGTGGAAGTACGAGGCGAGGGAGTCGCAGAGGTCCTGCGAGGGAGTGATGTCGTTGTTGCCGGTGCTGGGGTTGGAGAACTCCTTGACGATGTTGAAGAGCTCCTTGCTGTCATGGGCGTTCTTGTCCAGTCGTTCCTTCAAAGATTTCTTCTTGGTGGTGCGGATGAGCTGGTGATGTCTGCGGGTGGCGAGTTTGAGGGCGGTTATGTTGTCGGTGGTCTTGTCGAGGAGCCAGGCCTTCTCGAGGGTGCGGCAGGCCTTCTTGGAGTCCTTGAGTTCGTCGGTGAACCTTCTTGCTTCTGGGCCTGGTGAGTGGGTTCTTCAGTGGGGCGAGGTCGTTGGCACAGGAGGTCAGCCATTGCGTGAGGTCGAGGGCTGCTGTGTTAGGGTCCGTTGTCCTGACCGGTGGGTTCTGGCTGAGGGAGGTGGTGAGCTGGTCGACGGTGATCTTGCTCCAGTTTCTGTGGGGAACCTGCTTCGGGTGGTGGTGGACCGTGTTCTTCTTGAAGCTGAAGTGGACGCAGCTGTGGTCAGTCCAGTGGAGTCCGGTGCAGTGGCTGAAGGTGACGTGCTTGCTGGATGAGAAGAGGGGGTCGAGCGTGTGGCCGGCGTAGTGGGTGGGGGTGTTGACCACCCACTACGTGCTATGTGGATTTAATCAGTGGACTCTGCCTGTAGCAGTCCACCTATCATCATCTGAGCATGCTTTAAAGGGTTCAGAACCCAGTGTCAGCACTGCTCATTCACCTTCATCCATGGAATCACACATCTCTTCAGGGGTGTAGATTCAGGGGGGGGGGGGCTGGTGTATTACCCCCCTTTAAAAAACTATTCTGTTGTAAATAGTTGGGTACAAGTGCTTTCAGTTGGGTATAGTTAAGTGTCTGTTGAATTTCACAAACAAACACACACTCTCTTGTCCCTGTTTTGAAGGACTTAAAAATACGTTTGTTAGTCTGAAAAATATGTTTTAAGTGCCCCTAACAATGCGCACTACTCTCTCTTTCCACTGCCTCTTAAGCACCCCCTTGTGTCCTGCTTCTCATAATGTATTTTAACAAGATATCTCAGCGCGATTGTTGGGAAATCTGAAGCTTACACCCCTCAATCTTCTTGTCAAGCTGTGCCCCTGCACCTCCTGACCAGGAAGTAGCAATCTAATGGCTTTCTGAGGGCTGGTCAGTCTCAGCCCATGCCCTCCAACTCCTCTTAACTGTCGTTGTGGAACTGAACCCAGTTTATTCCTGTGGAAATTTAAGAGAGTCCACCATAGATGAAGCTTTCAATTAAAAACAATAAATCAAATTGTATATTTTCCATAGCCACCAAACATGCTAAGCGAACTCTTTATTGTGTTACTAACCTGCATCTGAGACCCTTTTTAGTTAAGAAGGACTGCTAAAATGTGTCTAATTCGTCTTCAAACCGGACTCCGTGCTGCCTCCAAATGTGATACTTTTGCTGTTCAAGCCTGGTGTACAGTGGAGTGGTGTACAGTGGAGTGAAGAGGTGTAGAGTTCCATAGAGTGGCATTTTGTAGAGTGGAGTGGACTGGAGTGGTGCACAACACATTCATCTGGAAACAATTCCGCCAATAAATAGACTCCAAGCTTTCAAAACATGACTACTGATCCACACTAATGTCTCACCTGTGGTGCAGATTAGACTCCCAAGAGGTCAAAGGTATCAGTTATGCATAATTAAGAGATACCACTATGCTTAGATGCAGCGTTATATTCAATGCAAAATTATCAGAATGCATATCTGGCTCCCGTGCATAACATCCTACTCTTTTCAGATGGGGCATCTTCCTCCCAGGTAACCAGCAGCCTTGTATGGATCACAATTTCCATTTTGTCTAATACACATGTCTATGACACCAGCATGCTTAGCTGAAGCATCATGGTCACCGGACCATGATTTGAGCACTTCTGTGACCATCGCTCTTTCTTCAACCTGTGCATTTTCCAAATCAACATGCATATTCTTTGTTGCTTTCTACCTGACAAAATAACACTACTGTAAGATCACACCTGTCACAGTTCTGAACTAAAGAGATGCCAATAAACATGAGCTAATTGCACAATAGGTGTCATGTATTTCTACTGTGTAAAAGAGTACTTCTGTCGCTGTGTGTCATGCAACAGTGCACCTTGGCATAAGGATTTGCATGCATCCTCTTTTATCGATAACACTGCTGTGAAAAAGATTTCCTCTAGGATTCTCACAATGCTTTCCTGTGTAGCTCATACATTATATTCCCAATGAGCTGGCGTCAGACCAACTGCCACAACAATCACTGGCAAAGCCAACAGATCTCGCCTGTGTGAGAGCTAGTTTTCGCCATGTTGTACAGCAGTGTGGCTGATGTTCAGTATGGCTAAAAGTATGTGGTGTGGCATAGAGTAGAGTGGCATTGAGGAGAGAGAAGTAGAATGGTGTAGAGTGGAACAGTGTAGAGTGACAAGGCGCGGAGTGGCGTACAGTGGGATAGAGCGGCGTAGAGTAGAGTGGCATAAAGTGGAGCGGCATAAGGTGGAGTAGCGTAGAGTAGAGTGGCATAGAGTGAATTGGCGTACAGCAGAGTGACATGCAGAACAGTGGCATAGAGTAGCGTAGGGTAGAATAGAGTGACATACAGCAGAGTGGCATAGATTGGAGTGGTGTAGAGTAGAGAGGCACATAGTGCAGTACAGAAGAGTGGTGTGGAGTGGAATGGAATGCTGTGGAGTAGACTGGCATATAGTGACACAGAGTGGAAAGGAGTGGCTTAGAGTAAAGTGGCGTACAATGGAGTGAAGTAGAGTGCCATAGAGTACAGTGGTGTACAGTGGAGTGAAACGGCGTAGGGTGGCATTTTGCGAGTGGAGTGGACTGGAGTGGTGTGGAGTGGCATAAAGTGGAGTAGTGTAGAGTACACTGAGGTGTTATAGAGTATGCATAGAGTGGCGTAGAGAGGTGTTGAGTGTAGTAGAGCAGAGCAGAGGGGTGCTGAGTGGAATGGAGTTGTGTGGAGTGGTATTGAGTTGAGTAAAGTGGCACATAGCAGAGTGGCATAGAGAAGCATGGCACAGAGTGGAGTGGTAGAGAGTGGGGTGAGTAGAGTGGCTTGGAGCAGAGTGACATAGAGGAACATAGAGTGACGTAGAGTGGAGTATAGTAGAGTGGAGTAGTGTGGAGTGAAGTGGCAAAGAGCAGAGTGGCATAGAGTGGCCTAGAGTAGAGTGCCGTAGGGTACACTGGCATAGAGTGGGGTAAAGTGCCATTGTGTGGGGTGGAGTGGTGTCGAGTAGGGTGAAGTGGCATAGAGTAGAGTGGTGGAAACTAGTAGAATGGCATACCGTAGAGTGATGTAGAGAAGAATGGCATGGAATGGAGTGGAGTAGCATAGAGTTGAGTGGCATAGAATGGAGTGGAGTGGCATAGAGTAGAGTGGAATGTCGTACACAGTAGAGTGGAGTGGTGTAGAATAGAGAAGAGTGGAGTGGCATAGAAAAGAGTTGAGTAGAGTGGCAAGAGTGGCACAGAGTAGAGTGGCATAGACTGGTGTAGAGTAGAGTGGAGTGGTGTAGAGTGAAGTGGTGTAGAGTAGAGTGGTGTAGAGCTGAGTGGATTGGCATAGAGTAGAGTAGAGTAGTGTAGAGCAGAACAGCACAGACCAGTATGGTCACATTGTAAACAATACATCTCACAGCCTAAAAATGCCTGCCAACTGAATACCAGCACCTGTCATTCACATAAACTTGTTGTTCAATGCTGCTAACCTCAATGAATCTCACATCCTGCATACCACACAGTGCTGGACCACTGTGTGTATAGTTTGATTTTTGAGAGTCTGCAGCTGAGTAGGCAGCTGAGTAGGCATCAGTGTCCAGACATGCTGCTTTGTTGCACCATTTGCACGCTTTTGGTGCACTAATGAACGAGCGCCCAAGATGCAGGCAGAGCATGGTTGAAAGCAGCAGACATAGGCCCCCAGTAAGAAGAGCAGTGGTTACTGCAGGACACACTTACAGCCCATTTTCTGAGACACCATCTACTTCAATTACTCTACCTGGAATGGTGAGAGGAGAAGACAGCACCATCAAAAGCAGCAGGCAACCTCTCCTTTCCAGTGCTTTCTGTGCTGTTAAAGAGAAGTATGTCTTGTTAACTTTCACATTCTTTTTTAGGCACTGCTTGCCCTTTCTCTTCGAGACATGCAGTGTTCAGGATATGGGCTTGAACATTGGACAAATAGCTTGCTAGTCACTCATTTTCAAATTTTGTAACCTCCCATACGGACTGGCCCTGTTACATGACTTCTTACGCTGCAAGTTAGTTTAACACTTTTAAGCACTATTTCTTTCTATATCTGTTCTTGAGCAGCGCTGATGCTCAGCTGTCCTCGAGCAGCGCTCATGTGCGTCTTTATTTATTAACCGCACCAGTCGGCTTAAAAAAATATTCTAGACTTGCCTCCAAAGCAGACCCCTCCCACCTCCGACACAGCATACCTGTGAGGCTTTAGTTATTTAATGACAGCCCTCTGTGCTTCGAAATTGTTTCTTGCCTTTTCTCCAATGCAGACCCCTCCCACCGCCGACACAGCATGCCTGCGTGCCTTTATTTATTCAATACAGTCCTGTGCGCTTCAAAATTGTTTCTTGCCTTTCCTCCAAAGCACACCCAACACTGACACAGCATGCCCGCGCACCTTTATTTATTTAATAACAGTCCGGTGTGCTTCGATATTGTTTCTTGCCTTTCCTCCAAAGCAGACCCCTCCCACCTCTGACACAGCATTGCTGGGCACCTTTATTTATTTAATAACACCGCCACTTTGAGACCCCTCCCACCTACCGACACAGCATGGGGGGGAAACCTATATTTATTTATTTATTAACTACGCCTGTGTGCTTCTAAATTGTTTCTTGCCTTTCCTCAAAGCAGACCTCCCACCTCTGAGACACCATGCCCATGCACCTTTATTTATTTAATAACAGTCCTGCGTGCTTCGAAATGTTTTCTTGCCTTTCCTCTAAAGCAGACCCTTCCCACTCCCACACATCATGGCAGCGCACCTTTATTTATTTATTAACAGCCCAATTTTACTTTAAATGTAAATACTTAAGCTTTCCCTGAAGAAAACGCAATGTTTCTAAGCTCAAAAATAGTGTTAAAAAGATCTCAACTGCAGAGCCAAGGCATGCTCTCAGTGAGGCTTTCAATTCAACTCAAAACTCAGCTGCTTTACCTGTTATGTTACTGCACTGCAAAAAAATATATAAGTCAATAGCATTAACATTTACAATGCCAATCGCTCAAACTTTCACAAATGCGAGATCTATTGGATTGCAAATGCTTGTTTCTCTTCTTTTGAGGAGGGATTCCCACAATTCTACCTAGTTTCTTCCATGGCTAAACCTTTACCTCCTTTCGAAGGGGTTGCCAATTGCAACACCTCTTCCACACGCATCCACCCTTCTGCCTCCTTTTTTGGGAGAGTTGCCCTGGCAGCTTCAGCGCAGATTTCCTAACTCTTCATCTCAATCCTGTATGCGAGGAAATGCAATTACTGCATGTACTGTCATTTCTCTCACTGTGAGGCAACTTGAACTATTGCTGCCTGTTTTACAATATTTGTGTGTGAAAGAAGCTTGCACTGATGATGACTGTGGGCACAGTGTTCTGTTTCTGCACTGTAGGTTTGTGTAACCCTACCACTGCTCATGCTGTATATTTTGTGCTTTAGTGAGAATACATAGCTTTTTCCTGACCGTACTGTGCCTGCTTGAGGGGGAAGCTTACCCAAATGCTGCCTTATTTGTGTTTTTGTGGTGTTTGGGAGGATTTGAATATGGCTTACTCTACTGTATTTGTTCTTTGTGTGATGGAAGACTTTACTCAAGCTGCTCGTGCTCTCCTTGCTCCATGTGCTAATGGACGCATGTAAGATTTTCCTGTTCTTTGTGTGGGAAGAGCTTGCAGTAGTATTGTCACTTCTGTATTTGGTCTGTGTGGGAGTTACTTCTGCAAATGCGGTCGCAAAACAATCGCAGTTACCACCAATTTCAAATTGGTGGTAACCTATTTGCAAACTGGAAGGGGACCACAAGGGAACTTTCCCCTTTGTGTTTGGCAGCAAAATATTTTTAAGAGCAGGCAGTGAGTGGTCCCACGGTCCACTACTTGCCCTTACAACATGAAAAGAAATATTCATCTTTTTCTTTTAAACGCATCCGTTTTCGGGCTGTATTTGAAAAAAAAACTTTGCTTTATTTAAAAAGCAGACACAGACATGGTGGTCTGCTGATCCCAGCAGGCCACCATTCCTGTGATTGTAGCCAATTCCCAATGGGTCGCAATTTGCGACCTGCCTCATGACCTGCGCGCTGCATCGCATTTTGCTATGCAGCGTGTGCTACGAAATTCGTTTTATTTATTTAATTGTTTACTTACCTGCAATTATCCATATTCCGGTTTTTAGAACCCCCCACCCTGCCCCTCCCCCGCCCCGCCTTACCGCCCCACGGAACTCCCTCCACGGGCCGCGGCTGCTCATGACTATTGATGATGTAGGTCATTTCCGACCGCATTGGGAATCGCTAAATGTGTCTGACACACATTAGTACATTCCGTTTTGCAAATTGCAAATTGCGAGTCGCAAAAAATAGCAATTTGCAACCCGCAAAACGGAATGTTCGTCCATCTGGCCCTCTATGTGTCTGCCTGTTTTTTGGCCGCCAAAATCTTCTCATGCTATACCGGTTCTCTATGTATAGAAAGTTTGTATTGCAGATACATTTACTATACCAGTGTCTGGTAATGGAAGTTTGCAGCCTCCCTGTGCGGTCCTTGTTCTGTGTGTGTTCTTGTGATGCATGTAAGGTGATTCCATACTCGTGCTGCTTTTACCGCACCATCTCTGTGCATGTGAGGCAAGTTTTACTTTTGCTGCTGGTTGTGCTGCACCTGTTCTGCATGCGTAAAGGAAGGTGGAAGATCTGCTGTTGTTACCTGTGCTGTACCTATTCTTTGTGTATGAAGGAAGCTTATAGGGATCCTGCCTGTGCTCTGTGTGTGTGTGTGTTACGTTGCACTGCTATGATGTAACTGTTCTTTTAATGAGAGGCTGTCAGTGCGGTATCTGTCCTGTTTGAGAGAGAGAGAAATAATTTTGCACTTCTGCCTCCCATGCTGTATCTTTAATGAGTGTGGTGAAAGCTTTCACTTCAGTTACATATACTTCACCTCTTCTATGTGTGTAAGGATGTAAGAAGTCTTGCTAACCACACTATATCTGTTGGGTTTGTGTGTGTGCGTGAGGGAAGCTTAAGCTACTGCTACCGGTATTGTATTCTGTTTTCTGTGTGTGAGGGAGGCTTGCCTTATTGCAGCATGTGCTATACCGACTTCGTGTAGGGAGTGCTTAATTTGTAAAATAGTGAGTGCTGGGGCACAGTGCTTTACTCAGGCCCATACCTAGGGATATCGAATGTTGGGATGCAGAATACTCAGGCTGCCTAGTCTTGATTCCACCTCATGCCAATTTCATCTATCAACAGATATTTTCAAGTTCTTTTTCATTTCTGCTTTGCTTCTTTGTAACTGTTTTTTTTTCCATATTTCTCTTCCTCCTTCATTCCGTCTTTTGTATTTTCTCTCTGTTGATCTAAGTAAAAAAAAATTGAGTAAAATATGTCGGTCCTCAAAAAAGAGGTCCAGTGGGCCCCTAAAACAACCACTGGAACACATTAAGCAATCCCTGTAGGTAAGTTTGGAGAAACTTGCACGTCTGCTGCCTGTGCTGTCTGTCCCTGTTCTGTTTGTTTGAAGCAAATTAAAACTTTTGCTATCTGCTCTGGGCTTGTGTGTGTGTCACCTACCTGCTTTGTAAGTGTTGTGTGTGAGAGAGGTTTCTACTGCTGCTTCACTTGCTGGGCAGGACCTACTCCGTGTCTGTGAAAGGTGGTGATCTCTCACTGCTGCTGCTTGCACCGAGTGACAGATGTTTGTATATGTGAGGGACACTTTACCTGCTCCTGCTTGTGCTGTACCTGTCCTGTGGGTTTAGTGAAGCGCACACTGCGACTGCCCACGCTGAACCTGCTACGGCCATGCTGTACCTGTCCTGTGGGTTTAAGGAAGCATGCACTGCTACTACCCACGCTGAACCTGCTACGGCCATGCTGTACCTGTCCTGTGGGTTTAAGGAAGCATGCACTGCTACTACCCACGCTGAACCTGCTACGGCCATGCTGTACCTGTCCTGTGGGTTTAAGGAAGCATGCACTGCTACTACCCACGCTGAACCTGCTACGGCCATGCTGTACCTGTCCTGTGGGTTTAAGGAAGCAAGCACTGCTACTGCCATGCTGAACCTGCTATGGCCATGCTGCACCTGTCCTGTGGGTTTACTGAAGCATGCACTGCTACTGCCCATGCTGAACCTACTACGGCCATGCTGTAGCTGTCCTGTGAGTTCAATGAAGCATGCTCTGCTCCAGCGCAATCTGAACCTTCTACTGCCACGCGGTACCTGTCCTGTGGGCTTAGTGAGCGAGCACTGCTACTGCCCACGCTGAACCTGCTACAGCCATGCTGTACCTATACTGTGGGTTTAGTGAAGCGCGCTCGGTTTTTGGCAATGTTAAAGCTGATGCTGCCCATGCTGTACCTGTCCAATGGGTTAAATGACACATGCACTGCTACTGCCCCTTTGTACCTATCCGGTGGGTTTAGAGAAGTGAGCACTGCTACTGCCCCCACTGAAACTGCAACGCCCATGCTGTACCTATCCTGTGGGTTAAGTGAAGTGTGCACTGCTACTGCCCATGCTGAACCTGCTACTGTCCCTCTGTAC
This sequence comes from Triturus cristatus, assembly GCF_964204655.1. Lineage (NCBI taxonomy): Eukaryota > Metazoa > Chordata > Amphibia > Caudata > Salamandridae > Triturus > Triturus cristatus. The sequence continues at coordinate 797,985,675 of NC_140583.1, read as the reverse complement.
CTATCCAGTGGGTTTGGAGAAACATGCACTGCTATGGCCCACGCTGAACCTGCAACGCCCATGCTGTACCTATCCTGTGCGTTAAGTGAAGCGTGCACTGCTACTGCCCATGCTGAACCTGCAACACCCATGCTGTACCTATCCTGTGGGTTAAGTGAAGCGCGCACTGCTACTGCCCATGCTGAACCTCCTATGCCCATGCTGTACCTATCCTGTGGTTTTAATGAACTTTGCACTGCTACTGTCATCCTGATCCTGTTCTGTGGTTTTAATGAAGAGACTCTGTTTTTTGCTCATGCTGAATCGTAGAACGACCTTTACAACCCGGTCGTAACACCGCGGCCTGTTTACATCGAGGGCATTACAACGCAAAGTCGTTACAATTACTTGTGCTGGATGGCGCTCTAAGCTAAGGAATAGTATGATTTACTATTCCAACACCTTCCCTACTGTTACGTAGGCTGGAGTTGGAATAGTAAATCATACTACTCCTAAGTCCAGTGCCCTCCAGCGCAAGTCGTTGTAACAACTTGCGTTGTAACGAACGCGGTGTAAAATACCGTGTTGTGAATGTATGTGTTGTAACATCATACATTCGCTGAATCTGCTAATTCCCGTGCTGTACCTGTCCTATGGGTTTAATGAAGCACGCTCTGTTTTTGCCCATGCTGAGCCTGATACTGCAAATACTGTACCTGTCCTATGGGTTTAATGCACTGCTTCTGCCCCTTTGTACCTATCCCATAAGTTTAATGAAGCGCGCTCTGTTATTGCCCAAGCTCAACTTGATGCTCTCCATGCTATAACCTGTTATGGCTGTGCTGTACCTGTCCTGTGCGTTTAATGAAGTTTTCTCTGTTTTTGGCCATGCCGAAGCTGATACTGCCCATGCTGTACATGTCCTGTGGGTTTAATAACACATGCACTGCTACTGCCTCTTGTTAGGTCTCGCCTAGCGACGCACCGCATGCGCTGCACGCCTTGACGAGATCTATTGTTGTCGGTTTCTTTGCCGAAGGGGGACAGGAGATGTGCACGCGTATGGACAGGAGTTTTGAACGCGTGAACATCGCCAGTCCATCCCTGTCTCCTGCTCGCTGTGCCAGCACGGACAGGAGATGTGCACGCACGCTGCCGTCAATTTTGCTCTTGGTATTTCCGACATTCTGTGAAGCACAACGCGTGCATGTGGCTTTTTATTCTTCTATTTGTATCCCTCTTTGGGGGTCGCTCTTCTCTATTCCTGTTCTACTCCTCCGCTTTCGTGCTTGTCTTGTCTCCTTTTCCGTCCTTTCTTTCCCCCTCAATGGTTTGACTACTTGTTGGAAATCGATATCTCTATAGAGGAAGCGCTGTAAGTAGTAAGGACATATTGTAATTAAGTGAGAAAATGTTGTTGAAGTTAATATTGTATAATTGCCTTTTCGATGTGCGTGGGCAAAGTCTAGCTGATGTAATTCTATATTGCATGCGGTGTTTAAAATCCTTGTACTGTTCGTTCCTATTTGAATTTTTTTCTCATCCCACCCATTACCTTCCTCACACTCAACACACTTGTACCTCCTAACTGTGCAAAAACCACCGTATGCCACTTCAAAATGGACTGCTTTTGAACACAAGATTCGAACATACGAAGTACCCAGGGCCCACCTCATCTCTAACCGAATTCAAAAGAGCCTTAAAAACTCCACTTTTTCGCACTGGTACAAACAACTCTAATCCACCCTGCTCTTTGCGTGAAGACAACCACGTTCTTCTGAAGCCTACCATATCTGAATATAATGTACATTTATCTAAAACTATATGGAAATTTGATCATGTATTGTGTGATTCTGAGTGCCGTTTTTCAAGCCCTTTTTCTGGTGCTTGAAACTACCACTAGGCTTCGCAATAAGGCAACCGGCCATACCGCCCCTTTGGAATCATTAGCCCTGGATGGGAGAGGTTGGATGGAAAACATGTCCTGTGCACTTTGTGTATTAGTGAGTCAGCCTCCCTCTTTTTATTGTGCAGTGCTCGGTGATTAGTGGTACAATTTGAACAGTGTGTATGAAGCAACATTCAAAATGTTCTTGTGCTGAGAAACAGTATATTGGGTCGCAGTATTAGATTGTTGCAGTAATCTACTAGTTTACTATTAACAGTGTGGATGGGTAATGGGCTTGGGGTTATTTCTTCTGTTAAGTAGCTGTAATCAACTCATGGTGGCTGTGAATGCTCTGGAGAACTCTAGTCACAAACTAGGATTAAATAGGGTCCTTAAGTTCCAGGCAGAGGAGGAAGAAAGAAGAACATCATTAGTGTCACCATCATGTAAAGGGTAAAAAAGACAGGTCCAGGACAGAACCATGGGGCTCACTAACAGGTAGGAGGGCAGGTGGCAAGTGGAGGAGCAGCAGGAGGCCAAGAAAGATTAATCGGTGTGATAGGAGATCCACTCTTTGGCTTTAGCATCAAACAAGGTGAGACCTGCAAGTAAGGTTGGGTGGCCAGCCTTTCAGTGTCTAAGATGTGCTGAGATGAGGAACTTGTAGATAAGCTTGTAAGGGCAGTTTATATGGGTTAATGTTGACCGAAGTGGATTGAAGCAAGTTGGAGAATGGGAAGAGGGCAAGTCGATTGAACACCAGTCGTTCAAGGATTTTGGATAGGATGGTGAGTAGGGTAATGAGTGAAAAGCTAGATTTGAAAGAGGGATCTGGCAGTGGTTTCTTTAGCAATAGAAGAACAACCATTGCTTTGAATTACTCAGGGGAGAAGCCAGTGAGACCAATGCGTTTTAAGATTAAAAAGAGATACATTAAAGCCAGAGAAGACACAGCAACCGGCTTTACTTCTTGAGCTCTGAATGGCTCACATGGGACACAATATGAGTTACCAAGTTTCCATAAAAGAGTTAATTTAGTGGGTTGTAGTGGGACGAAGGAGTCAAACTGGCAACAAAAGTACAGATGGAAGGTTCAGTTTGTGATGGCTGAGAGCGCAGGTTTTAGGATATGTATTATGATTGTGGTGGTTGTGGAAGAGAAAAACAAAGCAAAGTCTTATAACTAATTTTATTTCTTAACCATGAGACCAAACAGGGTTGCAGGGCAGAAAGGTGGATTGAGGAAAGAATTATGCATGTAGGGTGGCTGCTGGTGGTGCAGTTCAAAAGAAGAGATGAGGTTATAATAGTATTTTGATTTGGTCTTGTCCAGAGCGGTTGACAACAAACACAAACAAGCATTTGCAATGCAATAGGTCTCACATTTGCGAGAGTTTGAGCTATTGGCATTGTAAATAACATTGCCTTTTATTTATGTGTTTTGAAAAGCTGCAAGCGGTGCATAAACACGCAAATTTCTTACTTATAGTCCTTGCTTACGAAAAGCACGGCTGGCAGTTAAAGAGGCGTAGTAACTGCCAGCGGTGCTTCTCGTAAGGAAAGACTGTAAGTACAAAGTGCGTGTTTATATACATAAATAAAAGGCATTGGTATTTACAATGCCAATAGCTTAAACACTCGCAAATGCGAGACCTATTGCATTGCAAATGCTTGTGTACCTATACTGTGGGTTTAGAGAAGTATGCATTGCTACTGCCCCTTTGTACCTATCCTGTGGGTTAAATGACACATTCACTGCTACTGCCCCTTTCTACTTACCCTGTGGGTTTAGTGAAGCGCGCACTGCTACTGCCTACGCTGAACCTGCTACAGCCGTACCGTACCTGTCCTGTGGGTTTAAGGAATCGTGCTCAGCTGCGGCCCATGCTGAACCTGATACTACCCTTGCTGTTGCACCTTTGCTGTTTTTCAGGACAACTTGCACTTCCAGTGGCCATTCTATATCAGTCCTTTTCTTTTAGTAAAATCTGATAAGCCATTTCTCTATATGAAAGGCGAATCTATTGGCTTTGCCAATGCTTGCTGTGCATTGTTCTCTTTTTTCATGGATTTGGTACATGTTCGCTTCCAGACTCCACTTGAAGCTGCTTTGTTGGCCCTACATTAGCAAAGCAAGGCCTTATGACATAACGTTGTCAATTAGTGTTGCCTCTGCAGAACAAACAGCCCCAAGACAGCTCCGGGTCAAAGGTTAATAAATTCCATAGATTAAAAGAAAGCCTTTCTGCAAGGTCTCGCACGAAGACTTTTTTGGGTGGCAGCTGTAGAGGAATGTCGCTTGTCAGAGCTATGGCGGTTGCCTGAGCAACAGAGAGGAGGGCAGAGGCATATCTCCAAGAAATAAGAGACCAGTCGAGGAGGTTTCTCTGATGTTTGAAAAAGACAAAAGGTTTGCTTACATCCAGGACAGACTCTGGCTCAAAGAGCAAATCTAATGAGAATTCGGATATTGCAGCGTCGGAGACGGCGGTTTCCCGTCTTCTCATGACCTTACCTTGGAGACAGAGAGAAAGGAAGGTCAAAGGGCCCGAAGGAAACTCAGTCATCATTCTGCCGATTCCGAGCTCACCGATGGGAGAAGTTGATAAGCTCCGCTTACCTTGGGAGGCCGTGATAATGAATCTCGGAAGGAGACTGACACAGGCTCGCACCTTTGGAAATGTCCTCTACTGCGAGGTCAGAGGGCACGCTGAAATAAAGATTTATCTACTTTTTAATGAACCCTCTTCAACGGCCCTGCAATTTCAGCCTTATCTCCCGCCCCTCAAGTGTCCTGGGAGGTAATATAGCGACATTCCCATGCAAACCACTCCCCCTTTTCACCAGGACTGGAAATAGATTCAGAGCTAATGCTCACATCTAGCACCCGAAATGAGCAACGCATTCATTTCTGGATACTCGTCGTTATAGATGAGCAAAATGAATGCGGATTGCTCGTCTGCCCAGCTTTTGTATCAAATAGAGGTGCCCAAAGCGTGTGGTTGTACTGAGGCAACACGCGCTCATTCATCAGACATGTTTAACAGGAAGTTGGCAGCAGTTCTGGCTTTAGCTTCCGCTCATGGGTACCTGGTGAAGGCATGAACAGAGGGTCATATGGCTTCTTATCAGTGATTATTACAGAAATACTGGATGGGGTCTGAGCCAAGCCATTAGCGCATGCATCACCCTGCTAAGAAAAATGACCCTTCCCTCCCCAAATCCCCATGCCTTTCTTCATCCCTCTTCTTCACCCCTCATCCACCCACTGCATTCATTTACCATCTGCTCAGAGCAGGTGGTACGTGTATGGGATCAAAAAGCACGGGATAGGAGATTCTGTGTGATTTTATGGTGACAAAAGTTAGCCCCACACTGTTATTCCTCATTCCGTTGGGTTCTACTCATAACTGCACAGTGGTGGAGCTATTTTACTTCATTGAAACAGTAAAGTCACATGCAACTTGTAGTTACACCTCAGCACTTTGGGGAATAATCTGTGCGGCCTACTACCCCTATTTAAATTAACCAAGGACTGAGACAAGAAACAAAGCATCTGCAGGCTGCCTGCTTGAAATCTCTCTCGGTGCCTTTACTGCCAAGGACAGACAGACCACGAAGCGCTGTGTGGTCTTATGAGGCTTGGCCCTGCCAAAGTAAAAATGCCAATCACTTCTGCTAGCATGCTTCAGGGGTTTCTCTAAAAAAAACTCAAAAGCAATGACTGTGACTAATTGCTACAAAGAAAAAGGCAACACATAAGTGCACAAAGCTTTGCCCCTCTGCAGCATATCTGAAACTCACTGGACCATCTTGCAGATAAGATGGACGCCCAAAACAGCCATGAATCTTACAACCGCAAAGCTGAGCAAAAACTCCAAATTGGTTCCATATCAAACGTAATCATTGCATGCACAATAAAGTCATCATTTTGATTAATGGAAGTGACTTAAAACAGTTCTAACGCAAGCATTGGGTATGTATTTGATTTAGACACGAAAATAATCGGAGTAGTCCCCAAACCTCCCATTGAAAAGAGCAAAGGATCGATCAATTGGCCATGATCATCCACAAACATCAGGCACAAATTGCGCACCTACTAATTTGTGATTACATAGGTGTACTAATTGAGGTCAATTACACATGTGGTACATTGGACTGGGGAATGACATGCTAATAGCGCATGTTATTTTCTGTTTCAATGTGTGTAAATAGCACACATGAGCTGCTTGCACCCATGACTGATTAGTGCAAGGTTTCACCAACCGCAAATCGAGAAGCAAGCATCCAAGATTTGTGCACCAAGCGCAATCTCGTTTTAGATGCAAACAGGAACTTGCAGTCAAAATGACATTAGTGTTCCATTCGTAATCGGGCCCTATGTGGACTGAAGATTGTGCAATTGGTTCTTAAATGAAGTAGTCAATTTTGCCTGTCAAAAGTAGAAAAAGTGGGCTTGGCTCTAGTAGAGCCAGGATTTCTAAAGGTTGGAACATGGAGGAAAATTTCTCTCTGTGACTAAACTTATATTTGACACCTTAATCAATGCCATTAACTTAAAAAGCTATAAACGTTGAATGGAAAACCTAAACGGCCTAGAACTTTTTGAGGAAAAAGGTTAGGCTCTTCTATGATTCCATCTGTGAAACATCTGGGCACCTTTTTTGTCAACATATTCCAAAGCGTGAGAACATTAGTAGCTCAGAGCAGTCCGGTATAGTCATAAAAACAGATTTACTTAATAATAATAGTTATAATAACAATAATATATTGTTTAATCGAACAATACGTGAGAGATGCTGACAGCGGAGTGCCCCGCCTCCGGCTAGTCAGGTGTCCGAAAGTCCCCACGCCCAACTCCGGTAATGGCGATTCGTGAGTGGCGTCAGCGTTAGCAGTGTCTCTCTTCTCCTCGTTTTCTTTTGATCTAAAGTGCTGACATCGATATCGTCCGGGGGGGCCTCCTGGAGTATTGCTGCAACCTGGGAGAGCGAGGCTGTTACAGGCGCTCCTCGGTGAGACCGGAGCTTAGAGCTGTCGAGTGTATGAGGCAGGGGAAGCCTGAATGGTGAAACTAACGGCAGTGAGGTCGGCGCTCGAGACAGGAGACACGAGATAGGAGTCGGAGTCTCGAGCCAGGAGTTGCCTTTGCTGTTTCAGAGCCACACCAGATCAGATATCAAGACGGAAGGAGTGTCTGAGTGAGTAATGATGTGCCTCTGTTGAGTGCGTTCTTGGAGCACTTCACTTGGACTGCACTACACTGATATTGGCGTTATATTATAAACTACAAATACCATCTGTAATTATATGATTTAACCTTTGCCCTTTTTTGCCAATATCTGCCTGTATTCGCTATCAGAACGCTTTTAAAACGCCTTGCAACGCCGTTTCTTTGCTAAGGCTTAGCAAGATCTGACTTCAAGATCTTTCTGCTTGGCAAAAAAATATATAATAAAAAAAAAATGGGCAAACCTCTAAAAAACAGTGGGGCAGCCAAAAACGACAACACAGCCCGTCAAAAAAAAATTCAAACTCGCTTAGCCCAAGTGAAGGAAGCAAGGCAAACTGCCAGCCTGCCCCAAAGGGGCGACGAACCTGCACGTACCCTATCCCAAGACAGCACTTTCGAGAGCTCTGAAGAGGAGCTCACTCCGGAGACATTGTTAAGAACTAAGGAACCCCAGGAGCTTCAAAGGGTAGACGAACTTCAGCAGTCCAGTGTGCCCGGTAGCGCAGATATAGTCGCAGATGTTCCTAATGATAAAAACAGCCTTTCTAAGCAATTTCCGCTATTTTTCAAAAAAGCAACTTTGCCATCACCGGTCTCTAACCCTAGTCCACCAATAAGGACTACAACTAAAGGTAATTCAACCGACTGGGGCCAGACAACGGAACCATTAGGCATCCTACCCGCAAGACAGGAGCTATCTCCAGAGTATTGTGCAATAGCAGGGGGGACTCGGCTCCTGCTCAAACGCAAAGAAGAGAACAAAAGCCGAATCGTGCACAAGAAAAAGATCAAAACCTAAATCAGATTAATAACATGCATACGGGCCACGAGATGTCGACTCCAACAGCTGTTGAAAAATCAAATGGAGGCTTACTAACAGCAACTGCCCCACACTACGACTCCTTTGGGCCAGAAAATCCATTCGTAGCTCCTGTCCCCGCCTTAATATCAGTACCAATACCGGTCTCAGCTCAAGGGGAGACCTCATCTCCGACTACATCCCCCAAAGCTACCGAGTCCACAGCTGCTCAGCTTAACTCCATCTTAAGCTTTGAGAAATGTGAGAACAGCGATGCAAGACAATTAGACATCAAAGACCTTCTTAACCTGATTCTAGATGAAATTCGCGACATGAAGAGGGCCCAGAAAATTGAGACTGCCTCATTACACCAACGCTTGGGGAAAATCGAAGAGGCGATGCAGGGCTTCCCCATCAGACTCCAGGAAGCAGAAGCCAGAGTCTCTCTTCTTGAGGATCAGATTATCTCGGTGTCCAAAGAGATGAAAGCAGCTACGATCAAAGAGAGACATCTCAAAAACAAGCTTGAGGAGCTTGAAAATCACTCACGGAGGTCAAACCTCCGGATAGTTGGAGTTCCAGAGGGAATTGAACAGTCTCAGCCTATGCAATGGGTGGAATCTTTCATTAAACAAACTGTTCTCCTGGAATTTGAAGGAGACCTCACTATCGCAAGGGCTCACCGAGTACCGGCACAACCTTTCCCGAACTCTCCAATTCCACGAACAATTCTGGTGAACTTTATGGACTTCCGAGTAAAAGAGAGAATTTTAACAAGAGCAATTCAGCAGAGGCAGTTTTCCTTAAATGCTACAACCAAGTGTCGAATTTTCTCTGACATGAGTGCCTCTGCTGCTCGTAAAAGAAAAGAATTTGTCAAGCTCTTACAGCTCTTTAAAACATATGGTGCCCAAGCCTCTATCGCACAACAATCCAAACTAAAAGTCCTTGTCAAGGGCAAGTTCTTTTTGTTTTCGGATCTGGACGAGGCCCAGGCTTTACTAAAGGAAATCTCAAGGGGAGTTTAATAAAATTTGATTTGGAAAAAAAAAAAAAAAAAAAACCTGTTATGATCCATAATCTACAGGTAGGGTTCGGATGGGCGTGGGGATGTAGGACACCATGGGTGTAGCGTCAAGACACCCCAGGGTTTTGTAGGGTGGGAGAAATGTGGTTAGCGGGGTCTGTGGGGATCATCCACATTGTGGGGTGGGGGGTTCTTTTCTCCTTTGGGGTGGGTGGGACACTGGGCGTTCTGTATTCATTTTTGGCAAAGAGGGAAAAAACAGAGCAAGAGGTTTTATGGAGTAAGGGTACAATTAGGATTTTTATAGCTAGACAAGGTAGAGATTTGGTCATAATTAGACGCATAGATGGTTAGGGAGTCCAACAATTGTAAGATCCTATCGGCCAATGTCAACGGTATATTGAATAAAAAAAAATACGGTGCCTTAATCAGATGGCTATCTTCACTGCGACCCCAAATTTTGTTTCTTCAAGAGACCCACTTAAAATCCAACTCCCCTAAATTGTTTATACCCAGAACCTTCTCGAAAGTTTTTTTTGCATCCTCAGGCTTTGCAGCTAGGGGTGTCGCAATCTATCTTTCTAATAAATTTCCCTGGGAGGTTATAGAAGTTCAGAGAGATTCGAAGGGGAGATGGATCTGGGTCGCAGTAAAGCTCTTTGGGAAGAGGCTCAATCTGGTTAACTACTATGGCCCTACGGTCGATGATGAGGGACCACTGATTCAAGTCTACAATTTATTATCTGGTGCTCCGGGACAGATAATACTCGGAGGAGATTTTAATTTTATATTAGATCCAAGTAAAGACACGACAAACAAACAGAGGGGTCAATTGAAACCGAACACTAAAAAAGCCCTGGAGACTATTATTGAGAGCTTCCAATTGGTGGATAGCTGGAGGGATAGGAATTCAGAGAAAGAATTTTTTACATTCTATTCTCATCGCTTCCATACGGCATCTAGAATAGACTTTTTCCTTAGCTCCAGGTCTCTTCAGATTTTTGAAACAGGCATAGGTTGCAATCCTTTTTCTGACCATGCCTATATCAATCTGGAAATTAAAATCCATGAAGCAAATAGGGAGAGACCCAGGTGGCAGCTGGATCGCTCGCTTTTGCAGAATGAGGAATGGGTAAGAGGTTTCAGGATTTGGATTGGGGAATACTTCCGGATAAACGAAAACACTGCTTCTCCCTTCTCTGTTTGGGGCGGATTTAAATCGACAGCCCGGGGTATGATAATTGCATATACAACCGCCCAATCTAAAGACCGAAGGAACAAGATAGCTCAATTACAGCTAGATATTGAACAGGAGTACGCCCTTCAACTGCAGTCTCTTCCTAACGAATATCTTCAAGCTAAAACAGCATTGAAAGATTTTTTTACCCTCGAAGAGGTTTGTAACTCCCAACTCTTCCAACAGAGGGTTTACGAGGAGAGTCAGTTGATTGGCAGACTCCTGGCAAACTCCACAAGAAAAAAACAGGAATCAGCCTTAATAACAAAAATATTAGATCCCTCTACTGGTCTGGAAATAGTCGATAGCTCTAGAATTGCCCAGCTTTTTCAGGATCATTATACCCGACTTTATTCCACTGAGTACATAATACAGAATAATTCAATCGAAGAATACTTTTCAACGCTAGTTCTCCCTCAGATATCCTCAGAACGGGCTCTCAAGCTAGAAAGTCAAGTGGAGGGAGCCGAAATCTTGGCAGCCATTAAATCAACCCCAGGATCAAAAGCTTGTGGGCAAGATGGCTTTCCGATCGAGTTCTTCAAAGTGTTTGCAGAGGAGCTACTTCTTCCCCTGAGAAACCTGTTTAATTTTATAAAAGAAGGAGGTCAGGTCCCGTGCGAATTCAAAGAATCGATCATAATTTCATTCGTTAAAAAAGATAAAAATCCTGATGACATGAATTCATATCGGCCTATAAGTCTTTTAAATTCCGATTATAAACTTTTTATGAAGGTCTGGGCTGATCGCTTACTACCAGCTGCTCAGGAGGTCATCCATAGAGATCAAACGGGTTTTATTGCGGGTAGATCAATGGCTGCCAATACCCAATTCTTAATACAGGCATTAGAGTATATTAATATAAACCATATCCCCGCTAGTATCATAATGGTCGACGCGGAAAAGGCTTTCGATCTTGTAAATTGGAAGACTTTATTTTTTACTCTAGGTCAATTTGGGTTCCCCCCTAAAGTGGTAGGCATGCTAAACAATATCTTTCTGGATGCTACAGCTAAAATTGTAATAAATGCTACCTGTGCAGGAATGATTCGAATTAAGCGGGGAACGAGACAAGGCTGCCCACTTTCCCCTCTACCTTTTACCTTTTTTATAGAACCCTTGGTTTTAAGTATCCGTAATAATGCTGCTATTCATCCCCCTATCCCAGATATGTCTAAACTTAAGTTGTTTGCCGATGATATTATTTTATATCTGGCCCCTAGTAGGTCTAACTTCGAGGAGGTCCTGGGTGAATTCTCTCAATTTGAAAAGATAGGTGGCTACAGAATCAATCCAAATAAAACTGAGGTTCTTGCCTTGAACACGGATACCGATCCCTTCCCTAACTCTTTAAAATCACAGGCAGCCAGGACCAACCCCATAAGATATCTCGGGATCTATGTCTCCTCACAGTTTTCCCAACTTTATGATTTAAATTATTTAAGAATGAAGAAAAAGATAACGAAATTACTGGATCAATGGTCACTTCTTCCATTATCGATAGTAGGGCGTGTATCTTTGATTAAAATGTCGATACTTCCCCTTTTGATCTTTTTATTCACGAACGTCCCTATTAAAATTAACCAGGCATTTTTTAGGGAAATAGATATGCTTTTCAGGCAATTCATATGGGAGAAGAAAGCCCCCCGAGTTAAATTGAATATCTTTCAACTACCAATAGATCAGGGGGGACTTGCACTCCCACACATTAAATCTTACTATGAAGCTGCCCTCCTTGACCTTGTATCAAGACTGCTAGGATCAAGTTCGTGCAGAGATACTTTTTTATCGATAGAATGCTGTTGGAAATCGGTTCATCCACTCCAGTGTTTTTAAAGACTGCCAAACTTCCAAAGAAAAGTCGATACAAAATTTTAAAGGACTTCCTTTTTAGACTACAGGCAATTTTTAGGGACATGAATTTGACGGGTTTTCTATATCTTAAATTAAAAGAATGTGCCGGCCTCGGTCTCCAGTTACAAGCTGGTCATAATATTCTATGGGAAAAGTCCGGCTTAACCCAATTGAGACATTTTATAATACAGAATAGACCAATTTCCTGGCAGGAAATATTGGCCAGGGTAGGGGCTCGTCGGAAACCGGCCTATTTTGAATATCTCCGTTTAGTCTCTTGGTTTAGAAGTTTTGGAGGTATAAATGGACCTCCCAACCAGCTGTCAACTGCACTTTATGGAGCTAAACTTCGAGGGATCGGTAACTGGTACAAGTTGATCCATAAACAACTGCATCCTCCTATAATCCAGAAACATCAGGAAAAAATACTCCGTGAAACTGACTGCAGCTTGTCTGAAAGGGAGTGGGAGTGGGTCAGCCACTCTGGTGGCAGAGCACTTCGTGCTGCAAACTATAAGAGGATGGCCTTTCTCTCTAGGTGGCTGGCCTATTTGACACCCTCTACTTTAAGTAAAAGGTTTCCCGATGTAGAAAACAGGTGTTTTCGATGCGCCAAACTTGGGGAAGGCGGATGGCACCATATCTTTTTTGTATGCCCCGGGCTGAGGTCTTTTTGGGAAGCAATCTTTTCCGACATCGAGCGCGCAATCGGGAACACCATTCCGATTGCAGCCGAGACTGCTCTATTCGGTTGTTGCAAGGGAGATTTACAATTGTCAAATCCAGAAAGAATTTTTATTTTCATTGCCTGTGCAGTTGCTCGCTCTTTAATTTTGCAAAATTGGAGATCAAATGCAGCCCCCTCCCATTTGAAATGGATTAATAAAATGAAAAGGGTTAAAAAATTTGAGGAGGCTTATGCTAGGAGGGTTGGAGCTGTAAAAAAATATGAGCGAAATTGGAAGTTTTTTGAAAAACTGGAGAAGACTTAATTTTTTTTTTTTTTTCTCTTTCTCCCCCTCCCAGGAATGCACTTGCACTTTGTTCGGCAATTGTTTTTAAAAAACATTGGAAGTGGTGATTTGCTTTTTATTCTGATTATTAGGAGTATTATGATGTCGAATTCTTTTGACTAGAATTTTTTGTAGTCTACCTTGTCTCGCACTTGCACTTTAAATGGCTTAAAGTATTGTATTTTTGCTATTTTTGCACTTGGTATATCGCACTTTTGTCTAAAGTGATCTACTATTTAGATGGCTTTCCTTCAGGAATGTATTCAGCACTCTATAGAAATTTCTAAATGTATGCTTATATATTGATCATTAGTTGTCAATATTAGTGTTATTATTAATGCTCAGCACTTGCACTTTAGTGGTGTTTTACATATATGTACTCTTGCTGCTATACAGTATTATTGAGTTATTATTAATGCTCAGCACTTGCACTTTAGTGGTGTTTTACATATATGTACTCTTGTTGCTATATACTAAGCATATCGTATTTCTTATTAAATGTTTTTCTCTTATTGTACTTTACACTTCCAAGCCATACTATTTATGCAACAAACGTTAATTGTACTCTGTAATGTCTTGTTTTATTTACCTCTTGCTCCGTTCAAAGAAAAAAAAAAAAAATAACAATAATATATTAATAATAATATTAATAGAAACATAAAAATGGAGAGAAAAAACAGAAAACACCCAAACATTAACTAACACAACCCTATTATTAATTGATGAGCTTTTGTCCATTAGGAGTAACTTCTCCATCTTCTCCATCCAGTACTATCCATGATCATTTATTTTATAATTCGATTTCAACAAACAAAATATATTTCATCTGTACCATCATCCGATATTGATAAAAAACATCTTAAGAACATTGCTTCTTTAGTCTTTGGAAAAATCACTGTTTATGTAGCTATTCCTCTGAATTCCTGAGTCATCATTGGTCCTATAACTTTTCTTTATGAGTGAATCGGGAATCTCAAATGGAAGATGCATAAAGTACATTCAAATGGTAGGATATCCATTTCAGATGGATGTTTGCTTCCAGGACAATTTTATTATGCAACACATTTCTCATTTATCACAATGTTTCATGGCTAAATAATAGTAATATAAGTTTCCTAACTAAATATTACTGTAGAAATCACTATTCCTATGTACATTTCGTGTTTTTGAAGCATTTGATATTTAGAATCTACTGCTCAATAACACAGAGAGGCATGATCTGTGTTTTACCTGCATTAATAATCAACCTGAGCATTATGAAAATAAGGCAGTGTTAGAAACTAGGTTAGTGGTTGACTGGGGTGTGAGCCCTAGTCAACCAGCAGCCACAGTCCTAGTTAGGGTCAGGCACCAGCAATCCCCAAATTAACCTGTGCTCAACCCCCTGTTAGGGTTGGCACAGAGCAGTGAGGCTTAACTTAGAGGCAATGCGTAAAGTATTTGTGCAACATCCAGACAGTTAAACAGTGAAAACACCACACAAAAATAATTCCACACCAGGTTAGAAATAATAGAAAAAAGTTACTAGATAAAACAAGACCAAAACAACAGAAATCCAATCAGTAGAACCAGAGATATGAATTTTTGAAACAATAAACCTTAAAATAGTGCCTAAAGGCATAAAGTGCTGGATCGGGTCAAATTCAAAAGTTCAAGTTGACTGGGATGGAGTGTGGGTCAGATACAGTCCCAAATTAGTCCAGCTGAAGGTTTACCTTCTCTAGTTTTGTGCTATGAGTCCCATTCATGTGAAAGAAGATCGCCAGGAGCAAGGAGAGGGTTGCTGGCGGTGGTTGGCATGGCGCGAGGAGCAGGCTGGGCACCGCAGACAGGTGGCCTGATTTTCCATGGGAGTGGCATGGTTCTGGTGCGAATGGGCTTGTTTCTGGTCGCGAAGAGCCCAAAAGCTTGAATTGAAGACCTTGAGAGACACATGAGAGGCCCAGGACCTGAGAGGTGTCTCTTGGTGGTCAGGAACTCGCTGATGATGGGACCAGGAGCTGCTGGGCAGTCAGTTATGTCCCCGAGGCTCAGATCAGGAGGCCAGTAGACTAGCCCATTGAGTAACTCTGGGGTCCGGGGTTCAAGATGGAGTTACAGGTCCAGTTTTCTTCACCAGGGAAGAGGGCAGCAGGCAGCAGGTCAGCACAGCAAGGCTGCCGCTCCGTCAGAGTAGCAGTCCAGCAGAGTGGCAGCCCTTTCAGCAGTGCAGCAGTCCTTCTTCTTGGAAGAGTATCCACAGGTCCAGAAGTGTTCTAAAGTTGTGGTATCTGAGGCCCTTTTTGTATACACAGTTGTGCCTTTGAAGTGGGGAAATGCTTCTAGAGGCATGCATTTGAAGTGCATAGCTGCACTGCCTCGCGTGCCCTGGCTCCAAGCTAGCTGAAGTGATAAGGCCCCTTTGTGTGGAGACAGGACACAGCCTATTCAGGTGTAAGTGAGATTGGGCCTATCTCCTCCCTCCCATCCTGCCAGTGATGGCCCATCCAGACCATCTAAGCTACCATTGTGTGTGGCTCTCTAGAAGGAATACACAAAGCCCAAGAGCGAACTACACCCAGTCATGAGACCAGAGTAAGGCTGCAGGCACCAAATGGCTAAGGCATGAAAATGCCAACTTCCTAAAAGTGTATCCAAGAGGACACGCGATTGCGCTCCTAACTGTCGCACTGCAGGAACAGGAATATTTCCATATCATAAACAACTTTTTTTTCTTTCTATTGACCATAATCTTCATTTTCAAAGTAAACCAAGCTATAATCAAAAAGCCTTCATCCACAGTTCATACATACTGGCAGTATCACAGCGGGAACAGCGTAATTCCAACATGATTCCTTAACTTTACATTTTCAAATATCTCCTGCATGCCCTCCGGGCCTTCAACAGCGACACGTTGAAATGAATCATACATGACAAGTTGGCTCATCAAAGTTATTTATTTCTTATCACTCAATGCATTTCAGACCGCAAGGGCTCTTCGTCAGGGGTCACTGAAAAGGATAATGAAACAGACATCTCAACTATCAAAATATTAAAACCCCTCTGCATTAAAAATAATAATGTGAATTAAACTGCACACCCGATCATTTTACCCTCTGTTCACCCTTGTTGCTATCACAACCCAAAATTCCACGTGTCAATTATATCTCTCCAACCCGTAACCCCATTACTTAAACTCAAAAGTTAAAATTAATCCAGCGCGTGAAAACTCAATGCTAAATAAAAAACCCAAAACCTTGCCCGTACTGACATAAACATCCCAACATAAACCCTTCCATAAAAGCTCCCACTTAAACTAATACCAATCCCTTTAGTGCAATGTAGCTTGTAAACTAATAGTTTATGTCAGTACGGGCAAGGTTTTTTTTTTTTTATAGCATTGAGTTTTCACGCACTGGATTAATTTTAACTTTTGAGTTTAGGTAATGGGGTTACGGGGTGGAGGGATATAATTAGCACGTGGAATTTTGGGTTGTGATTGCAAACAAGGGTGAACAGAGGGTAAAATGATCGGGTGTGCAGTTTAAATCACATTATTATTTTTAATGCAGAGGGGTTTTAATATTTTGATGGTTGAGATGTCTGATTCATTATCCTTTTCAGTTTCCCCTGAAGAAGGGCCCTTGCGGCCTGAAATGCATTGGGTGATAAGAAATAAATACCTTTGATGAGCCAACTTGTCGTCTATGATTCATTTCAACGTGTCGCGGTTGAAGGCCCGGAGGGCATGCAGGAGATATTTGAAAATGTAAAGTTAATGAATCGTGTTGGAATTACGCTGTTCCCGCTGTGATGCTGTCAGTATGTATGAACTGTGGATGAAGGCTTTTTGTTTATAGCTTGGTTTACTTTGAAAATGAAGATTATGGTAAATAGAAAGAAAAAAAGTTGTTTATGATATGGAAATATTCCTGTTCCTGCAGTGCGACAGTTAGGAGCGCAATTGTGTGTCCTCTTGGATACACTTTTAGGAAGTTGGCATTTTCATGCCTTAGCCATTTGGTCTGCAAGAACGGATCTGGTATAGATTCAAAAGAGGGCGCAAGAGTTGGGTTCGTTCATTTACTAGGCTTTAGCAGTTGCAAATTATGCACGCAAGGTCTTCCGTTCCGAGGCTGCATAATCGGCAGATGTTATCTCCGGGTTTCCTCCTCCATGGTTGAAGGTGTGGTAAGATCGGCATTATACCCATCCTGTATTTTAAAAAATTATCTTTTGTATGGATATTGAATCTTTTGCTGAGATGTTTTTGTGGTTTGGCTGCTCCATAGTTGTTTGGTACGTACCACCTGTGTGCTCGCTTCGCAAGCTTGGCCTTATCTTCCTTCAAAGACAGTGCTTTAATGGTCTTAGTAACTGCTTTCTTGAATCTGTTATGGGTCGCTGGTTTCGCCCATAGGTTGTCCAGGCCAAGATGACTTAGGGAATCTCTAAGGTACGTTCCCGCTGGTAAGTTCTTTCGTAGTGATAGTTCAACCCAAAGTTGCCAGTTCAGTGCGTCCTCCTTTACCCCTCTGATTTTGAGCCAGCATTTTATAAATGCACCCCTTCGGGCCAATGACTGCTTCTGTAGCCCAAACTCTAACCGTATTTAGGTGGGGGAGGTGTATTTTGGGAGGCTGAAAACTGTCCTGAAAAACCTGGTGATTATTTTTTAAAAAGTAGTGGCGTCTCTTCCTCTCATTGCCTCACTCCCGTAGGTTATAAATTGGAAGGAATTTGATTTGAATGACCTCTAATAGGGGGGCCAAAGAGGGCCTGGCAGTCACTTTCTTTAAAGTTTTCATGGCAAAGGTTATTGTGTTACCTTTTTGCTTTAGTGCTTCCATATGAGGGTTGAAGGAGCCTTTGTTATTCAGTAGAACACCCAAGTATTTGTATTCTCTTGCCGGTTCTAGTCGATGTGAGTCTAGAAGCCAGCAACGTTTTTTCTTTTTATTGAAATTTATTGCCATTGTTTTTGTTTTGGCTAAATTGATTTTCAAAATATAATTTCGGTAGAGTATTCCTGAGTAACATTAAGTAAATGTTGGAGTCCTATTGGTGTTCGACTTATAAGGACTAAGTCGTCTGCATATAAGAGGTTAGAGATGGTCGGCTTGCCGAACTTGGGGGTATGCGAGATGCAGTTGTCTAGCTTTGCTGGTAGGTCTTCCGTAAAGAGAATAAATAGCATGGGAGCTAAGACGCGCCCCTGCTTTAGCCCCTTAGTGGTTGCGATGCATCTCAGGAGGTGCGTTCCTGCCCCCAGTTTGACTCTGACCCAAGACTCAGTGTGTAACTAGTTATTTGTAGTAGAGGTGGTGGTATACCCCATCTTTCCAATTTCTGCTATAGTGTTGTTCGGTCTATGTGATTGAAGACTGAGCTGTAGTGGATAAAACACAGATATAATGGTTGTCTTGCTTCCTTTGCAATCTCAATCAAAAGGGTTAAGGCCAAGATGTAAGTGGTGGTTCCCCTGTGTTTGCAGAAACCAGTCTGATTTATTGGTATGATTGATGAGGATGTGGCTCAAGTTTTCAGCTCTTCCAGGACCAGTCCTGCATAGTATTTGGCTTCATTGTCTATCAGGGCGGCAAGGCTGTAGTTTTTTGCATCCCCTTGTCACCTGCTTGTAGATTGGTGAAATTAATGATCCTGTCCACAAATCTGGGATTTTTTCACTGGACAAGATCTCATTGTACACTGGTCCCAGAATATTGGACCAGTACTGTGGATCCTGTTTATATAAAATCGGTGGAAACCCATTTGGGCCCGGGGCACCTTCTGGCCTTCCTTTTGCAATTTGCCTCATTATTTGTAGTTTTGTAATCTTAAGTAGGTCATCGCTCGAATCTCATGTTGAGTCATTGCCTAGGCTCTCCTTGCCTGCTTCTGGGTGATTGTGATTGTTATCTTGTTTCCCATGAGTGTCTTTCGACAAATTTGCCACTGTATCTTTCTCATGACAGTCTCTCTTCCGGTTGAGGCTATTAAACTGGTCGTGGAGGTATGTAGCCCGGAATTCCTCTGGGAGGTAGGAGTGTATTCCGTGCTGAGTAGAGCGTTGGAAGGAACTGATTGTTTGCCAGAACTTTGCTTTGTTCATATTTTTTGATTTGTGGAGGAGATTTGCCCACATCAGTTCGTTTCCTCGCCTCTTGACATCCCATTTTGTTTAATTTGAGGCTTGCCTTGAGTTTCCTCAAATCTCCCTGTAGGCAGTTCTCCCTTAGGTGCCTATGGAGTTTCCTTAGAGTTTGATTGACTGCATTTTTAAGTATTTTTAATTGAGCCGGGTTGACATTGGCTGATTGTGCTTTCTTGAGGTTCCTTTTTCTGGTTCCCACATTTGTTGCAAATTTCTCCCTAAGGGTGAGAGTTATGATTTCCCATGTTGCAAGGGGGCTCCTTCTTTGGGTAGAATGTTCAAGCACGATGGATTTAGCTGATTCTAGTAGCTTCTCCACTGAATCCTGGCTACACTTGATCCTTTTGTTGTTAGTCGTGTAGGCTGTGGCAATTGTTTTGGTTGCGCTATGAAACAGGAGAGCGAGTCTTTAAAGGGTGGCTTCTTGAGGTAGATGGTCGCTCTCCATCAGTTCACCCAGTATATAGGAAGAGATTTTGTGGAATAATGGGAGTGTCGTAAATCTGTAGTCGATGTGAGAGGTGGCAGATGTCAAATAAAAAGTAGGTCCTGGTGGGTTGTCTTCGTGGAATCGTCTGTTTGGGACTCTAAAGTTGAGATGTTCAAGCTCGTTTAGAAGATTTGCACTTAATCCAGTCTGTTTGTTTGCAGTGGATTGCCCTTGCAATAGGATTTCCCATACTCTGTTTAATTCCTGCAGCAAGTCGTCTTCGCTTGGGGCACCCATAAGGTGTAGGCTGAAGTCTCCTGCAATTATGATGTTTTCGGTCTCCTCCTCCTCTATGATGTTTAGCAGCTCTTCAATTAATCATTTCTCCCCTATGGTTTTGTGCCTGGGGTATAAATAAACAAAGAAATGCGCATGCGCGGGCGTCTGCGCATGCGCATTTGTGTGAAGAAGTTGCCGTCAAGCAGGAAGAGGGAGCCCCGGGACGCCGCACTGCAGGTAAGGTATTTTATTTACTTTTAATGTTCTTTAAATTATTTTAAAATGAGGGCAGGCGGGCGGCGGGTGGCGCATAGTGGGGCTACGCGGAGCGCGCGAGTGTGCGTAGATTTTGCCACACTACGCGCTGCTCCACGTAGCCCCACTACGCCCAGGGTTAGTTAATATGCGATGTGCCTCCCCCCACAAATTATATACACATTATTCATGACAGCTTGAGGCAAACAGTTAATCTAGAAACAATCTAATTGTGAACTTCAGTAAATAAGCTTTGAAGCACAATGAGATAGTACTCTAATGCTAATATTTTGAAGCAAATGTAACAGGATTTAAGGAAAACAGGTCTGTATGAGATACGTTCAAATGTGTTTTTCCTCTTTTTAGGTTGCGCATGTGCGGTGCTCGTGCCTACAAAATGATGCGGGAGGCCATGTCAAAGGCTTTAATATTATTATTTTTTTTATGCACAGCCTCGCAGAAGCTGTGCAGCATGACTGAAAAACCACTGGCCAACCCAAAAGGTCACAAAGGCGAGACCTAGTGGCTTTGCCAATGCTTATTTCAAGAAGAGCCTAGTCTTAATTATAAATGCATTAGGGAGACTCTCAGTTTGAATTGCTTTCTGAAAATGATTTGGTACAAAAGGAATAATCTGTGTTTATGCAATTGGAAAGAATAGATTGCATGACCACTAGTGGTTTGGCACTTTTCCTTTTTCTTGAAATCAATGGCATTACTAGTCTTTCTCATTATTTCCAGATCTAAAGTTAACACCACTAGGGAAGACAATATTGCTGTAAAATTATCCTCAATAAATTCATAGCTGTATTGATTTCCATTTGTTCGCTGTTGGAACATCATGTTTTTCTAGTGTTTCAAATGAATACAAGATTTTTGGTATTGCTCAAATTACACAGTATGAAAGTAGATGCTTCCAATATCCTTTTTTCTTGGGCAAAATTTGGTTTAGATTTCATAGTGTTCAGATGATAAGCCAACCATCTGAAAGTTTTTTTTTTAATACTTCCCATTATCGTCTCAAAACAGCTGGTCTGGTATGACCGGAAAACAACCTAGGTAGAAGGATGTTCAGAATATCCTGATTGGTGAGATGACTTTGAACAGCGGCGTTCCTCCTTTTGGGTGGAAGAGCGTCGCCCCGACTGCGGCGAGCCGAGCAGCTGCAGTAAAAGGATATTTAATGGAATGGTCAATGAACATGACCACTTTGGTGGGGTGCACTCACTGTCTCATCTTGGGGGCAGGGCTCGGCCCAATCCTACTGCTGATTGGCAGCAGGAATAACTTGCCTGAAGTGCACAGGTCAGGTTGGGCGGCTGTCTTGCGAAGTCCGGCCCAACATGCACATTTCAGATCGCACCTTTCTATGAGCTGTATGAAAGCCGGTGGATTGCAGGTACAAGCTCCTGGTCTGAGAGGGAGCGCTGGGTTGACCTGCCCCTACCAATCATGGGGCTGCTCTCGTGCTGGGAATGGTATGGGAGCAGCTCCATGATTGGTTGGGTTTATTAGTTGACTCTTCATTTCAAGCTTGTGGTTTTCTGCGAGCGGGGTGCCTTCCAGCTGGATGAGCCAACATCGTTGAGTACTTTTGCTTTATTAAAGAGTACATCACAAGAGAATGCTTCAACTATGACTCAGTAGATTTAGCTGCACATAATCACAAACTAAGGACATTGAAAGGGAAAATACTGTGAAGCAAATACTGCAGCGGCGAATCCTCCTTAATGGCGGAGGAGTTTCGCCCCACTGTCTCAGAGCCAGCAGCTGAAAAATAAAATATCTTACTATTGTTTTATTTTTTCGCTGCTGGCTCTGAGCCAGCATGTGTAGGGAGGGGAGAGGTTGGGCAATGGGAAGGGGTGTAGGAGTGGTATGTGCACATGTCAGTTTGGCCGGCCGTCTTAGGTCGGACAAACTGACATGCGCTCTTCGCTTTCACCAACCCGACTATATTGTACAGCTGGGTTGGAGAAACATCACAGACTTCCTGAGCAAGCGTCTTTTCAGCCTGCTCAGGCCAATCCTCGCACTGCTCTCATGCATGAGAGCAGTGCCGGGATTGGATGGGGAGACCGTGATGCTGCCCCAGGGACTGCTGGGAGCAGCAGACCAGAAAAGCAGGGAGAGACGAGGCGGCCATCATGAGGTAAGATTTGTTTTTTAGGTCTCGCCTGACCCAGCGCATGCGCTGTTCTGGCGAGACTTATTGAGAGGGCTCCAAAAAGGGCTACCAGGCCTGCCTAGAGCTACAGTGCATGGGCGCGGGCGCGCGCGCCGCGGTTTACCGCGATTACTTTCACTTTCGGAGCAGCAGACCAGAAAAGCAGGGAGAGACGAGGCGGCCATCATGAGGTAAGATTTGTTTTTTAGGTCTCGCCTGACCCAGCGCATGCGCTGTTCTGGCGAGACTTATTGAGAGGGCTCCAAAAAGGGCTACCAGGCCAGCCTAGAGCTACAGTGCATGGGCGCGGGCGCGCGCGCCGCGGTTTACCGCGATTACTTTCACTTTCGCGGCCGCTTTGATGTTTGATCGTGATCGCGATCACTTTCACGGCCTCTTGGCATACCCAATAGGTCTCGCTTTTGGGACCTTATAAGTATTTAGTTATGCAACTGTTGCATGGCTGAACACTTACAAGGTCCCAAAGGCGAGAACTATTGGCTATGCCAATGCTTGTATGTATTGATCCCTTGCGCACCCCCCGGAGCCCACTGCGCTCCCTCCACCCGCCCCCTGCTTTTAAATAATATCGGCCCCAACTGGCATGCTGGTCTTGCACCTCCGTCAATCCTGCGACCTGAGGGTTTGCCTATACAGTGCATTGCCCATCGTTTATTGACACAGAGCTTTCTTTGCTACAAGAGTCGCATTGTGTTCAGAAATGGGTGCTCTGTTAAGAGTGTGTCAACAATATGAGTGTCCAGATTCTTACCCATGTAAACAGAACTTAAGCTCTCCTTTTGTTAGCGCCAGGAGGGCTCTGGCCTGCTCTGCAGGAGTATGTCTGCTTCCTCTTCAATCAGTGACAGAGAGTGAAGACTCCTGCTGCTGTTCATTGAAACCTTGAAGGATGGCATTCCCGGCCATGCTCCTGCTAGCAGTGAAGAGAGGTGCTTTGTGTGAATGTGATCAGGGTTTAATTAAAGTCCCTTGGTTCACTTGCAAACGACGGCATGAACTGTGGCTGATTTAAACCTTTGTTTACTCATTCTAATTTGGTGCGTGCCTAGAAAATAACATTCTATAATGAAGCCACATGCATCTCTGTCTGAAACCCGTGAATACCAGCCTGGTAGAAGTGAACTATTGTATTCGGGTTAATTAGATGGTGAAAACTACTGCTGATCCCATGCCAGGTACTGGTGCGTGCGTGTGTCCGTCCGTGTCTGTGTGTCTGCGTTTGTGCACTTGTGTCTGTGTGTATGGATGTTTGTGTGTGTGTGTCGGGTGCCATGTGCGCTTGTGCCTGTGTGTTCATTTACTTACTATAGCACGAATGAGGGCTAAAAAACAAGCCTATGTGCACACACCCTCTGGGCCGCAAACCACGAACCAGAGCTCGTGGGTGGGAGGGAGGCTGCCACTGGCTGCAGCAGCGGAGGCTCTGTCTCAGACCCGCCCTCCTGCAGCATATCCACCATTTAGGGCTCCGCCTGTGTCGTCGGTATGACCCATGTGTGTATAAGACCTCGGACCGTGCAGTGCTCAGAGGAGATTCCCCCAGCCGTGCCGACATGAACCTCCTGCGCTGCCTCCCGCTGCTCTCCTGCCACGGCCTCCTGTGAGGGGAGCCCTATGGTTCCCTGGGTGAGTGTAGGGGAGCCCTGGGTGACTATGAAGGGACCTCCCTGAGTGTGAGGGAAGTCCTAGGTTCGTGTCAGGGACCCGGACCCAGTCAGGGGGACCCAAGAGTAAGTGTGAAGCAAGTTACGGGTGAATGTTACTCTGGAGCCAAGAGGGGTGGGCCAGGCTTTCAGCATCGTGGAAGCGTGCTTCTGAGGATGAGGATAACGGACATGCCATTACCACCTCTGAGACACTGACCTGTCCCTGAAAACACATCCTGCGGCTTCCAGTGCTAGTGCTGATGTTGAGGGGGAGGGGTAAAACTCATGGACTTCAACTCTGCTCAACTCTCTACACAATCTGACTTGGAAGTGCTTATTCCATGGCCCACTGCTGGTCAGTTTCTTGAAGGGCTGGCTTCAACACTTTTTTCCAAACCTTATTTTGGTGTCCACTCCTTCCAGACCCTTCCCTCATAATACACCATGAAAGGTCATGGAGATCTTGATGTGTCTCCATTTCCTGGGCGATATAGAGGACCCTTGCTCCCACATTACACAAGCATGGCATAAGGTTGATGGAAATCAGGAGGTGGGTCCATTCCCTGAATGATATGGGGGACAGCTACACACACACTACAATTTCACAATTGCTTTCTCAAATTTGCATGAAAATGCACCATTTTCCCACTCTTTTTAAAGCAAATTCCTGGAGGGAGAACCTCCACATGTCCTCCTTAAGACGCATAGGCTCGCTCGTTAAACTGGCTCGCCACAGGGCACTCGTCCCAATTTTTCCACCCTACCACTTTCAAATGTCACCAGCCGCCACTGACTATGAATGCATCAACCTACGGTTAAGATTGCAGCCTGGGAGTGCAGGCAATGCAAGACTTTTGGCCCTGAGAGGCTTGGGCCACTCGTCCAAGTTTAAAGATCTTCATATGGTGCGGTTATAACTGAGGTCATAAAGTACTCTGCCAATACGTGAGCCATAGTTAAAACTGTCAACATTACTACAAAGGCTTACCTCAACTTTCAGGATGCAAACTCATTCACATGGTCCCCTTAAAACCTGGTAAAATTGGCATATGCATGATTGCCACCTTTAATTTACTTACAAGTCCCTTTTATATGTTTTCTACAAGTGGAATGCAGCACTCATTGTGCCGCCCACAATAGTAGCCCTGTAAAACATGTCTCATGCCTTCCATTGTAGCATAAGTGTGCCGTTTAAAATTGCCATTCTGACGTGGGAAAATAAACCTTTTGCCAGGCCTAAGCTTTCCTTTTTAACACTTATAAGTCACCTCTAAAATAGGCCATAAATGCACAGTGGGCAGGGTGCATGGTATTTAAAAAGTAGGACATTTATATTTAATGTTAGCATGTCTTGGAAGGGAAAAATCTCCGAAGTTGTTTTTCACCGTGGCAAGGCTGGCCTCCCATAGACTAACACTTGTACCCTATTACATTTAATAAGGGCTAAATTCAGTTTGTGGGCAGCTAGAAAAATATTTCAAAGACTCATTTGAATAGTAATTTAGAATCCAACTTAATGGCATAGATGGATTTTATATCACCATTTTGAAATTACACTTTTAGAAAGTTGTCATTTTCCAGCCCTGAACCTTAAAGGCTTTACTACCAGTGCCCAATGTCAACTTACCTCTGATTGCTCCACTGGGGTGGACGTGTTTTGTGTCCAGACAGAGGACAAAGGGTTGGAGTGTGGGTTGGTGCTTGCTTTCGCTTTCCAGAATTGCCTGAGGGCTGTGCTCCAGGACTAGTTACATTTCAACGGAGGCCTCTACTGTCTCAGGCCGATGTAGCTAACACGTAGACCTGCCCCCTCTGTTGTCCAGCTAGCCAGTCCGTCAGTGGGACACGTTTTGACATTACAATGATTGGTTTATTTATAACACTTGATGCACACTTCAAAAGGGGAGGACAGGATACCAAACCAGCTATTGTACATTCATTGTCAGCCTTTGTTCTACCAGGCATCTGTCTTAAAGCTCTGGTGGTATATCAGGACTGCCTTAAAATAGATTTTGGTGTTACGTGTGGGAGGACACTTGGATTACTATAGTACACTCCTCCCACATACCCCCAGTACTCAGAGCCCAAGTTTAGTGTGGCTGAAGACTTCACCATCTTGAAAATGTCCAAAGTGGGAAGGATTGGCCATGTGAACCTTTACCCCATTGGTTAGGGTATCCACACGGGTCATTTCCACCCACTAGCTTGTGCTGTGCCAGGCATAAATGTGGCACCTCCAGGCACCTACTTTAGAACACTCTGTGTATCTGAAAAGAAAATAAGAAGGACTGTCCTGCTGTCTGTGACCTGAAAAGGGCACTGAAAACTGGACCTGCTCTCCCTCTTTTACCCACGACAAAGACATGGACTACAGGTGACATAGGCTGACCTCCTGTTAAAGCTACAGGGACACAACAAGATGCAAGAGGCATTGTTCTGCAACTGCCCCGCTATTCATTGGCCACTGAACCTTAATTGAACCCTGTTGTGGCTTCTACCTACCACCCTGTGAGTCTCTAAGTGCTTCGCTGATGACCTCGGGGGCTTTAGAAGTGTACTTCTGTGGTGAATTGGGACTTAAAAGACTATAGTCAGAAGTTCAAATCTTTGACCAGGACAGACTTGGTTAGAGTGTCTGACCAAACCTCCCTCGCAGTCAGCGTCAAATAGTGTCTAAGCCCTGTTCTACTACAACCCTTGACTACTATTGGTTCTTTTTGCTTCTTGGCACTATTTTTACTTAAACCCTTAAAAATGCATAACTCTGGTTCCTCCTATTGGATTTTCATAATTTTTGGTGTCATTTTGCTTATTAAATTTGACTTAATATTGGTATTTTTAGTGTTTTGTTGTCTATTGTTTTTGATTTCAATGTTAGTACTGTTTCGTACTGCGCAAATGCTTCATACATTTCCTCTAAGTTAAGCATGACAGCTTTGTGCCAAGCCACCAGAGGGTTAGCACAGGTTTATTTAGTAACTTTTACAGTTCACCCTGGCCACCTTGGCAAGGACTGCGATTATTATTTGAGGTGGGTTCTCACCCCTCTCAACTAATACTCCTAATTTCTGATAGCATGCTGGGTTGCTGCCCTTAACCTCAGGGTCCCCTCTATGTGTTTCAGCCTTTACTGCTGTGTTGGTGGGGGTGGTGCTATTATCCTGGAGATACTGAAGGTGCAGTCAATACTTTAGGGAGCCTTATGGAGAGGTGCATGCCCATTTTAAATAGCTGACCTCGGGAGTACTTTGGGGCGTCGCTTTGATATGTCTGATTGTCTCTGCTTTAGCAACATTCAGGAACCTCCTCTTGGTGTTGGCTTCACTACAAGCACCTTTCTTTGAACCCTAAAAGGCTTTCTCACTTCTGTTCTCGACTTTAAAGATGTTTTTGTTTCTGGTGACCATCACCTCTGTTCGACTTTTGAGTGATTTTGGTGACTGGTTCTTCTCGTTTGCACATCTTTCCCTCCTGCATTATGTGTGTACTGAGTTTTTTACATAGCAGTTTCTCTAAATTGCACTGGGATGTGAGATTACCCTGTCTGCTTTTGCCCTAACTTCTCTTCCATGGAGGTGACCCTTCATTCTCTGGCTAGCAACGGGGCATGGTCCTACTACCTGGATGATACTGACCCATCCCATTGATGGATAGTCAATTTTGGTACTTTGGGGCCAGGAAGGCCTGGTTCTCATCCTTCCGTATCTACTGTAAGTATTTGGATTTGTTCCTTGATGGCAAAGTCACATTCACTGGCTTGCACATAGGGGTTTGATACCAAAATATCATTTTCAAAATATCATCCTACATGTGTCCTAAATATTTTCCACAGAAATATCTCCCCATTGGAGTTAATTATAGAAATTCTACACCCAATGTAACAATGTTTTTTAGCTAATATTTAGGAGAACATGTTTATCGCAGTCAATGTTCCTGTGTATGATATTATGACATACAACCACGTAGAAGCCCTCATTCGTGGGGGTGGCACGGAAGGGGTTGTATTTGGGTGCAGAGTGAATTCTGGGCTGGGGTGCAGGGTCCCTTGCTGAAGGATATTTGCAAGGCTGCCACATGATCCTCTATTTCCACGTTTGCCACCACTTACCGGCTAACGGTGGGAGATTCTACAATGAGCTCCTCGGGAACACTGTTTTGTCTGATGTATCGCATGTTTGAGGTCTGAGTCTAAAGGGATGGGCTCTTCCATTAGCTCATGTCTCTGATGACTGTTTTGCACAGGTGACTTCGAAACTGCATTCTTGGCTTGGGCACATCCTCATTGAAGTAAGGGCTGGGACAAAGAGGGGATGAGTAGGTAACGCCCTGATTATTTACTGGTAGTATCATTCCAATTATATTCCTCAAACCAGTGCATTTACCTCCCCCGAACCTACCGCATTTGTCCCCCATGGACTAGTCCCATTTTGTTTGTAGCTTGGATAGTGGTACTACTGTTTAATGAAGTAGGATTCTTGCCAGCAGGGAAGGCACCGCTGAGGCAACTTTGGAATTTTTTGGTTTAGCGTTTTGAAAACACCTCAGTAAAGTAAGTAATGGTACGAGCAAAGGACTCAGAGTACCGAGATTACCAATAAGTAATCACACCACTTTATATGCAAACTTACTTCTCCAGGGCACAGGAAAATTCCACATATCCTCCTGTCTATTGTATACTTCGTTTATATACTATCACTATATATTTTTATTTACTCCTTATATAAATCATGTAATGGCTGCTGTGCTAACTCTGTAAAGCACTCTGGTACATTTGGGTCAAGTTCGCGCTATAGAAAACGAAATAAATAAAATGCACCCTGCAGGGCTTTTGAAACAAATGTGTGACAGGCATGATTTGACATTAGCTGTAGATGTACTTAATTATGGAATGGATAGGGCAGGAACTCCAGCAACGCTCTGGTGGTATTAACTGAAAATTTGCACAGAGTGCTCTTTCGGGTGGCGGCAATGAGGGGGCTCTTGTTTAATTTATGTAGCGATACATTCTGCCTAGAACTACTTCCGATCGATTACTGGAGGGGTCAATATGGAGCAGCTTGGAACAGGGTGTGTGGAAAAATGGAGGGACTGCTTAGAACATGCACAACAAATTGTGCATTATACTACACCGTGGATCGAGTGTTTTGTGGTTGACGTTGTCTATTCAAAAATAGACACGTCACTGAAAAAATTGTACCAACTGCACGACTGATTCTGATGGGTGATCCTGAAGATTTGCCGCATGATCAAGCCAAATTGGAAATCCCTTGTGACGGTAACGCAGGACAAGCTCTGAAGACACTGGTATGATCAAAGATCCAAGCAAGTTGGAATGAGAACATACACAGTATGTGAAACTAGGTGGCCCGTGACTGTTGAGTCCCTTTCACTGGCTTCTGACTTCTGGTGTAATATTGCCTTGTTGTGTCATGTTTGTAGTATAAATACACATTATACGCCTGTTATCGACCACGATAAAGTCTGTTGTACACTTTTCCTCCATTTGAATTTCCATTTTGTTGTTATTGGGAATTGTTGCGAAAGGTAAGTACTCCCATTGTTCCAGCTGCCATTCGATTTCTAAATATGTAATACAAATGATTTGCAAAAAAATGAAGTCGGAATGAGAAATACTAATAATTTGGAGCTGAAGTTAAAAAGTGCTGTCAAATATGACAAGTGAGCTTTTTATTATCTTGGCTCATGGCAGACTGTTTTGATCCAAAAAAACGTGTGCATGCTGGTGTAATGAGGGCAAAGCTATTCAGGGACCTCCATGAAGCTACCCCTGGGGAGTTCCATTTTAATCATGCACATGCAGACCTGCCCACACCTTGCTATTTGTGAATCATGTCAGCTTGGGCTCTCAGAATATCCCAAATTCCATTTAACAAGGGGAAACAATGGACTCTTGCAGAACCTAAGATTTAATGTCTGCCCCAGGTGAAAATTAAACTCTTAAAATCCTCCTGGTTTAGTATTTTGCCTGTTTGATATACGAATGCAGTTTTGTTTGTGGAAGAATCGTCTGTAAAACACATATAAAGAGCAAATATGTTTATTATGCAGATGCACCCCCTGTGGGTAAACAAAGCCATGATCTTGCAGCCTCAGAGAGCATGAGTGGCCTCACAGCTATGGGAACAGGTATAAGGCGATTGCTTTCAAGGTGTTTTAGGGTGTTTGGGAGCTGAAAGGCCTGAATATTGTTGCAAAGGTAGAAGCGTGTAGGGTTTCATTAATGTGTAGCTGCTATCCCAAAAGAACACACAAGAGCTCCCAGGCTGCTTTACTGAGCATGGCTGCAAAGAAGAACTTCATAGAGGTTAGGAGCGCGAGGGCCAGAGTGTAACAGATACACAAACTGCTGGTTCTCCCATGTGGTGGACCACAATAATCCTGACAATGAGAACAAGGAAGCAGCTTGTACCAATGAACCTGCATGGATCACTGCAACGCTGTGATGTACATAGCCAGTGCTTAATTTGAGCCGCTGGTCGTGGGTAGTGGCCACCAGCGCTTATTTTGGGGAACCAGCACTTATTTTGCCACATCAGACATTTTCCGAGGCCAACAGAGGGGGAAAAAAGATAGACAGAGGAGAAGAAACACAGAAAATCCGTCACCGAGGAGAAAGCAGACACCTTTAAGAGTGAGAAGACTGGCAAGGAGTTACTGGAATTGAATTACAGAGGCCTGAGATGGATTCGGGACTGTACACCCTTGCTATTTGCATTCTGACATTTTATTGTGCCAGCTGTAGGTGTCTGAGCAGCACTTTGAGCGCCGGCACCTATTATTTTACTAATTAAGCACCAGTGCTTAATTTGAGCCGGTGATTTTCGGTGCTGGGCACCAGCGGTTTATTGTCAACACCGGGACTTGCAACAGTCTGCCACATGGTGGCACTGTCTGTATAATTTAAAGATGAGCACAACAACAGTTGTTAATTAATTTAATATACTTTAAAAGTAACTATTGACTGCCACCCAAGCTGTTCTTATATCTTTGGGTGGGCCTGGAATAGTCTTAATTGTTGCACTTATAGGAGTATGATGATTGGCAGTTGTAACTGGCAGCGCTGGCAGGGTCGATGGGTGGTGCAAGCTGCACTGGCCTCCTGACGAGGGCCCTGGCCTGGGGTGTAACACAGGCCCCTGCAGCCCCCGCGGTACAGGGGCCCCCAAGCTCCAAGGTGCTCTCTCGGCACTGTACTCCAGTCTGAGAGCTCCTGGTTTAGCCCGGAGGGGGCCCCTCCACTTACCTTGCAGGGGGGCCCCCTCAAGTTTCGTTACGCCACTGGCCCTGGCACTTATTATTTTACAAATTAAGCACTGCACACAACTGTCTCAGCTTGCCTCACAGCACTACTCGTTTCCAGCACATAAATAGTAATAGTCACTGGCAGTTCACTGTAAGCCCATCATTTCCTATTACCAGCTAGCCAAGCACTGCCGGGTGCTCGAGAGCGTTTCATGGTCAGTTCCAAGTCAGCTCATCAGTGGCATCTATATAAACATGTCCCTGCCAATTCCAAGTCATCGCACCGTTCAAAATGAAAACAATACGATAGCTGTGGCCTATTTTCTTTACGTATGTTCACTATTAGATAATCGTTTTGTGTCATGTGGGGGTAAACTATTGCCAGTTCCCAGTTACTCTTCATTGCCAGTTTACAAATGGCTCTTTACTGTTATGTTCCTGTTAGCCCATCATTGCCATTCTGCAATAAACATTTCGGGCCAGGTTCACAAATGTAACGCTTAATGCCATAAATGCCATTTCTCCTCCACGAATAGTAAATCCGCGGTAGTAAATCCCTTGCAGGGTGGTGGGGGGATATTACTAGGTGCGTTTAGCCTTGGTCGTTTGGGAATGTTCACAAATGTGTACAATTGTGGGCATTCCCAAACTCCGATCCACCCTTTCCTAGAAATGTGCTCCAGCCAATGGCTGGTGTTAGTCCCTAACAGGAGAAATGGGGTACAGACGACCCCTCAAATTTGGCGGGATCTATGGGGAAGGCTATCTCCACAAGGAAACATGATTTCCCAGCGGATAAAAACATGTTCTTTGTACAGCAGGCACAACTCCCCATGTGCTTTAATCTATTCTGTACAGATTTCCTCACTGGATGAAGAGGAGCCCATGGCTTATGTCACATGACATTCCCGGTACCGGGACTGGACACCTGCACCTGCAGCAGCTTTCCATGCATACTACTGGCAGTGATTATGAATTGGAAAAATTATGCGGTAGTATGTTCAACCACAGAGGGAATCCCTGCTTGTACTTTTCATTTATTTGTGAATCGGGTGCATTCTAGCCAGTTCCACGGTAAGTGAGTATTTCCAGGCCCATGTTAGCTCTTTATTGCAATTATCTAGTTAGCTTAATATTAACATTTCTATTATAAATCATTATTCTCAGTTGCTTGAAATGCTA
Source organism: Triturus cristatus (assembly GCF_964204655.1). NCBI lineage: Eukaryota > Metazoa > Chordata > Amphibia > Caudata > Salamandridae > Triturus > Triturus cristatus. The sequence continues at coordinate 797,953,269 of NC_140583.1, read as the reverse complement.
TCCAGTGTGTTTCTAGAGATATAATTCCAAATATGTGCTATAGAAAATAGTGTATCATTAACAAAATAATGGCAGCGGCTGCTTGCTTATGCTGTACGTGGGGGTATGTTACTCAATGGGCCATGTTTTATGGATACTCCCTTTGGCAATAGACAAGCTTACCTTTCTTCCTGAGGTCCTGTGGCTGCTGCCTGTCCTATTGGGATTAATGCCTACTGTATGGAGTGCCCTGTGACCTGAGAACGTCTAGAGCACTCTGATGCCCTCTAGACCCTCTCTAGAGATGGATAAAAGCAGCCAAAGAATTGCTGCCTGAGGCGCATCCCACCCCGTAAAAATGTTTGATGTTATTTGTGTGGATCAGTTCCCTGCACCATCTCTGGTACCCATTGCCTCTACCTGGAAAAGGGTAAGAATGACTCCGCATCGACCAACCTCTTGGTTGGGGTGGCTGAAAAAGCGTCACTGAGCCACCCTTGGAAGTCCCCTTGAACCTGCTGGGCTGTGCAGTGGTCCAGAATTAGCTGCATACCGTGTTCTAAGTCCTTGCGTGTGCATTGTATACCGTTGGCCCACTCCATAGAAGAGTCAGGATCAGGGACCAACCTTACCATTTTCAATATCAAGACTGGCTTCAGCTGTACCCAAAGTTATTGATCACGGTTGCTGCCAGGTTGGGTATCCGAACTGTAGACGTTCTAAGGTCCAGGGACTCTATTCCAAAATTAAGACAGTTGGTGTCACACTAAGCAATCCATCACTGGAATCTCTTGACCAAGATTAGCGGGTTCAGAGGTATGACAGTGTTCTGATTTGGGCTACTAAAACATGATTGTTTGGCTAGCCATAGATCTCTTTGGGCCACTGGATTTCACAATTTTTAGCCATGACTAGTATATTTAGAGAGATGGGACCTAGAAGCCCAAGTATCCAGGGGGCAACATAACCAGTTAACTATGAACATCAGGAATAGGGATATGTGGACTTTTAAAAGTTTTATTAAATGTAATCTAAGTTTGAAATTATTATATTTCTGCCTTTCAGGCTTTGGGTTTGTTTAGCTGAATACACCAAACAGACTGAACGTTTTGGAGGGAGGATTCATCAAAGCTATCAACTGTGTATTTTCAAGATACACAGGAGAGCTTTCATAAACTTCCATGTTAAATGATTTCATTCCTTTAGGAAGCCCTGAAATAAAAGTTACTCCTGGTGCCCCATAGGATAACACTAACCATTGTGTCCTATGGGAGGGATTGTATTGTAATTGTAATTGCATTTATATAGCGCTTACTACCCCTGACGAGGCGTCGAAGCACTTTTTCGCCGAGTAGCACACTACTCCGGAACCCATAAAGGCTTTGTGGTGAATTAGTATAGTGAACTATGAAAGTGAATTGAGTGGTGGATATGTTAGTCAGTTGATTGGATTGAGAAGGACAGTGGAGGGATAGAAGAGGGAAAAAGGTTTGCATTTATATAATGCTTGCTACCCCTGACAGGGTGTTGAAGCTCTTTTTTGGTGAGTAGTACGCTACTCCGGAACCCATATAGTATTAGTATAGTGAAATATGAAAGTAATATGAGTGGTGGACATGTTAGTCTGTTATTTGGATTGAAAAGGATAGTGGAGGGATAGAAGAGGGAAGGATTTAGAAATAAATATATAGCAGTAGGAGTAGGCTTGGGATGAGTGAAAGGGAGGTGGAGGGGGAAGAGTCAGAGGGAAGGATTTAGAAAGGCTTGTTTTGGTGGATCGGAATAGTAAAAGAGGAATGAGATGATGCACGGAGGGGTAGTGAGGGTTATTTTGGGGATCATAGTAATGTTATGAGGTTTGGGATGAATGAGAGAGTGGAGGTAGAGGATATATTGATAAAGATATAGGGTGAGAAATAGGGTAGTGCATTGGAAGATTATAATTAGCAAGTGTTCAGACAGTGATTGTGAACAGCCTAGGGGCTGAAAATAGTACCATAGCTACAGCACAATTGAGTTCATCAGCATCAGATTTGGGTCGAGGCCAGCCTATTTTGAGTAACTAAGGGCCATATGTATCAAAAAAGAGTTTTGCGATTTTTAGCAAATCGCAATTAGAGAATCGCAAAATGCAATGTATGTAAGATTCGCTAAAAATGTTGCGAATCCTACATATTCCTTATTTGCGAATCGCAAATTGAGATTTGCAAATAAGGAATACCTTCCCATTCATTCGTATTGGCTAGGAGGCCCATAGGAATGAATGGGAAGACATTCTCAATTTGCGATTACCAATTAGAGAATCGCAAATTGAGAATGCAATTTCAAGGTTGCAAGGGTGCCAAAAGGACACCATGTTGCACCCTTGAAATATGCATGTGTGCACATTTTGCGCACATACATGCCCTAAGGGCATGTATGTGCGAAAAATGGCACTTTAAAAAAATGAAAAAAGTGCTTTTTTAAAGAAAATTGCAAATTACCACCAACTTGAAGTTGGTGGTAATTTGCAATTCCTTATGGCCAAATAGCAAATTTCTGGTGCTTCCAGAATTGCATTTAAGGAATCGCAATTTGCAATTCCTTATTTGCATTTGCAAAATAGAGAATCGCAAATTTTGCAATTCTCTATTTTGCGGTGGCCTTTTGGGATTATACATCCCAAAAGGCTTTTTCTAATTCGCAAATGGGCCGATTCTGAGAATCTGCCTGTTTGCAAACGGGAAAAAGGCTTGATACATATGGCCCTAAGTGATGCTTTAAACTACATATTTTTCCTTATTTGTTATAATTTTACGTTATGTGTACTTTCCCAAACAGATCATTTTGGTTGTGGATTCCATATTTATTGTGACTGAGTTGACAAGATGATGTGATCGTCAGGTCAGAGTATGTCCCATGAAGTACAAATTGACTTTTCGATCAACCTACTTATGAGAGCCAATGTGGTTTAGGGTGCACTACTTCTTCTAGCAAACCTAGGGGCATATTTACAACAGAATGGTGGAGTGCTGTGTTACGCTACAAATGGAAACGCCGCACTCTGACATTCTGAAAATGCAGGAATGCGCCGTGTTTACAATAATACGGGGCACACCTGCGTTTCCCCTATCGCTGGCGCTAAATTTTGCTGCCTAGCACCAACGCAGGCACCCTTGCACCATCGTGCAAGGGTGCCTGGCTTCACTGAACGATTGTTCATGTGAAGGAAGGTGTCCCTTCTTGCACATAAACAATCACTGATGTGATTTGTAAGTTCTATGTATTCTGCAGAATGCAGCACATATAGACGTTGCTACTCGTCATTATTTAATGATTGTTTAAGTGCAGTAAGGTGTCCCTTACTGCATATGAACAATCACGAATGGAGATTTGCTCTTTCTATGTGTTTTGCAGAATGCAGCGCACATAGAAATAGCAAAAACAAGGAGAAATTATTAATTTTGCTTTGTTGGTGCCAATTTAAGACCAGGATTTTCCTGATCTTATTTTTGGCGCTGCCCCATGTTTACGCCGGCCTTGTAAATAGGGGGCAGCATCAGAAAGCAATGGTTGTTGCGACGGAACACCCACTGCAACACCCACTGCACGCACCTTTCATGCTAAGTGCAGGATGAAAGGGGCATTAACAAGGCGGCGTTAAGCCACGTTAAGTGGCTAACACTGCCTTGTAAATAAGGCGAAAGGGCTATTGCCACCAGAACGTCAAAGAAAGTGACGTTCTGGTGGCGATAAGCCCTTGTAAATATGTCCCCTAGTATCCAGCATCCTGCTTCGTAGAGAACACATGCAGGCTCACCTTTGATAATGGTGAATAGTCTCTACACCCTAATGAATCTGGGAAAAGGCCCTGCAAACTGATAATGGCCACATGTGGGATCAAGAGAACAGGCAGGTTGTAAACAACTGGGCCTGGCTGCATCCACCCCAGTAGCAGATGACTGTGTTTGACCTCATGATCACAGGTTTGAAGCTGAGCGTGCCACTCAATCTTGCATCCTGCCAAGGTCAATACAACAAGTACTATTGAATGGATAACAATAAGCATGTGCTATTCAGCCTTAATTGATTAATATTGTGTTTTACAAATACTTATGTACGGTCAATTAAAACCTATGTGGAATCAATCAGTCAACAACATGCAAAATACGGGCAGATTGAATGGGTCTGCTGGTCCTCATTCTTCATAAGCCTGTGTTTGTCTTACTTGAGTGACGAGAATTGTCGCTTTATTCCTGCTGGGATTGGAGGAATGCAATGCTTGTATGTTGTGTTGCTTTTAGTGTGAATCTAGCCGTGTGATCTTCTTTCTTTATAGTTCTGTCGTGACTTCTGTGTATCTAGAAGTTACTAAATATTTCCTCACAAGGCTTGGGTGCATCCAGAGCACTGCATGGCTATGAATAAAGAAGTAGAACCATTGCTCCGCTGGTCTTCACTTTCCGGCTGCCAGTGTACAAGTGCATCAAGTGTATAACCTGTTGTTCTATCAATAGAACATGTGTGTGCCACATGCATGAGAACCACACAAACCTGTGTGATCTCAAAGTTAGAACTAGAAAATGCTGATAGTCCTGGTGGTGGCAAAATGCATCATGAGGTGGGTCAGGGCTAGAGCTGATGAACTTGAGCCTCCTCTAAGCGACATATTTACCCCTCAGGTGCTCTTAGGGTCCTCCTCAGAGAAGGTGACCGCACACCCCTGGTCCATGTTTAGGTGCTTGCAAGCGGTTCCAGGGGCTTTGCCTCACTGCTGCGGTTAGTGGGTGAGACCCAATGTCACATCGCTCAGAGGCTCAAGCCCCTAAAAGATGCCATCAAAGCCTGTGCTTCAGGCTGGGGTTCCATCAGGCCCATAGCAAGACACTCTACCTTCAGGGGTCACAGCATCCCCTGACCCCGCTACCTCCAGGTTTCACTCTATGGCGCACTTGGAGAAATCCACTACTACTTCCACAGGCGTTGCTTTATAGAGATGAGGCTGGGGAGGGAAGGACTGCAATAGGGGAAATCTGCTTTACAGAAACCTGAAAAAGAAAACAAATCACCGACGGCTGGCAGAGCTGCACAGAATGCGGCCCAAAGGAGCTGGGACAGGAAATCTCCAGAGCCAGTCTGAGCACGGAGCAGACCTGGCCGGGGAACAGAGACTCCCGCCGCCGGCCTTCAGTCACGAGCAGAAATAACCCGAGCAGCAGCCCAGACTCCGGGGATGGCAGCCTCATCCCCCCTGTAGTCTGAGGACACCTCCCCACCTAGCTACTCGTTAACCTGTTGTGATCGAAAGCCATATCCTGCCATGTCTGATAGTGTGTAAGGATTCTCATGTACTGTCCCTCTTACAAATGGAACATTTGAAAACATCCTCAGTTCAGAAAAGCCTTAACAGTCATATGTTTTCTATCTGCCACTAAATACTAGGGGCAGATTTACACGGTCTGGCGCATCTCTGCAAATCAGCAGGGATGCGCCAGAACACTTGCGACCCGCAAAACTACCCGTGCGCCATCACTGATGCGCCACATTTACAATGCGGCGCGCCGTGGCGCATGGCTGGGCAGATGCGTGTCGCATCCCCCGATGAAATGCATCAACGAGCACACACTGACCCTGGTTTAACAAGAGGACTACATTAGCCGTCATCATTAAAGCTTGTAACATGAAAGGAACAATGTAATAATTCATGAATTGTCATGAGATTGATGGACAGCCCATCCAAGCACTGGCAGACCATCAAAAACGCAAGTAAACGAACGGCTGGTCCAAAGCCCACACACTCTCTCTGTACTTGGTATTGTGTTTTTGAAGACTTGATGTCATAAGATATTCCAGACAGCTAAAGCTCTGGGCAGCAGACCTAAAAAGGGATCTTTGGAGTACTGTCCCCATCCGTCTTCCCTTTCTAAGCTACCAGAAACTCTGTATTTCTCCTCTTCCTCTCCTCCTATCCCTATTATCTCTTTATCAGCTCTTGACCCTTTATCTGCCCTCTCCCTGAGTCTGGTGCCTCTTTGTCTTTTACTCTCTCTTCTGTTTGGAGTACGATTTCCTCTGATCTTATGCTTCTTGATCTCCCCTTGCACATCTTTACCATGCTTTCCCTTCTGCTACACGTGTGTTCAATCTTTGGAGACTCATGCCTGTTTCATCTCCTCTCCTTCAAGGTGTATTCGTGTAATTCTGTCCCCTCGCTTCAATGGCTCTTTTTTCGCCACCCACATGGCCCCACTCCCTTTACCTTTTTTTTCCTCTATGATATCCTCTCCTTTGCCTCGCCCCTTATGCATTCAGAAAGCTTTTTGAAGGAACTCAATTCCAAATCTCTTATATACCGTAGGTTTTTGGTTTCCTTAATCATCACCCTAATATTTTTGTGTGTCCAGGCGGCTACTGATTCAAAGGTCCTTTCAGTCAGAGACTAGTGCTCTCCTGGAGAGCACCCCCTGCTGCTGTGCTATAGGATGACTCACACAAACTGCTGTTGAGAATGCTTCCTCCACACTCCAATATTGTCTCCTTCTTTCTTTGATAGCACCAAACTCTTCTTTCCCCTTCTCCATTTGAAGGAACTCACCTCTCCTTTTCCCTTCTTTTTCGCAGACTCTTTGCCCTTCTTGCTTTTCTTTTTCCCTTCTTTCTTCTTCCCTTTCTTTCCTTTATCCTTCTTCTTCTTTTCCCGCTGTTCCTCTTTCGCAGCAAGTTCAGCCGCCACCTGGCAAACACACAGACAAGCATGATATGTAAAAACTGAAATGCAAAGGTTCAGTTCAGCTCTAAACTAGTGAGTTTTTCTTCTAATGTGGACCCACTCTGTAGCAGGTCCTGGCTTAGTGTGTTTTCTGACTCAGGTTGTAGTAGAAGCCGGTTTGCTCTTGGTTTGTACACCTTATGAATAAGGATTGGGAGAATGAAGAGGGGCCTGTCCATAGTACACAGACTAGAGGCTCACAGGGGGCGAACCAGGGTCCAGGGGCGGCTCTAGGCTCATGGTGGCCCTGTGCAGGGAGCGTAGGTAGGGGGCCCCCCGGAAGAGGGGGCCGCCAAATCCCTGCCAGGGGCCGCCACGAATATGTATTGTATCCGATTCCTCGTGGCGGCCCTGTGCAGGTGCACAGTTTGCACATGCCTAAGGCCGCCCCTGCAGGGTCTCATTGGCTGCCTGTCTGCATCACAGGCTTCGTCTTCAGGCCCTCCCAATCATTCTGGGCTTTGAACCCCCTTGATGATGCCTGCGATCTTCTTGTACAGCATGGACAAGGGACATCCAGCGCATCTGACTTTCTGGAAGCTTTAAGGGTCCTGGCGATAAGTTTGCCATGTGTAACAAAGTGCTTGAGGATAGGTGTACTGGTCAAACTGAATGCTAATACGGGTCATAATTTAAATTGTATTGTTCATCAGGAGAGTAGTGGGTTGTTAAACTTACAACTGAGAAGTTACTATAAATCTAGCGAGAGTGCATTTAGGTTGATTTTGTTACTCTTTCTTCTGCTTTCCCTCCCACACCTCACTCTAAATGGGCCTAGTGCTACCCCTGTTTCCTGCTTTCCGCATCCCTCCGGGATTGCAGGTACAGGAACAGGGTCTCATTGGTTGCCTCTTCGCATCACATATTTTCCATTCTACACCACCTAATTGGTTACACTTAGGACTTCAACCCTTCTCTCAGGGCAGCCATCATGGACAGCCCGGTAAATGGTGTAAGATTAAGGATGTCTTCTTGTGCATCGTCCTGTTTTGTCCTTGAAAGGGTCTTGGACTAGAAACTATGCCAATCTGCCCAATTCTCTCCCTTACATTTTATAATTTCCAGCGTATTTTATCTGAATACCTGTATTTATTCAAATTCCTCCTTTTCATTCAATCATTTTCAACTCAACAGATACTGAAACCACACCCCAGGCAATGGCTCCCTGTTTTTGCTTTTGGGTGGCCACATAAACCTACTACTGGATTATCTATGGTATACTGTGTGTTTGCTACTGTACTTTAAGGCGCACTGCATAGTCCTCTAATATGGTGTATATGGGTCATAACAAGTTGCTTCTCTCACTTTTGATTAGACCATACCAGCGTTCAGCAACAGGGTCAGCCACTTTCCAGGGTGGCACCATCACCACAGAGATCTCCGATAGGTAATATATGGAGGGGTTGGCTCCCATCAATCCTGACTGGACTCCTTACACTGTATTATTTTTGGCTTCAGAGCACCATCAGGAGTTGGCTTCTGTTGCTCTTAGGTATACTCTCAATACTGTATACCTGGCGGTTTAACATGAGTGAGTCTTCCAAAAAGACTTCCACCAAACTCCCATTGGTAGGAGCACCTTCCATACCGTGACGAGCAAGCCTTTGGATATACTCATAAAGAGAAGGAGGTCTTTGTTGGCCATTTTAACTTTTGAATGGCAACAAAGACTTGCCTGCTTCAACAAGAACTTCATAACTTACTCCCTGACTACAAGTCACACAGGATTGCATACGCTGCCTGCGAGGCTATCACTTACACTCCCTTACAGGTTATACTTCATGCAATGACCCCGCTACAGGTTTTAGCTCAAGCCTGGGACACACTCTCAAGACATCACTCATGGCAGCAAAAAAAAACAACTCAACTGTGACTTCTGGACCAACACATTTCTGGGACCATGCGCATCAAAAGGAGCATTTTCCATTTGTTGCGGTGCTTTCATTTGTTTGCATTATTGTTGGTGACACTGTTAACCACTCTACCTAACTCTACTTCGTTTTCATTTCAGTGCCCTTGACTGCACAGCAAAATGATCTTTAATCCATTCCCAGGTAAGCATCAATAATACTGTGACAAACATGATAGCAAAGGAGCTTTTTGTTTTCAACCAACCAGAAAACGCTGCGGGGCCTGGACAAGAGATAGGAAATAGCGACACTGAGCTACAGTGCAATGCAGTAGAATCAAATGGAACCGTCTTTCCTCCAACCCTGTCCCTTTCCAATGTAACTGAAGATAGGGGACGTGGTAGAGTCTTTCTAGCAATCTATAGCTGCAGTGGTAGAATTATATGGGTAAATGGCAGTCTTGTCAGAATGCCATAACCATTTAATCTCAAAGAGCTCACAGCACTCACAGGTTGCGCAGATATAGGTGACTTGTTACCAGCGCAGAGAGCTTCCTCTGAATTAATCACAATGTTTCCTGATGGCTTTGACGGCTGCCACCGGCCTCTTAATGTCGAAGCAGCTAGCTATTTCACAAAGCTGTCTCTTAAGAAATGTAGTATTTGAAAAGGGTTTCATGATACAGGATTCGGGTTTTGAGATGGGTGCTGTTTGGATAGCTTTTCCCAATGTCTGGCATATGAGTTTTTGCATTTGGTTGCCTGCTTTCTTCAATGTCAGTCGCCACTTTTTCTGAACAGCCTCATTTTAAAGAGCTACCCTTTCAATGTTCAAGTCATCAGTTTTAAATGAGTAAAAGTTTGATGCAATAGCTCCAGGTAAACAACAGGCTTGCAAAAGTGTTGATGATTCATTAAAGGAGGTACTGATAATCTCTGCAACAGAAGGCCTTCTGGCCAAAAGTGGGCCACTAGAAGTACCTGCACGTTCTCCATCCAAATCTTATTGTGTACCTTCTGGAGAAGGGGATCTGGACGGAATATAGACAGTAGACCTGTAGTGTCTCGATTCACGAACAGACGACACTGAAAAGATTATGCGGTGGGAGCTTTATTATTTATACGTCTGCCTTCTCTCATCTCCTGCTCCTTTCTGTCTTACTGACTCCTTCTGTTCCACCTCCCATTCTCCTCCCACCTCTACACCTCCTGTGCCGGTCCTAGTGCCCGGCACGTCCTACGACGTTACATAGACCTACTGCCCCTCTGAAGGCCAATGCATCCACAGTCTGAACGCTAGAGCAGAAGCTTGAAGTTGTGCATTTTTCTTGTATGCGAAATGATCCAGCCACGCATTCCACGGATATAGTGTCAGAAATCTGAAGAACTTTGGATGAAAGTGAAAATTAATTTATCAACTGATCCACAACTTAATTCATCTCCTATTGAAGATATGCTGCTCTCCCCAAGGCTAGATGTTCCTTTGCACGTATCCCCCTTAGTGACTTACATATGCTTTTACTCCTTGGCTGAATGTCATTATTAGGTTCTCTTTCCCTTCTATGGTTGGTGGAAATTCTTTCAATGCTAGAAGGATCACTTTTAGCTCTCTGAAATCTGATGATTGGGATGATTCTGCCCTAAATTATCTCCTCTGGTTGTGCTTACTCCTCAACCCATCCCCAGACCTATGTGACTGACATCTGTTGTTATTACTGTAGGTATTCATGGTAACAGAGACACACTCTCTAGCAAATTGTCCTCTACCATCCTCCATCCCATTTCCAGTCTGAGGGAGTCTGTCACTGGAGTTAACTGACTCACATCCTAAGGGGCCGGTCCCCAAATGTCCCAACAGATGTTGGATAAGGGGGCCTAAGTGTACACAAGCACAGACTACTACACTTGTGGCTGCTGACATGAGACCATGTACTTTAAGAAAACGTTCTTAATGTATATTGTCCACTTTCAGTAGGATCCGCATTTGAGAATAATACCCATTTTTAGGCAGAAACCTTTTCCCAGATCTGTTCTGAAATGTGAGGGTATGCACTGTTAGTCTTGAGATGGTGATAGGTGAGAGTTCTTCCAGTTCAGACAAAAAAACACATTCCTGGAGCATTGTGCACACCATTCTTGTTGAGTCTTGGGCCTTTTATAAAGAAGGAGCACAAATTAGCCCATTATTAAAAAACTGGAATATGTGAATATCTTTCACTTGCAAATGAGGCACTACTGGAGCCAACATCTTCACGAAGATTGTTGGTGCCACTGATAAACCAAATGAGAAACCATGAACTGATAATGAGGTTCTGCTACAGTAAAGCATTGGTACTTTTGTCACTATTATTGGAATAGTGTAAGAGGCTGGGTCTCTGTATAGTACACTAAAATGAAGTACACTGTGCAGAGAGTCTTGTGGGTCCCAGATTGCTACGCAGAGGCAAAAGTAGATAATACTAACGCTCTATTTGTGGTATTTTGGGCGAGCAGTTAGGGTTATCAGGGGGTAGTGCTAAGCATTTGTTGTACTCACAGAGGGAATAAATGAGACATACACTCAGGAATAAATCAGAGACCAATGTGGAAAAATAACACAGAATTTATCTAATTTTTCAGACCAAGAACTTCATTCACAGGTAAGAACTTTTTTTGCTATGATTTTTCAAAGTTTGGAAAATAACTCACTGTTTTGTGCAATTACACAAACTGAAGGTCTATGGAGAAAAATACATAAATGTCTATAAAATCGTACTGTCGGTTCTAGGGGATCACCTTTGAGGTTTAGGGTAGCAGCAGGCCAAGGTTCAATGTTCCACCTGTGGATCGTCTGGAGCGTCCCGGATTCTGCCGGGAGCAAGATGCTGAGGTCGTTGATAACTTATGCGCTATTAAGAAGGGGGGATCACCTAAAAAAGGCTGTACAGGAGGACTTCCAGGTAAGTCCTGGGGACCCCAAACGTGGGATCGGGTCGCAAGGGCCTCAGGACTACAGGAGCATAGCTGGTTCATCTGTACCCAGGCCAGGTGGGCTGGGTGCAGAGCAAATAGGTCAACCGGGCTCTGTGCATCAAGGCGGTCTTCGATGTCACGGGCAGGCTGGTTGCAGGGGTGTTTTCCAGACAGCTGGAACACTCACAAAGTGGGTTTCGGGGTCACGCTGTCGCTCGATGGGTGTTTGCTTCCTGGGCAGTTGGAGTCCAGATTGAACTCTTCATCTCGGCAGCAGGTTGTCCTGTACCTCGGGTATTGCTACGGCACAGATCCAGTCCTGGTGTCCTCTCCCTTAGTGGGAGGATAGATCTGACCCTCTGGAGCTGGTGAACCACTTATGGTTTGGTTGCTGCGTCCGCGTCACAGGGGAGTGGCAAGTCTGTAAGTAGGCATCTGTGGGTTCTGTGCCTACGGACTGCAGGAGAGTAGCTCCTCTACTCCAAGGGAGTACTCTGGAGATTGGCGATTGGCGAAGGGCTGGAGGTGCTCCAGGGTTCTTGGACGCCTAACAGCAGCAGGACGAGACCAGCACACCAGGATTGTTGAGTCCTTGAGGCAGCGCGGCAGGTTCCGGCCAAAATTCAGCAGCAGTTCTTCTGTTCTTGGGTCAGCAACTCTTCTTTGTCTATTGTCTTTTTAGATCCATTAAATATAAATTTCAGGCTCCCAGGGTGAAACCTAAATACTAAATTTAGGGGCATTACAGGGGGAGACAGATAGTAGCCAATGGGCTATCTAACTTTAGGGTGTCTACACCCTCTATGTGACCACTTCCTTTGGGGAGTGGGCACAGCCCTGACCTCTCAAACAAGATGGAGAAAACTGAAAGTGTGGTCCACATCACCTGCCCCACCTTAGTAGTGGTGCTGGTTGAAGATGGGCCAACCTTCTAATCTAACTAATTTTCCCGCTGTCCTCCCACCATAGGTGGAGCAGGGCGGGGGGGTTGGCATCCTTCACTATTTGGAGATGCCTGGGTTGCATTTCAAAGGTGGCGTCGCCTTTGAAGCTTCCTGCCTTGGAATGCCATTCTGGCCTGGAGGAGGTGGGAAGCACCTCCGCCGACAGCAGGCATTTTACCTGGCCTCTGAGAGTGCAGGCTCTCACCCCATGAGGTCAGAAACATATCTGGTGGTGGCAGGTTGGCTAAGACTAGTCAGAGACCACACTAGTTTTAGGTAGGTTTTCACAGCACCCCCTTAGTTGTCCCCTCTGTGCATTTATTAATAAATCCAACTCTGGTATCAGTGTGAATTAATTAAGCTGAGATGTTTGGTATCAAACATCCCTGGGTACAGTGAAGCCATCATAGTGCTGGGGAACTAGTATTGATGGATGTCCAGCTCATGTAATCTCTATGGCTTTCCTGTGCACTTACAATATACAAGAATGGATTTAGATATTGTTGAGTCATATCTGCTCATGCAGATATGTCCACACATGGGATATAGTGCACTCTAACTTAGGGCTGTAAGGCCTGCAGTAGGAGTGACTTACCTATAGCTCATGTACTGTCTGTGGGCATGGCACGCAGGGATTTGTGCCATGTTGACTCTTCAGTTTTCTGTGCACCAAGACAGGCAGCTTGCAATGGCAGTTTGCATGGTCTTGGTGAGGAGTCCCTAAGGTGACACAATTTATGCTGCAGCCCTAGTGAACCATCTTCAATTCAATGCCCTGGGTACCAGGGGTACTATTAACTAGGGACTTACAGGGGTTGCTGAAGTTGTGCCAAACATGGTACCATTTTAGGAAAGAGGTCTGGCCCAGGAAACCAGGTTAGCAGGGACCCAGGGCACTTTCATTTGAACTCACATTATGTTCCAGTCAAAAAGTGGGGGCTAACCATGTCAAGAGAGGCACTTTCCTACAAATAGGAAATTAAACATCTTGACGGTCCAAGGTGGATAGAAAATCTCCTACAGTCATAAGACAGATGAATGGTTGCAGTGACACCATCTTGAAGGTTTTTGATTTCAGAAAAAGATTTAGCCTCTTCAAGTCTCATATTGGTCTTCGGTCCCCCAAAATTTCCCTCTTTGGAAAAAGGATTGAGTACATGCCTGCACCTTTTTCCCTTTGAGGATGTGAATTCTATTGAGTGACCTTGTTTGACTATTTTTAGATCCCACTGATCTTGAATATCCACTGTTCTATAATTGGTGAAGTGAAGAAGTCATTCTCCTATAGGAATACAGATTCTGTCAGCATAGCCAGACTTATGTTGGATGGGAGGAACTGTTGATGCAGAGAGTCTGAAGATTTCCGTGAGGGTGACCCCTGCAACCATAGGTCCGCCCCTGAAAGTGTCTGCTTTTCTGCTAGTTGCCCCTTGAAAGAAAAACTAAAGTCCTTCGCCCTTGTTGTTGAGCTTTAAATATATGTAACATCTGCTTTTCTTCTGTTCACTTAATTAGCTCATCTAATTGTAGTCTAAAAAGTTTAGCCCCCAAAAATGGTATGCAGGAAATGAGAGATTTTTGTGCAACTTGTAATTTCCAGGATCCTAACCGAACATGCCTTCTATCCTGCTGCAATATATTGCTCCATATGAATCAGCCATTGTACATATCCCATTAGAGGTGGTGTGGGATACAAATGTCATCAACGGCATTGGGATCAGGAGTTCTGAACAATCATTCCCTTTTTGAAAGCGATCACATGGAGTTTGAACATCTTTCAACAATGCCTATGATATATAAGTGGCATATGCTGCACTGCTAAAAGCAAAGTAGGAACTACTTATGCTCTCCTTCGAGAACCTTCCACCTTTATTTTCTACTGAATCAAAAGGCAGACAGGCTTCTGTGGATGATAAATCTTCTTTAACTGACTGTGGAAATTCTGCATCAAATTCTTTTAAAGGATACGATTGGGTCAGAAGTCTGTGACACCCCATATTGTCAGTCACCTCCATTCCCCTATAAAGATGTTTTATGGCTCTCTGAAGTGGTCAATCATCAGGTGTGTTTAGACTACAAGACTTGAAATGAATTCATCTAAGGGACGCAGTGCATACAAAGCAGGTCGCTGTAGTGTATCATGCCACCATTATGATTACAATAATAAATGCATCGCACCTTTTTGCCCCACAATCTATACAGTGGAGCAGAATACAGAGATGTGTGTGTCTATAAATCTTGAAATAGTTTAGATAGAGAATGTACAATAAGGGGGGCCTTCCAATGTGTTCACCTGGTATTATTTGTTGTGTTTTAGAGACAGGCTGTCACATATACCCTACACCTTCAGTGAAATGATATCCTCAGTCAGCAATCCCCAGTCTCAAACTTGTTCCAGCACCACTGAATCCGCATACCACATGGAGTATCCGATGCTTGCCTCATCGGTGCGAGACAGGGAAAATGTACAATCAGACTTGGGACACTTCTAGCTACAGTATTTGGAAGGAAGTGGTGGGTTCAATATGAACAGCGAAATAGAAGAAACACTTGAACATTTACTATAGGTAAACAAAGTGGAAGTATTTTGGGGTATATTTACAAGGGATATTGCCACCAGAACATCCCTTTTAACGACGTTCTGGTGGAGATATACCCTTTTCCATATTTGCAAAGGGGCGTTAAGCCACATTTTGTGGCTTAACGCTGCCTTGTAAATAGGGCCACTTTACACGCATCACTTAGAGTGAAAGGGGCGTGCAATGGGTATTGCTGCTGGCGTTCCACCGCAACACCCATTGCTTTTAACGCTACCCCTGATTTACAATGAGGTGTAAATCCAGTGAAAATCTGAGGCAGCACCAAAAACTAACACCATGAAAGAGCAGGCGTTAGAATGGTGAAACGAGGAGAAATACTTTTATTTCTCCTCACTTTTGTTGTTTCTATGTGTGTTGCATTCAGCAGCACACATAGAAAGAGCAAAATGCCATTAATGATTGTGTGCAGGAAGGTAACCCTTCCTGCACATTAACAATCATTAAATAATGACGATTTGCTACTTCTACGTGCGTTGCATTCTGCAGCACACATAGAAATAACAAATCGCCATTACTCATTAAGTGCAGGAAGGAGCACCTTCCTGAACATAAACAATCATTCCCTGCAATGCAGAAGGCACCCGTGCACTATGGTCCAAGGGCGTTGGTGCTACGCAGCTAAATTTAGCACCAGCGCTAGGGAAAACACAGGGGTGCGCCGAATACGGTGCATCCCTGCGTTCTGAAAATGTCAATTCGCAGCGCTGCCAAATTTGGCGCTGCTCCGCACTCCGACATTTTCTCGTAAATATACTGATTTGATCGGTAAGGGCGAGGCTGTCTAGGGAGGGAGGCTTCCCTGAAAGGACTGTGACGAGAAAGACAAGATGGGGAGGTATGGTAAGGGCAAATAGTGGCAAGTAAATAGGGCTCCTTGGACCATGTTCACTTTCTATTTGTGAGACTGCCTTTCAGACACCTGAGAACACGCGTAGCTTGCACCCCACGTTCATGTCCATGCCAGCGTCTGCATGGACGCAGCACGATACACGCCATGTTGGAGCAGTGAGTCGTCCATTACCCTGGAGAAGGTTTATGATCATCTGAGGATGGAATTATGACCGTGGGAGAGAGGGGGGGAAAAGCAGAACAGACAGCTCTGCATTCCAGCCAGCCCAGGCCCGCACTCCTCGCTGGCTCCCCCAAGCATGCCAGGTCCTTCCATTTAATTAAATATGATGATGACACCCTCGGGCAGCGTTCAATCACGGCTTCCCGCGCAGTCTGGGGAGGCGTGCCCTTCACCCGGAGAGATTAATGGATAGGCCAGATCCATGAGCTCGCCTTACGGCCCCAGCAGGGACACTCCGCCCGAAGCCGGCAGTGCAGCGCCAGCTCTGGGCTCGGTCTCCCGGGCCAGCAATCTCTCATCGCACGAGGAGGGCCGGAACAGATCTGGGGGGCTGCGTCCCTCCTCCGCGGAGCACAGGGACACGCGGCTCAAAGGCAGAGAGATGAGTGCGTGTCCTAGGGACATCACCACTGCTGCACGCGAAGATGGGCAGAAGACAGCTCCGTGGGTTTAACGCTTGTTGCAACCCCTCTATTGGCGAGGAGGTCTCACTAGGAGTATTTAGGCGTGTAGCGTTTATATTTTGCTCCCAATTAATTACAAAGTTCCCGATTTATTTTCACGGGCGAAGAAATTCTATCTCAACTTTTCTTTAGTCTATTTTTTAGCTTTATTTTGGAAGCTTTATAAAGTACGGACAAAGTCCCAAAGGGCGCCAGAGCGCCTCAAACAATGCGTTTTGTGACACTTTTTATATAAAGAAAGCACACACAGTAATACCAAATATTGTTTTGGAAATTAGTGTGGGGGGATAGCCATAACAGTCAGCCATACCATCCGTCAGATTTGCATTCTGTCATATTTGGCAGGCACTTTCTTTCTCCATCCGACAAAAAGCAGCTCCAGATTTTGAGAGGTAAATTTAAAGAAAAGTGGTATGATTTAGAGGTGGGCGAGCAGAGAAATAAACAGGGAGGGGAGAGCTAAAGCCGAGCCAAGGGTCTGGCTCGGATCTCAGCGCTTGTGAACGCGCTGAGCCCTGAAAATGATATGTAAATCATACAACAAAATCACATAAAATATGATGAAGTCTCTTCAAAATTGGAAAAATTGTATTTCTTTAACTAGTGGAAGCTTTGATGTTACACATCACATTACAACAATGCACTGAGAAGTAATTATTAAAAGTGAAAAGGGTATATTTACAAAAGGATAGCGCCACCAGAACGTTCTTGTGGCGTTATGCCCTTCTCCATATTTACATACCACCTTGTAAATACGACCCCTTTACACGCATCACTTTGCGTGAAAGGCGCATGCATTGGGTGTGGCTGTGGGGGTTCCACCGCAACACCCATTGCTTTTGACGCTGGCCCAGATTTACAAGGATCTGTAAATCTTAGACAGCGCAAAACAATCATTGTCATGCAAGAGCAGGCATTAGAATGGTGAAATGAGGGGAAATAATTGTATTTCTCCTTGTTTTTGCTTTTTTTTATGTGTGCTGCATTCTGCAGCACACATCGAAAGAGCAAATCGCCATAAATGATTGTTTATTTGAAGGAAGGGACACCTTCCTGCACATAAACAATCATTAAATAATGATGATTTGCTACTCTATGTGTGCTGCATTGCCATTGTGGATTGTTTATGTTCTGGAAGGTGCCCCTTCCTGCACATAGACACTAAATTCCTGCACCGCAGGCACTCTTGCACTATGGTGCAAGAGTGCCTGTGTTGGTGCTAGTCAGCTAATTTTAGCTCCAGCGCTAGGGAACACCGGGGTGGAGCAAATTGTTGTAAATATGGCACATCACTGCGTTTTAGAAATGTTGGAGAGCCGTGCTGCCAAATTTGGTGCAGCTCCGCGCTCTGACATTTCATGGTACATATGCCTCTTTGTTTTTTAACTTGAACCATCAGCAAATTAAAAGGTAAGACAGTTGTTATATAAACCCTGTACAAGGCCCAGATAATTACAGAGGAACATTATAGTCTATTATATCTAATAAAATACATTTTTGTACAACTGGCATTCTGCACTTTCATACTGAAGTGAAGAAAAGGGAGTTTTGGTAAAATAAAATATTTGGCTAAGATCACACAAGTTAAGTGGGAAAGCCGCAATGTATCCTTGTGGATTACCACATCCAGTAACATAGCATTAAATGGGATGGAGTTAACACCCGTCTTTTGATGGTGCCAACAGGCAAGATTTTTGTGTGCAGTGAAGTGGTATCTCCACATTTCTTCACGTGGTGATACCACAGGTGGGCGTGCCACTGAAAGCTCGAGTCAGGCCTGAGCCTGAAGCCTGGCTCTGGCTCAGCTCAATGTCCTGCTGGAACTTCAAGTCCATAACGAGCCGAGCGTTCATGTAGCTTCTGCCTGCCACTCATCCTCTACCTAAGAAGTGGGCAAATTACTTTACAGGCTTCTGCCCATAAACAATGAATGTGACCTTGATAACGTGACTGATGCTTCCGGGGGAATTTGTGCCATATAAAAACTGGCCTAAAAGGGAGGCAAAAGCAAAGCCTTAATATAAGAAAAGACAAATTTACTAGCTTATTAGTACAAAGTGAAACCAGAATACTTATATCTACTACAGTTACTCTTGGTGAGAGTTGCAGATTCAAAGTTACAAATACACTCAAGATTACATATTAAGAAAAGGTGGAGCAATTAGGATTGCACAAAAACATGCTGCATATATTAAAAAAATCGAAAAAGAGGATTGTAGTAGCTCAAACGAGTTTCATGTAAAAATCAGGGTCACTACATGGGGTGAGGATGCATTTGCCTGACGTGGAGCTTGGCGAGGATAATTATTGATAGAAATGTCTTTGGAAGAGAAGAGTTTTAGGTTTGTTTTGAAACTCCGGAAAGAGGTGGTGGCTCGAAAGTTTGAAGATAGCGAGTTCCAAAGGATTGCGTCATAAGCAGTGCTTTAAATGGGCCGGTACTCACCAGTACTGAGTATCGGCACTTCTGAATTTTCTGGCCCTCAGTACCGGCACTTCTCATTAGCCAGGGAGAGTACCGGTACCCTAATAGATGGCCCTGCAGGCTCCGGTTATTTATCTCCTCTTGCACAGGGTAGATGCCGCTCTGCTTCTCAGGGGCTTGTAAGCGCACCAATCCTCTTGCAGAGTCCCTGCTGGAGATTCCAGCAGCACCCATGTGAATGGTCTGAGACTGCAGGGTCTAAGAGGGCTTGCCTTGCGTCACGCTGTGATTAACAGTGCAGGGTCTAGACAGACTCTTCACTGTTGATCAGGTGCCCGACGACTATTCGGCTGAAAGTGCTTTAGCCTCACCCCCGCCCCTCTCCTGCAGGTGTGCAAATGGGTTGGGACGGGCAGTCAGTCAGTAATCCAGTCTTATTTAGGATATTGATTGCACTGGCCGTTCTAAAGCGAGTGACAGCCTAACAAAATCCTCTGCCTTGGCGAAAGCCGTTATTTTCCCCATCTTTTTGTTCAGGATAGAAGCAGCTTCTCTTTGTGGAAGGAAGGAGGGAAGGAGTAGGGAAGCATGTAAAGAAGTGGGGTGGCAGGTTAAGTTAGGATTGCCACTTATTTTCAGATAAAAATACCAGATAGAGGAGTCCCCCTGAGGCCTGAGCCGGGAGTGACTTACGTTGCGCTCGCTAGACTTTTTCACAGATTGATATTTCCATTGAATTGAACGGTTAGAATCGCTGCTATTGTCTTTAATCTTTGCACATAATTGCTGCTGTGGGGGGGAAGTTTTTAGGGAACTTCTTTTAAATCGCTTTTAGTGCTGGGGACTCATTGCGAACATCACCTTATTAAATTTTAGGAAAACTTCATGTTTTAAAACTATTTTGCACCAAGTAATCTTACCTGCATCTCTTTCCCTGGGAGGACAACGCGCTCGCGTCGAGGGGTTTCCAGGCAGGGGGCAGACATCTTGGAAGAGTAAGGTCAGCGGGCTAGGCTTCATGCCCCGGACCTTACTAAAGGCCCCGGACCAAAGGCAAGCCCGTCTGCACCCGTCCGCGCTGGTTCCGCGCGCTGCGCCAGCCCCCCTGAGCAATTGTGCTAGATAGGGACACTATTCATTACTCTAGTGAATCCCTAAAACACCTTAACCCTGGGATTTTAGATCAGGGATGTTATAATCTACTCATGGATTCCATATACCCCCAGGAGAAAGTGACCTGTCCAGGCTGTAACTCTATGCTAATCACAAGGATACTCCACTGGGTGTGTGGAGGGGGGAACAAGAGGCGTGGGGTTCTAGGAGCTAGCAGCCTCCAATACTAAATGTTTACCACAAAAGAGCTGCTCCTAGTGTGATAACCCAAACGAGTTACAAGAACGTCGTGAGTGTGGGCATCTCACAAAAAGTTACGGACTGGTCTCACACACCACCTGGTGTCATGCTTCATCATTGACCAGTCCTCGCCCTCCAAAACCTTCGTTTGATGGAGGGCGGGCATACACTTGACGACAAGGATGCACTTCTAAGTGACTAAGTGGGGGCCCGTGACTATGTGAGTGAGGTTAAAAATCATTATAGTAGTCAGAGGCGTTTTTTAATGTGAAATGAAAACTATATGATATTAAAATGTAAATGTGACGGTGATTGGGGTGGTTATTGTTCCCAACCATCTAGTGGATGGTCGACATGTTTCTGCCCAAGCGGCCCAATTGGGTCCATGGCATTCATCAGGACCTAGAAGTAAGAAAAGAGGGGCTCCGTTCTTACCAATGTTGGTAAGATGTTACCACTGCGGGAGTGTGGCGATGGTCACACTTCACCGTTTTGAACTGCTTCCAAAGGTGAAGCCCTAGTTAAATGGACAACTTGTCCCATGGGGGAAGGGGCGGAGGGGATCCACAGTTATGTCTCCTTGTAACATGTGATCGATGCGTCTCGAAACCTGTACGTCCGCTCCCGGTCCTCCCGAATGTAACTCTATGCTGCCAGAGTTTTTGATAAAACCTATAAAGACCCAACGGTCACAGAACTCAATAATTCTGGCCGATGGTTCCCAATCCGCTCAGAAATTTGCCCTACTAAATGCTAGATCACTTGTCAAACACAGTCAGGAATGTGCCTCCCTTATTGAAGATGAAGGGATACTTGTCGCATTCATTACAGAGTCCTGGACGGATGATGCTTCCCGACCTGACCAGGTTAAAGCAACACCTCCTAACTACCTTTGCTACACACTAAATAGATGCCACAAAAAAGGGGGGGGATTGGCTATTATATATCATAATTCAATTTCGGCTTCTTTCACCCCAATATTTATAGAGGAATGTGAAGTTTTAGAGTTCTGTCTTAATCTCTAACATCACTGCTCGTTTAGAGGCTTCCTTATTTATAGGCCTCCGGGTCCCAGAGGACCTTTCCTAACTCAAGTCGGTAACATAATTGAAAGAGGTATTAGCCTTGACTCCTATACCATTCTAGGAGATTTTAACTATCATCTGGAATCCTCTTTTTCAGAAACAACTCGGCTAATAGAGCTAGTGAGAGGTGCCAACTTAGAGCAATTGGTGAGTGAAGCAACTCACATAGCAGGCCACACACTAGATGGCATCTTTTAAAATAATTTGCACATAACCATTTTAAATACTCTCCCTCTGGCATGGTCAGACCGCCTGGCGGTCATTAGTGAGTTTAGCATGCCTGTCCACATGGCCCCAAAATCATTGAGAAAAAAAAGCTCAGTAACCAGAGCCTGGAGTAAGATAGATTCAAGAGAAATGCAACAACACCTTACTCTAACACTACCTTCGGTGCCGAGAAATCTAGATGAGGCTGCTAATAGTTATACAAATTGGCTGACAGCTGCAGGGAACAAATTGGCACCATTGAAATATCTTCGCCTTAACAGACAACAACCTTCGGCTCCCTGGTACTCTTCTGAACTTAGAGACCAGAAATTGGTGTGTAAGCACTTGGAAAGAAAATGGAGGGCGGGCTATAATGAAAAGGACATTTATAAAGCTAGCCTGTCTACTTATAAATATCTACTGTTAAAAACAAAACAAAACTACTTCACTGATAAAATTAACTCAGCTAAAAACTCTTCTAAAGAGATTTTTAAAATAGTACAAACTTTAGCCCACCCGTGTGCCCCATCAGTTCAGGCCAGTCAAGAATTGTATAACAAGATTGCCAAAAGTCTTTTTGAAAAGGTAAATAATTTCTTTGTTACCTTTTCAAATTCAGCTCAAGAAAATACTCAGAGTCTAGCATCCTCCCAATTAGAAACTATGACTAACAGCCCTCTTTTACTTAATGTTGCCCCTCTAACAGAACCTGACATAATTAAGTTAATGCTGAAGATAAAGTCAGGCTCCCCTTGTGACCCATGTCCAAGTACGGTCGTTCCACTAGCTGTAGAACCGATCTCAAAAATATTGACCTCCATTTTTAATACTATGTATTCAGACGGATATTTCCCAAAAGACTGGAAACATGCGTCAATTCTGCCACTTTTAAAGAAACCCAATTTAGATATTAATGACCCCAACAATTTTATACCTATATCAAGAACTCCACTCCCAGCAAAGGTCATTGAGAGGAATATTAATGCCCAACTAAATACATTTTTACAAGACTCTCAAGCCCTGGATCCAACACAGTTTGGATTTAGAAGGGTCACAGCACTGAAACCGCGTTGCTAAAATCCACTGGAGAGATCAGGAACATTTTGGACCAGGGAGGGAATGCCGCCTTGATCATGCTGGATCTTTCAGCGGCATTCGATACCGTTCATCACGGTATACTAATGGAACGTCTTATGGAGATAGGAGTTAAGGGCTCGGCTTGGAATCTCCTCAAATCTTTTCTGACGGACAGAGTACAAACTGTAACATTGGAGGAGTTTCAAGCTGAATCATTTTCCCTGCCTTGTGGGGTTCCCCAGGGATCTTCACTAAGCCCTACTCTTTTTAATGTATATGTTTCCTCTCTGGCACCGCTTGTTGAATCATTTGGGTTCACACTAACCTCATATGACGGGTTCCCAATGCAAGCGCCAAGATGCCCGTAGGGTGATAGTTGCACTCTATAAGTACCCCAATCAATCAATCAATCATATGCTGATGATACCCAAATAGTGGTCAACCTACTCCCAGGAAACTCTGTGCATATTTAATCAAGACTACAAAATTGTATGTCTGCTGTGGGAGGCTGGATGGCAAAAAATTGCCTAAAGCTTAACTCCAACAAAACGGAGGTGATTCTTTTTGGCAACAACCCTAACCTATGGACACCAGGCTGCTGGCCGACAGATCTTGGCCAACTCCCCACTCCTGTAGGGAAAGTAAAAAATGTTGGAGTCTGGCTGGATGATAAACTGAGTGGCAGGGATCAGGTGAACAAAGTTGTCTCTACTACTACTTAGATTCTTAAATCCTGTAAAAAAATTATGCCATTACTTCCAAAAGCAGTACAACAAACAGTTGTTACTGCTCTTATTATGCCAAGACTGGACTATTGCAATAGTCTGTATTTGAGGATACATGAAGGGTCCTTAAATAAATTACAGATTCTGCAGACTGCGGCTGCCAGACTACTTACAGGTACGCCTAGGACTGGCTCCATTTCTGTTCAAATCAACGCTCTACATTGGTTACCTGTGAGGCAACGCATTCAATTTAAGACTCTGACGCTGGTTTTTAGGGCCCTTCATGGAATGGGGCCTGAATTCCTAATACAGCAACTCTACTGGTATTCCCCCACCAGAACCCTACGATCCTCGGATGCTAAATTGGTAACAGTTCCCAGGGTGAAGAAGGCCAATTGGGGTGGTAGAAGTTTTGTGGTCAATGCAGCCAAGGCATGGAATGCTCTCCCTTTATATCTAAGAAGTACGATCGATCTTCCATTTCGAAAGACATTGAAAACATTTCTTTTCAATTATTGATCCTTCATATCCCCTTTCTTTGACTCGATCCCTCTTTAGGCCTTCTCTAAGCGCCAGGACACCTTTTTGGTAACAGTTGCGCTCTATAAATGCCCTTAACATAACATAACATAACAGATATTTGAGGTTTGAAATCATGAATCGTCTTAGAAATGGTATTTTAACACACATTTCTGTAAAGTCATAAATCTGGTGCATTTCTTAACTTTGATTTTCTAGACGGCAAATTTAGGGGATGAGTACAGCATGGAGGGGAGCATTTTGGGGTGGGAGTCCGTTGCTGCAGCTTTTCGATACTTGACCGCTGGTGCTGAGTCAAGACATGAAAGAAAGACGTAACCATCGCTCCTGGGACCCCTTCCAGGCAATGGTGAATGAGGGCCGTACGAGGCATGCCCTCCTTCCCCAAAGCCACAAAGTGGCAATCATGTTACTTTATGAACTTGTCTAAGAAGAATCAGGAAGTGCCAAACGCTTGTGTAATGTTGGAAATTAACTTTGTGGTTCAGCGGGACCCGAGCCTACTATTCACCCCACTTCTCCGGCCATGAGTTTTCAACAGTGCATCCCACATACTCCACCAAAGGTTGGGTGCAATCTTCTATCACAAAAATAGGCATGAAATTTTGAAGGTATGCACCCCATCACATGCTTGAACCTGCGATGAGGCGGGACTACATCCACGCAGGTTACATTAATCGATTCTTGACAAAACCTGAAAATCTTAGGATCTCCTCCCTAGGCGTATAATGCACAGTTTAACAGTCAAGGCTACACACAAGCAGGCTACAATTCATCTTTTGTGGACAGAATCTGAGAATATTAGGCTTACCATCACATCACCATATGACCAGAAGTGCAAACTGAGGATGTCTTGAGGAACAGCTAGCCAAAACTACTTACATGCAGGTTACACTAATAATTTCCAGACAAATCCTGCAAATATTAGATTCTCACCTGGTGAAAGAGTACACAGTTGGCAAAGAAAACATGCACACAGGTTGCATTTATCTTTTTCTAGAAAAAAAACTCCCCCCTTTCATGCCCCTATGTTCAAACTCAAGGAGTGAAGAAGAGCTACCCAAAACGACATCCTTACAGTTACAGTAATGTTTTCTAGTCTAATCATGACAATTTTGGAATAAATCCTATCCCTAGCCCAGGGTTCCATGATGCACAGCTAACAAAAAGTTGAGTGTTGTATGCTGTGCGTGCAACAAATCTGTTCATGTAGCTTCAGAACAGTGTTACTTAATAATAACTTGTGTGTGTGCATGTGTTTCTGTGAGAGAAAAGGGAAAGAATCAGGACACTCAGTAGATATTAGAGGGAAGAGAGAGAGAGAGAGAGAGAGGGAGAGGGGGAGTGGGGGAGTGGGAGGCGGAGAGGAAAGGTAATTTAGTTGTTTCTGTTTCCTTTTGCTAATGGCAAAGGAGTTTATCTAAGTTTGTGTTTCCTGGCGCTCGTCCTGCTTCTATTTAACATATTACTTCAGTGCTGTACACACAGTGACATCTTATTTTTTTGTGCAGAAATAATTTTTTCCTTTTTTTCTGGGTTGTGTCTGTTTGTGTAACACGCATCCTAATATATTTTACTTGGATTTAAAGGTGAGATAAATTCAGTACAGAGGGGCAGACTTACAAGAAACTGACGCATGCGTCAGTTTCCCTGTGCCAGCCTGTGATACCCTTGCGCCACCATGGATGGGCCATATTCACAATACTGCGCACCATGGCGCAAGGATTGACAGATGCAACAGAAATTCTGACTCATCTGTTGGCCAAAAGGTCATGAATTGCTGGATTTGTGTTGCAAGCACGACGCAACTCCAGCAATGCATGTTGAGGCCTATACTTATTTCCTGTAGGCCTATACTTATTGCTTCAAGCAAGTGTAAGGTTTTGAAGCAGTGGCGTCCTAGGAGTGGCGCAGTGAAATCTTGTAGATTTCATTGCGTCATTTTTACTAGGCTTACCTGTGTGGGAACGCCCACCCTGCTACATTATACCTGACGCAGGTATAATGTGACACAGAGCTTTACAACGTGACACATCTCCCTAGATGCATCACGTTGTAAATTGGCCGCATTGTTTGTGCCACCATTGCGTCAAAAAAGTGACGCAATGGAGGCGCAAGGAGGCGCAAGGGGCTTGAAAATCTGCCCCAGAGTCTTCATTCTAGAGACAGGCCACTGCTCTGTGTTTTTACCAAGCTCAGAACTCCTCAACCGCCATCTTCTATCTCCAGCGCCCGTGTCTTTTAGTCAAGCATACTCATCATCGCATGGTCATGGGGGGACATTAAAATTGGAAAGGAAGGAAGAGTGGTGGGGGAGGGGTAGCAACATTCTGGGGAGGGTCTAAATGACAAAACCCAAATTGCTGATAGGCAGAGGATCACAGTCACAGGCCCTTATAAACTTTTTGAAATAAGTACAATCTCAAGGTTTTGAGTGAAATTGTGAAAAAGGAACACGCAGTGAAACCAGTGATAGCTTTTAAACGAGCTACATCCCAGAGATGGTACTGCTTGGAAAAGCTGACTCTGCAAGGGATCTCAAAGCAGTGGGAAGGAATTGCTGAAGGCACACAGGATCCTACTGACCTAAACCACAGAGAAAGCACTTGTGGAGAGGGCCACGCTACATAGCTACCAAGTTTTCCAGGTCCATGCTTGATGTGCTGTTCCAGTCCATGATTTTTCCTTTGAATTTTGGGACTGGTAGTTCTGTTTTACAAAGGAATAAGTAAGACCACAAAACCCAGAATTCAAAGAAAAAACCTGGACTGGAGCAGCACATCACGCATGGACCTGGGAAACTTAGCAGGGCTGTTCTACTGAACTCCTATAACACTGGATGCACATCTCGCTGGAGCCTACTAGCACTAACGTCGAGGGAAAACAAGGAAAACCTGTGACAGCCTGCAGGTTTGTTCTCTAGCACCAAGAAGTTACTTCTGGAAGAAACTAACGCTACATGTGTTCCTGAATCATGGAAGAGTTGTTTTTGGAGGAAGGATTGAGTCTCTGACAAAACACTTCTGGGGACGATCACATTGGGGTGGACTGCAGTACTGAGGAGGCATTACCTGATAGTGTCCTTAGAACACTGAGAATGTACTTCTTGGATAAGCTGATCCTAGCTGGCGTCCTAAGAAAGCACTCTTAAGAAAGGTTGCATTGCTGGAGTCTTTCGCGCCGAGGGGAGGAAATCAGATTCCTGTGGCCTTACAGCATTGAGAATGCCCGGCTCTGAGAACCTGCAGGACACATCGCTGACAACCTACTCTACTAAGGAAGACCGTATTGGGAAAAGTCACATTGTTGAAGTGCTGTAACACTGGCAAGTCACAGCTGGAAGGACATCCCCCAAGCAGTGGCAGCTCCTCAACTATGGCGGAGGAGAGTTGCCCCACTGCCTGGCTCAGAGCCAGAAAATGAAAAATAAAACAACATCATTGTTTTAGTTTTCATTTTCCGGCTCTGAGCCAGCTTGCTCAGGGAGGGACGGGACATGGGGTGGAGGAGTGCTATGTGCACTCCTTAAGTGCACATATGTGTTTGGCCCGCCCTCTCAGGCCTACCAAATCACACACGTGCACTTAGGTTTCTCCCCACAGACTCCCTGGTCTCAGCGGAGGGTCGTTCAAGCCCGCTCAGACCAATCCCGCACTGCTTTCACATAAGAGCAGCACGGGGATTGGTCTGAGCGGGCTTGAAAGACCCTCCGCTGAGACCAGGGAGTCTGTGACACGGCCCCAGTGCTTGCTGGAACTGGTCAGGACAAGACCGAGCGAGACGCGGGAGGCTGGCTGCAGCTGCAGGTAAGTTTTTCTTTTTCTTTTTTTTATTTTAAGCTTCCCGCCTGCTCTATCCTCCCACGCTCCCCCGTGCCCCCTCCACCCGCCTCACCACCTCTTTATTGTGGCACCCGCCACTACCCCCAAGCATCAGAAAGTATTGCTAGAGGCATGTCAAAATGCTGACGCACTGCACTACCAACAAGACTTTTGGATGAATCCCACACTATTGTGTCCTATAGCGTTGAGAAGGCACTTCTATGTGCAAGTGATATGAACTGCAATAATAAAGTACTGAGAAGACATTGATTTCAGAATGTCACAGTACTGGGGTCCTAAAGCACAGAAAAGCTGGTTCTGAATATCAAGAGGCTGGTGACCTCTAGCACACTGAAGGGAAGGTGGTAGTGAGGTTGTTATTTCCTAGCAAACGTAGTAGGAACGTTCAAGGAAGATCACCATGTGGGGTTAGTTAGTACTGACAAGACACCTCTGGAAAAAGCTTACACTGCTAGAGACTTCTAGTGCTGGGAAAGCACAGCTGGGGAATGTTCGCTTTGCTAGAGTCATAAACTGTTGAGAAGATCTTGTTCCTTATTTATTTATTATTTATTTAGTCTTTCATAGAGCGCAAACGTGACCCGTTAGGGTATCAGAGCGCTGTATAGAGATATAGAGCTTTCCACAGAATAGGAGCAAGCAATCATGATTAACACCTGAGAGAGATAATCCAACCAAAGCGGGAGCGGAGGAAATTGCGCATACACCAACCTCTGCCCACTAAGGTTACAATGAAGTACGAAATTTGCAATTGGCTAAACATCATACACAATACCATATTTTACACTTACAATTGGGCAACATCCTTGGGAGATCTGTGGTCAAACTCTCCGAGAGAGGGGGATACAGAATCAAGTAAGTTACATCTACGAAGTCTTGCGAGGCTAGCGGGTAATGCTCCCGTAAAGAGCAGTAGAGTATCGCTAAGCCGCTGTTCGATGTTTGCTCTGAGAGAGGTTATGGAAGGAATTTGCCCATTAGAAAAATCTTAGCTTCCTTCTTGAATCTTGACGAGGTTGGTATTCTTCTAATGTTTGGCGGCGACAAATTCCAGATTCTAGGTGCAGCCCCATAGAAAGCTCTGTTGTAAGATTTCTTCTTCTGGAAGAAGGGTGGTTTCAGCACCAAATCCCTGGCACTCTGGGAGTGCCTGCCTCCTCGGATAACACCATTTTGTGAGCTAGATACGAAGGTGAATTAGCGTGTATCGCTTTGTGTGCCTTCAGGTGTGGTGAGATGTGGTCACATTTTTTGGAACCTGTTAAAAGTCTTGCGGCTGCCTTGAGACAAGCTTTTAGGGAGCCATTGAGATCTTGGGCAGCCCTGAGAGAATTGAACATCCATATTCGATACTAGGGATGACTAATGCCTGCACTGCCATTTTAAGGTCAGACGTTTCTAGGAATGGTTTTAGTTTTATAAGGTAGCGCAGGTGAAACCTGGCATTTTGACCAGTGTATTGATGTGGGACCGCATGTTCAGGTTCTTGTCCGGTGTGATTCCTAGTGACTTGGCTGAGTTCACTATGATCGGGGTGCAGTTTAGCACGGAGATTGATTTGGTCCATTCTAATATGTCAGTGGAACTTTTAGGAGGGTATATTAGTAAGAATTTGTTTTTTGCACATTAAGTTTGAGCTGGTTACTTGCTAACCATTGCACTGTCAGCTTTAGTGCCCTGTTCATTGTCTTGATCTGCTCTAGGGATGACATTTTGATTTAGATCTGTGTGTAATCTGCATACATATGGAAAGAGATGTTGGTGATGTGCAGTATTTCCGTTAAAGATTCCAGATAGAGGTTAAAAATTGTTGGGGAGAGAGATGAGCCGTAATCTGGGAAGGAAAAGATAGATTTCAATTATCTAAAAATCTTTGAGACACTTCCGTAAGAAGGATTTAAACCATTTGAGTACGGTTCCCCCTAATCCCGTCCTGTTTTCGAGTCGATCTTGTAGTTTCTCGTGAATAACTGTGTCGAACGTCGACGATAGGTCCGGAAGAATTAGGAGAAATGTTTTGTCTTAGATAGATCTTACATAAGTGAAACCTATTGCCTTTACCAATGCTTGTTTCCTTTTCCAAGTGTGCAGATCCCTTGTTGCCTTTCATGCGCCTTTATTCACTTTGGTACAAGATGTTCTCTCTGTAAAGGCATTACCTAATAACGTATGTATGACATAACCATTTAAGGAGGCCACAGTACCTAAACAAGGCCTGACATTGAATGTTAGTGAGCGTGAGGAAGCCAGAAAAGGAAGCAACAAAAATAAACCCTTCATAAAACAAGTATTGGCAAAAAGAATAGAACTTGGTTCAATGTGCTAAGGGATGCAGTCTTGTCACTAGAGCGCAAAACACAGGCTAAGCCAGAAGGAGTGGATAGAGAAGGCAACAGCTGTAAAGTCGTCTCTCATGCAGTTCATTGTAACTGCTCGAGTTGAGGCAGAATAATGCATCCAGACAGACAATAGCATTAGGTGAGAGATGGATACTGCACTGGGCTGAAGCAAGGCATGATCGACAAAGTCTCAAGCCAATGGCTGAAAGTCTGGTCTCAGAAAGCCAATGGTTGAAAGGAGCAATAGTTCTGTATCACAACCGCGCTGTCAAAACCCTGCCCTAACAATAGTATCTATGCAAGAAAATCCCCTGATTGCTATGCAGGGCAGTATAAAGATGAAGTGCAAAGACAGAAGTGTCTCAGTCAAAAGCTCGGGTGGTCACTACAAGTCAGCAAAGGGGTATTTCAGCAGAGCTAGATATGGGTACAGCCACTCAAGCAATAAGAGAGCGAGATATGGGTACAGCCACTCAAGCAATAAGAGAGCGAGATATGGGTACAGTCACTCAAGCAATAAGAGAGCGAGATATGGGTACAGCCACTCAAGCAATAAGAGAGCGAGATATGGGTACAGCCACTCAAGCAATAAGAGAGCGAGATATGGGTACAGCCACTCAAGCAATAAGAGAGCGAGATATGGGTACAGCCACTCAAGCAATAAGAGAGCGAGATATGGGTACAGCCACTCAAGCAATAAGAGTTTCTACAGCCTGCAACTGGGGGTGCGTGTGGTGCCTTCTGGACACAGAGGGCTGTTGCAGTGTGTTATTGAAGAGCACTGAAAGAGCTTGGTGTGGGTCCCAGAATGTAAACAGTAGATGGATGAGGGGGGCAACGTTTAGGTGCCTTTGCAGAGCCCCCAGAATTGCAAACGAAAGCAGTGGATATGAAATTCACAATATAACTGTGTTGATTTACTAGGGTGTGAGGTCAGAGTGCTGAAGCAGAGGAGGTGTCAGATACAAGAGGGAAGAAGTGCTGTTTTGATACTGTGTGGCAATGTTTGTGGCTGGAATATTAGGAGGGCCTCTCAGGACTGTGTGTACTGACGTGTATGTGTGCATCTGAGTCCTGGATTACCAAGAACACTGTGATTCATGCCTCATCGACCTCCAGAATCAGTACAATGAAGGGCCCTGCACACCGGGCTCTCCACTAGAAAAGCAGCAGGTACTTCAGCTAGGGACGAGGGTGCAGTGAATTAGAACTGAGGTGCACTGGCAGAGCTCTGTGCTTCCTTGAGCGGCAGGTGATGGATGGACCACTGAGGCTGCTCCTGACAGGCAGGCAGGCAGGCAGGGTCGGACTGGCCTATAGGGCAATCAGGAAGTGCACGATGGGCTGGTCTCACTGATCAGTGTGTGGGCCGTTTCGTTCTTAGCAGTTTGTAGGCCTGTTTTATAGCCAGGTGGGACGTTTCTGTACTGTTGATTTACTGTTGATTTACCCAAACAGCGTGTCTTTACGAGTTCTAAGCTGGCCTGATTTGCACACGTGGGCCCCTTTTTGAGCAAACTCATTCCCTAATTGGGGCCAATTTTATTTTGGTGCCCGGGCCAATCTTTTATCCCAGTCCGACCCTGTTGGCAGGTGAGTGATTGCTCAAGGCCACATGGGGTTGGCTGGGCAACCCCACACCGCTGCTGAATCACAACTAGTCTCAATACGACCACACACATTTAATCTAGTGGGAAAATATGTCATAAGCAGATTCCTACTTCGCCCCCTCCTCCGGCTACTGGAACACGTGTTCTTGATGGGATGTTAGCAATTAGCCCGCAGCAAATCTGGCTCTTGTCCATCAGCCGCAGTCAAGATTAATTGTGAACCTGGCGGCCATTTTGTTGGCGGGGCTGGAAGAGGCATGCAGTGCTACTGGTGCTGATTATAATAACACAGGAATGTAAATAAAAATTAGACCCACGGTGAACGCAAATGGGAAGCACATGCAGCAACATCCCAGGCACCTTGCCCTCAGTTCCAAGGGTAGAGGAGAGACGTGGGATGGAACTGACAAGAGCAGTCATTCATCCAGGTCTTAGCAAGGAATGACGAATTCTACTATTTGAGTGAGGGCATGTTCGAGACAAGCACCTAGCTTTTAGGGCAGTGGAATAAAATTGGTGGAATTACATTGAAAAAGATAGAGTTCTACCCAGAAAAGCATAATATCTCGCTCTGGTGAATCACTGTGTTAGGATTAAATGAGAAAAACATACACAGAAGAGGGACAGAAACTAAAGGGTTCGGTTAGAAGGAAATAGGGTGCATTAAAAGTGGAGGGGCAGACTGGATACAAAACAAGCCCTTGCAAAAGTGTTCAACCCAGCCCTGCCTGCAGGAGGCTCGCTGCTAGAATGGGTCTGTGTGGGCAAGCTCGGACCACGGCAGCCCAGCCTGCTCTGAAAGCAGCGCAGTGGCAGAATGCCACTCAGGCCCTGGTCTACAGGAGGGGCGCAGAGGCATCCAGAAAGGAGTGTTTGCTTTTCTTGCCCTCTGATCTGTCTGTGGGTGTGTAGGGCACTCTCTCAAGAGCAGTGGCATAATTCAAAATGACGGGGGCCCCCGTAGAAGGGAATGAGATGTCCAGAGTCTCCTGTGTCTTACAGATAGGCATTGTCCTTGGCTGAATAGGGGCCCTACGAAAGGATGGGGGCTCCCTGGAGGGGTAGGGGGCTGCGCCACAGGCCCCTGCCTGTGCTACCCCCCTTTTCAAGAGAATCTGGTGTGTCATGCAAATCCTTTATTATCAAGGGAAAAACAGGAGCTCGGAGAAAGATGATATTATAACCAGATGCTAATGTGATTATTGTGTAATTCAAAATGTTTATTTGTAAGAGTTATGAATGGGAAATAAAGTAAACGCTTACCACTGCTGAGACTAAATCCGACACAATTTTCCACTCTTGCTTCGAGTGTATATGTGCAAAGTGTCTTCCTCTGCAGCGGACTTGCATCACTAGCAGGCGTGTCGGAGCCACGGGGCACTGTTCTAGCCTCTACCATGGCTTGATGTGGCTGCTTGAAGCAGGCCACGTGGGCGTGAGCATCTCTCAGGATGGCAGAATCGGACGTGGCACCAAAGAGGATGGATGAAGGTGATGAAAAAGACTCAGAGCCTGACTTAGAGTTTGGGGGACAGGTTAGTCTGTCATGAAAGTCTGACTTATTACAAATGCATCATTTTGTGGCGGAGCTGGGTCTGGTGGCCCAGTGCAGGGGCCTTTGTTCAACCTCATGGTCAACAGGTTCAAATCCCGGCAGTGAACTCAGCCTTTCATCCATCCAAGGTTGATAAAATGACTACCACTGAGTTGGGTAACAATGACCATCTGATATTCAGCGCCAAGATGCTTACAAGTTTCCGTGCACTTTACAAATACACGTTATGTTAGTAATCCATATGCCCAAGTCGAAAATCAAGCCCTGAATTTTCCCAAATCACCTCAAGCTCCAGCATAGTCACGTAGGGTTTGGGATTTCCATTACCGGAAAACCACTGCAGAGAGATATCTTGAGAAACTCGTTCTCCTGAAAAGGTATCTCTGTAGAACTATGCCCGGGAGTGGCACTGCCAAATTATGCCAGTGTGCTCACCGATGGAGTACTTCTATCCTTCAGTCCTAGTTTTTTTCTTGACATCATACTTGGGTAGGATTGGGGTTTATAGCAGTCTTCAAGGATGATTGGGTCTGGGAAGCCAACACAGCAGTGCCACAGCGACACCTGCTATGGACAACTATGGTATCTTACTTTCAGCATGGACAGAGTGACACGCTCCTGATGCCCACAGCAGTCCACGCTCTTGAAAGGCCACAGTGACTTCTGCTTGCAACGACCACAGTGAAATATATAGAGGATGACCATAGAGACACTCTCTGAAAAACCACAGTGACACGTAGCTTTTGAATGGACACTCTGGTATTCAGGAAAGCGACGCCAACATATGCTCGGTACTGCCTGGTCAAGAGATGCTCAGAATGGCCGCAGCGACACAGTCTCAAAATGGCCCAAGGAACACTTCTTTAAATGGCCCCAGCGACTCACACTCAAGACAACAACTATAACATATATTCAGGATAACCACGGTGGGATGCTTCAAATGCCCACCGTGTCCCCTGATTAGAATGGCCTCAATAACATATATTATATTATTAATGCATTCATTAATTTGTAATCTTTATTGTATAGATTTCTTAACTATACAGTATAACAAATTCAATAAATGAATTCAACACATAGATTACTTCCTCTTGAGGACAAACTTGCAAACGTGCAATCTTAATTTTAAAAGTTATTTTCTACTTTCCATGTTGGGTAGTTGTAAAACTAGGTTTGAATACCGTAAATTGAGCAACATATATTCAGGATGGTGAAAGCGATATGCCCTGTATGGACACAGCAATATTTGCACTGCATTGTCACACAGACACACAGCACTGTCACAGCAATGCACTTTCAAAATGACCTCAGCGACAGATGCTGCGCTGTCACTAAAATATTTTAACTTTTGTAGCCAGCCAGTATAGATATATATATATTGCTATAGTTTCTTTTTTTGTATATGATTTTTTATTTATGCAACACATGCATTGCCTACCTGTAAGCTCGGAATGGCCTCAGATCTGGCATTATTGAAACAGGTTAAATGAAGAAGGATTTTGCAATTTGCCTTCAGCAGCCATCACACATTATTGGCTATTTTCAGAAACTGAAATATATAAAAAGTGATGGATGAAATGCTTGAATTAATCTCAACCACTGGTAATGACTCATGGGAATATCCCAGTCCTTAGTTATTTTGGCTTGGTTCCTGTGGCAAAGTGAGCATGGGACCTATGTCTGGGCATACCCTCCCACCCGTGGCATCGCACTGAAGCATACAAAAAAGTGATGGGAGGAATGCTTGAATTAATCTCAGCCACTGGTAATTACTTGGGCGTATCCCAATCCATCTTTATTTAACACACCATGCCACCTCAGTTTGTACCCAGCCACATGCAAATCAGTTTTGACCTGCTTCCGTAGGAATAGTCTAGCCCAAACGGCCAGGCCAGGTACTGCCTGACCCAGAACACAAGCAGCACAGGACCAGCTTCACTCTGATTGGGGCCCTTCAGTTGGGTTCAGCTTTTTTTCAGTGGCACAGTGGGCATAGAACCCAAGTCTGGGCATACCCATCACACTTTGCCCACAGCAGGCATCACACAATGATGGCTACTTCTTGAACCTGGCATGCAATTTACAAAGTATGCGCAGAGAGTACTCGGGTCTCCTGCGTAGCTGACCAGGCATGGTGGCCAGTAAGGAAATGATGACCAAACAGCATGATCCTGGCTTTCATTTCACCAGCTAAAAAGACAAAGGGCGCGCTTGCATGAGCGGATGAGCATTACATTTGGAAAGGCAATTTTTAAAATCAAGACTGAAATCAAACTATACCTCTTTAGCATTCAGCTGACCTCAGGTGCTTCACGTGCTACCGCGATAACACAAGTCAAAGATGTTAAGGCGACAAGGACGGCCTTCATTAGCAACCAGCCCAGCTCCCTCTAAATTCAACTGAGCCAACATGCCTGGCTGGCATTCTTAGTGATCTTGGTAGCCACACAAAACTCCTCCAGTCTGGATAAAGTTAAACCATATCTGAATTCATAGGCTCCGTATGAAAAGAATACAATGTTCAAAGGACGGATTTTATGAGTTCAACATATCATACTCTTTATCAACACTGCCACATGGCCTCTCTGGAAGCAATATCCTCGTCTAGCCCATGGCTACAGAAGTAGAACGAGTGATGGCACGAAGCGTGTGGGATTCTCTGACTTTTCTTGATTTGCTGAGACCTCCTAACACTTGTTATCTACTCTGGGTTGCGATGTCCCACCACGGGTTCCCTGTGCTACCTTCTCTCTCACTTCCTCGTCTCCTCCTTTCAAGGAAGTGCTTCTGGCTGTCCAGGTTCTTACTTTATTCTCAGGGATCTACAATCCAACTCCTCTTTACTGCCTCCCCTATAACGTCCTAAATGTCTGCATTGAAATCCCTGGGAAAATGTCATTTACCCCGGCAGAATCTTGCCTTATTTCTGGCATTTTACAGTATGCTTCTTGCGTGAAATGTTCATTTTATGACATTTCACCACATCATTCATTTGAGATTTCATTCAGGTAAAAATCCTATTGCGGGAGCGTGAAGCCAACACTAAAGAACAGAACACGAATGGCTGTTGTTCGTGTCACTGGCAATTGTGTTCTATTTTTTAAGTGCTACATTTGCCCGAGCAACCAGCATCCAAAATTGGAGCGAGGACGCAGAAAGCCACGCACACTGCCGGACCGGAGTTTTGTGTCATGTGTTGAGCATTTTGGGCAATTTCTGCAAAGTAAATGATGCAACTTTTGTCCAGGCCTGTGCTGATTCCTTCTGTGCCCCATTAACATATTACAATTTGAATAATTCTGAGTCCTCCGCAAGTGCGTTGCATATTTCTGGAAAAGAGACCCATGTTTAGTGATTGTGCATCCAGGCTGGGATGCTGGGATCATGCACCCGTTCTCTGCTGTCACTTTCAGGAGCTTTACCTCAGCAGTTTCACTCTTCTTTGACTGCTGACACACCGGCACCCCGTGATCTCTTTTGCCATCAGCTTCTTCAGCACACATATGTCTCTCACCTCACATCTTCATTCTTGAAGTTCCTTGTCAAGGAGCGGCACCAGCAACTGTAGGAAGAGACTAGCTACTCTTTCCTATTTTATGCCAGTTGCCCATGACAGTTCAATGGGTTGATGTGTGTGCATTACTGTAAGTGAGCAGTTTGGGCTTCAGCTTGTTGGATTTCTCGCTTCAGTGTCCCCATAAATCCGTCTGCTGTTGGTTCAGGGTGATAGTGGTGTTGTCTCAGGGTCATATTGGTGTGATCTCCCAATGCTTAAATTCTTTACACCTCTCAAAATCTTGCCAGGTGCATGGTCTTCCCTTATATGCCTTAACTGTGACAGAGATGCCCCACGTCAAGAAGATGTAATCCAGGAGTAGGATGGTCACTAGATAAGGAATTCTTTTGTACCCAGTTGTTGTTAATTTGACACAGGTTGTTGATGTTGGTTTATCCAATGTGCCATCCTTTGGCTGCCTGAAAATTCCAAAGGTAGGAGGCTTGCACTTATCACTCCAAAATGTGGATTGTTGTTACCACTGATTTCCTATGATGCTGCAGCATTAGCAAAACCGTATGAGCAGTTCAGTGATTTCACGTGGCATATGTCTATTTGAGTGCCTGTTGCCTCAACTGCTATTCTTGAGTCCAGCATGGGAAATTCGACCCGCACATGTTGTTTATGGGTACCCGGATGTTCAGAACAGGATTAGTTAGGTATCCTACCACCATTAGGTCAGCAATTGGGGCTTTGTTCAGGCTGCTTCTCTCTGACCTCATGTATCGGTAGTAATCCACAATGACATAGCATGAGTACAAGGAAGATTACTAGCAGGTCTTGCTAATTTGCTTTTATTGCTAGCCAGCTTCGGCTCCTTCGTTTTGGAGGAGGACCATCGCCTCGCCTACTGCGAGCGCAGCAGGCACACACATTCATAATAAAATGGTAATAAGTACCATTTTATTATAATGTGTCTTAGGTTACAGCACAAGGGCAGGGGTGGGGCTGATTAGTGCAATTGCACTATTACTTCAGCCCCCTGCCAGTGTGCATGTCAAATTGGCCAGCTGCCTACAGCCGGTCAATCTGACCAGCGCACTTCAAAGCTAGCAATCGCAGGGCTGAGAAACAGCCAAGGAATTGCAGCCACAGGACCCCAGCCTGCTCCAACCAGGATTGGCTGGTTTCATTTCCCACAAAGGATGAATTCCTTCTCCTTCCGCCGGACCACCCCTAGTTGCCGCTGAACAGAGCAGAGGAGCAACGGGACCCTGCGTGCCATCTGAAGAAATATGTTGAGTTTATTGGGCATGGCGCCTTACCATATTTTAATGTTGCCAGCCGCTACTGTTGCTAGCACATATAGGGGCAGATTTACAAGCCCCTTGCGCCTCTTTTACGCTGCCGTTGCGTCACTTTTGTGACGCAGCGACGGTGCAAAACATGCGCCATGCTGCGGGGTATTTACAACGTGACGCATCTGGGAGATGCGTCACGTTGTAAAGCCCTGCGCCAGAAATAGGCGTTCCTGCGTGGGGGGGGCGTTCCGTCGCAGGAACGCCTCCTAAAAGTGGCTGAGTGAAATCTACAACATTTCACTCAGTCACTTTTGAGCCCATGCCGCGTCAAAATCCTGCGCCTGGTTGAAGCAGGCGTAAGGATTGACGCAGCATTGTAAAGATAGGGCACCCCAGAGCCTTGCTGGAGCTACGTCGCGCTTGCGACGCAACTCTAGCAATGCGCTGCCTTTATGGCACAGATGCGTCACGCATCTGTCCGTTTTTGCCCCATGGTGCGCCGCATTGTACTACCTAGTGGACTGAAATCAGCACTGATGGAGGACCAATAGAAAGGAGCGATATATTTCTGCGCCCTTGACATTCCCCTAACAGGATAAGAGTTTTGAAAAGCAGAGCAGAAGAGGCCAAGAGGCATAAACAGGTGCAAGAGCATTTGTGATGTGGTTCTATCTGAAGGTATTGAGGGGACTTATATGATAAAGTTCCTAGAGAACTGGCCGGGAACTAAGGTGGTTCCACAGAAACTCTTCTAAATCTACTAATTGGAAAGAGCCTTTAGTGTCCTGATGTGTTCCTGTGGCTGGGCTCCACCCCTCAGACCAGTGGTGGTGCACCTATTCCACATTGATGTAATATGGCAGAGAGCCTGAACGTGTGCACAATTCAAGGTGTAGAATTGCAAAATTATAATCTTTCCAGACTATACAGTGGCGGCCCAACAAACAGATCATGCTTTATGGGTTTTAAAATATGTCTGTAAGACAAGGTGATCAGTTACATGCTGCTGTTCCCCGAAAACACTGAAGGTTAGAGTTGAAGACAAAACTTCTTCCTTTACAGAACCTAAAGAAGTGTGGGGCCGGCTGGATGCTTATAAAGTAGAATGTGATATAGAATAGCTGGCACCCTCCCAACCACCGAGGAGGCAGAGGAGGCAAAGACTGAGATGTGCATCCAAACCACCCTTTGGAAGGCAAACCAGAGCTCTCCCTCTCAGATGCAGTTCACCTGCAGCAAAAGGGATAAACCAAAAATTGGGGAAGATTCTAGGAAGGGAAGATTTGTGCACCCAGAGATTTTGGCAAGGAGGACTTGGCTCTGCATCTGAGAGTGAAAAAAGTGGACAATAAATTCTTGGACTTAGCACTGTTAATTGACAATAGAACTATTGCAATGGCATGGAAATTGACCGAAGCCCCTAACATAAATGGTTGGTGAAACACAGTTGAGAAAGGGACAGTTAATGACAGGATTGCCCTCCGTAGAGAAGACAAAGATTGGGTTACACTGGCGTCCATTAGTTCACCTATGGGATGACGAGGTGGTATGTGTCACAGGCACAGGACAGTACCTGCTCGATAATTTGACTCACTTGGGGTAAGAGCATGAATAGATTAATGCACAGGTGTGGGTATAGGATACAATGGAGCTATGCAACCACATAGAAGTTCAGGAGAGCTGTGTGGGATTGATGGAATGGGATCCACCGTGCCACCAATGACCTGTTAACTTCACTCCGAGTGGTTGTATCCAATGGTCTGTATTCATTCTGTCTGGTGGACATCGAATGTCTCTCCACCCCCCAACACAAGTATGTTTTTCTTTTGGTTGTACCCTGTTAACTTGAAAGTAGACAAATGTAATGTGTGCATTCAATACAGCATCAGCAAAGGTGTAAGACAGGGAGACCCCAGCACCATGCTTATTTACGAACTCAGGGGCATATTATCAAAAAACAGCGTTAAAATTATCGCCGCTTTAGCGGCAGTTTTCTGCCGCTAAAGCGGCGATAATGGGCTTGATAATATGCCCTTGAGAATTCCCTGTCAACATGGGCTTCTATGGGAATTCTCTGCGGCATATTATCAAGCACATTATCGCCACTTTAGTGGCAGAAAACTGCCGCTAAAGCGGCGATAATTTTAACGCAGTGCTTGATAATATGCCCCCAAGCAATATTTAGGAATCCACAACTTAGTGAAGACGACGATTCAGCCATAATTTGGCAATCCTTAGCCGCACGACTACAAGAAAATTAGGGCAACAGTTGGGAAAATCACATGTCTCTCGAGCCAATATTGTCCGGGGAAACTTCAGCGCCTGTGAGATTCAAGTTCTGGTGCTTCCAGACACCGGTTTCGGTAGGCCTCGCGCATGCGCGCAAGAGCGCCGTGGACGCGTGGTTTTGGCCTGGAGTATATTTTCATTTCAAGCCTTGTTTATTTTAGTCTGTGGCAGGTCTAATGGCCCTCCTGGGCACAGGCAGCCATCTCATCTCCAGTCATAAGTGATACCTGCTGCGCCCCCCAGCTGCTAAAACCAACTAACAAAGCTCTCTTCACCGGAGCAGATGTTTCTGCTTTATGTAGAGGGTCCCCGGGGGTGAGGGGGGCCCGCCTAGGGTTTTATCTCACTTTATTTAACCTGGTTAAGGAGGAAGGTGTTTTTAGTCAAGGGGAAAGAGAATGCATTCATTCATCAGGCGGGAGGTGAAGTTTGGCAGCTGACTTCAGCCACCCCTCTCCCTCCATCACCACCCCGCGACCGAGTTCAATGTGGCACGAGGAGGCGGGCTTAAGTTGAGGGGGGAGGGGGGTTGAAGGGGGCGACTCCTTCTGCAAGGCATCCACACTTTTACCAAGACACCTTTTCTAATTTGTGACAAATGTTATTCACCGGTTTACTTACTGCTACAGTGCATTTTTTGTATTTTTAAACAATAGTAATTTCAGTCCTAACAGTAAATAAGTGTGGAATTCATACTGCAATATAGATGGCCGGTGCTGTGAATATCGGAACAGCATGAAAAACCTGGCACACGAAGGAAAATATTGGATATTTTGGTATGAGCAGGTGAAATGGGAAATGTAATTGAAACATTTCCAAACTCTTCCCGAGCTCTTCTGTGCCAAGGAGTTATTTTGATTGCTTGAGCTGGAGTACTTTTCTTTATCCTTCATCTTTAAGCCAATAGAAAGTGTGATATTAGGTCAATTCTCTATTCTGCTATCACCCTTTCACTCATTCCCTGTGCTTCTTTTTCCCCCTCTCTATCTCCTTTGCAGTGCTTTAAATGGAAAACAATAAGTGCAGCTACTCATTACATTAAGCTAGGGGTGTGGCTAGTGGGCGGGGTTAGAGGCGGGGTGAGACATGATGATAGAAAACATTTCTATTGAGTATTCATTTTGCCCTTGCATTTGTCTCAAAGTTTCCATATGTGCAGATTAACAGTTACATATGCTAATAAAGGGTGGTGTGAAGTACTTCTGGGAGCAATGCAAAGAGCTTCTAAACCCTGAATGCAGCCAAGCCATCAACAGTACTATTAGCCCTTTCAGGCTAAGAATCAATGTGCACCTGGACGAGGGCATCATTTATAACAAGCATTAGATGCATTTCTTTTCAAATACCTCCTGGGTGTCCTGATTCTCTTCCTCTCTGATTTAGTTTCTCTCTCACAGACACAAACATACACACAACCAGGCAAACGCAGACAAACAAGCAGACAAATACTCTATCAATCGTCACATCTCTAATCTCTCGATCCCTCCCCCACTCACTTCTCTCCCATTTGTATCCATTTCTCTTGCTGCCCCACTCTCTTTACCCCTAAAGTATCCTATAATCCTCTACTCTATTTCTAATCTGCCATCTCCGTGCCCCTCCTACTCTTTCCATAGCTGTCTCGATGTCTTCCCCATCTCTGTCTGTGCTTACCCCTTTTGTCTCTATTTTCCCCCCTTTAAACTCTCCTCTGCTCCTTCTATCTCTGCCCCCTCACTCTTCACCTTCTTTCACCCCATTCTCCTTCCTCTTCCCTCGGCAGAAGGCCACAGGGCCGGAGAGCTTGCAGTGGCAGGCAGTGAGCACTGCAGGGTTGTGAGCATGTGCAGAGGCCAGTAGGGCAGAGGTCAGGGTAAGAACAATACTGGCCTCTGATGGGCAGGTCAGTAGACCTCATCCCACCTCACCTGGGCTCCAGGCAAGCCGCATAGGCCACCTCCACCACCCTATCCCAGCCACTGTCCCAGCAGGTGGAGGGGGGTGGGGGTGAATTTCAAGGAACAAGTGAGTCAGGCCTCAGTGGGAGGCCAAATGTCACTTATGCAGGCTCTCTTCCCTCCCACCCATTCAGGCTGCACACATCACTGTGCCCCTGGCAGCTGATGTGCAATACACTAACAAGGCGACCCAGCATGGATGCCCGGCAGGGGGAGGTTGAGGACAATGAGAGCTTCCATCTAGGAGCAGAGGCCCCCTTGCCCCTGCGGCAGGCCTCCAGCAGGGCCGTTCAGCTGAATGATGCACATGCCAACATGCTGCCAAATAAACAGGCCAAAGCTGGCCCTCAGGCATCGGCCCAGTGCCCAGCTTATGAATCTGAGTACCGGTACTCTCCTTGGCACTGGAGAAGTGCCGGTACTCAGCATGGTAAAAACAAGAAGTGCCGGCACTCAGTACCTGTGAGTACCGGCCCATTTAAAGCTCCGCTCCTTTCTCTTCTCTTCGATTTCATCGTCTGTTTGTCTTATTTTCTTTCTCATTTTCTGTGTTTATCTCAAACTCTGCCATTTTACTTCTTCTCTTTCCCTTTGTCTCATTCTACCACTCTTTCCTCTTTATCTCTTTGTCTGTCTCACTGGCCTGTTTCTTTCACTCCATATTGTCTCACCCCCACACACCTTTCTCCTATGTTTTTGTGCCTTTGTGTTTTTTCCCACAGTTTTCCACCACTTCCATCATTAATTTAGTCCTGCTTCATTTTATTTTTCTCCATCTCTCACAATATCTTTTCAGCTTCCCTTTTCTTTTTGATGTTCACTTCTCTCTTTCTCCACTTTTCTCTTCCATGTTTCCCCTTTCCCTCCATTGAGCAATATTTCTCCTTCTGTTCCCTCCAGTTTGCTGGTGTGCATGTTTCTAATACCCTCCCTGCTTCCCCTTCTCCTCTCCTGTGGTGCTCACTTTCTTTATTGTTCTCTCTCTCCTAATTTTTTTTTCATTTGCCATTTGGTCTCTTCTTATATCGTTTCCCTTCACTTTGCTTCCATCTCTCCAGCATTATTCCTTCCTCTAGTCCCTGCTTCTCTCTTTCATTATACTGTATTTCTCACCTTCATAATTGTCTTCTCCTTCCACAGATATTGTCCTTTTCTCTTACAATTATGTAACCTGTAGAATTATCAGAATATAATTCAGACAATTTGTCAATCAGGCGTTTGCTTTGGTCAAGTAGGTGGCAAGGGAAATATAAAACATTTTTTAGCTGCTTTGGAATGAGACTGCCCCTTTCATTATCAGCAAATTGATGACGCTGCAGCCTGTGTCTCTGGAAGATTTCACTTAGCGCTCTAATGTATACATTTAACAGAGGAGAGCTAAAAGGAGAAACTTGATCCACAGATTAGATGTTTCATGGATGGACAAGGAACCTTCCGCCTGTCTGCTTAATGGGTGACTCTTAATTGGCTATGAACATCCCATAACAAAAGATGACAGCGGAATGCTTGAAATAGTCTAACAGTCCAGCAATCGCTCGGGGTAGCATTCCAGCCCATTGTTTTATACCCACGGTTCTGCTCTAGACAAGGATCCTCCTTATGCAGATTAGTACTGACCCTGCTCCTCATGGCAACGTCCATCTTAAACTCCATGTCAGAGCCTCCTTCAGAAGGGACCACAAGCAACCCCGGACTAGTTTTAGATTTGTTAGTCCTCTAAAGGGAAGTATAGCTTGGATTCTGTGGCACAGCGAGCAAGGGCCCCACGTCTTGGCATACCCTTGACCACTTGAAGCGTTACATAATACACACAAAAGGTGATGGGATGAATGCTTGCAAATAGTCGAACCACCACAATTGCTCAAGGTAGCATTCCAACCCATTGTTTTTCGACCCCTTTTGATGAGATCCCATAAC
This sequence comes from Triturus cristatus, assembly GCF_964204655.1. Lineage (NCBI taxonomy): Eukaryota > Metazoa > Chordata > Amphibia > Caudata > Salamandridae > Triturus > Triturus cristatus. The sequence goes on along the minus strand of NC_140583.1, from coordinate 797,908,963 downwards.
CAGCAACATCAAAGGAGACTGACAAGTCTACTATTACAAGTGATGAACTATGGCTCCTGACAATGGCCACAAGAATATCACGTGCCTCACAAGCAATGGGCGCCTCTCAGCTATACAGCCCGGCTGTGTGCCCTCAAAGAGGCAAAGCTCTTTGAGATGTTCTTCACGGCTGGACACACTAGAGGCCTTACTGCAGAGAATGGAACCTCTCCTGTCGAAAGGCATTGCTTGATGGCCTCCATCAGTCACAGAGGCTCTTTTCCAAAGGTCTGCATCAGTGAGGTGGTCCCGTTCGCCCTAAAAATAAGTCTATCACCTGTTAGGAGCTTGGTCTGAATTTGTCTACCACCAGGTATGTGGAATATCTGTGTGATAGTTGCATAGAAAAGGGACAGACAGCAGTGTAGTAGAATCCACTGCACTGCTCCTCCACTGCACACCTGTGAGTAATGCACAGTCTGTGTGAACTAAGCTCACCACCATACGCAACAATCTGATAGAGCACAGCTTTGCCAGTTCGATCCACAGGCCATGAAACCAGCATACCCCTTAAAGAATTGTACCCTTTGCCCTGCATCGGCAGATCCTAAAGGCTGACCTTCCAGCTGTTCTCCTTCTAACACAAAACATGAAGCATCCTGAATGCTCTCCCCACTCCTCCCGCTCTCTCGCGTTCTCCCTCGTTTCTCTCTTTGCAGGATTTTTTTTCCATTTTTTCCATTTATGGTCACATTAACTGCACTCAGATTCTAAGCAGCTGAAGTAACTTGCATGAAATCTAATATTTTATATGATAACACACCCACCGAGAGCACTAAAAGAAAATATCTTTTGCTAATTGTGCCTAATCAGGCATGGCCCATCCAGGCAAAGAACTAACACCTGTGAAAACCTGGCAGGCAGACCGAGGTCAGGGCTGGATGGGAGTCCGCCTCACTCTCAGCAGACATGGGAGGCTCTGTCAACTGATGTCTACAAATACTGCACGGTACATATGTACACTGCCGCATATTCACAAACACACAAATGTCCAAAGCTCTGTCGATAACAAAGGAGATTGTCAATAAGATGGCTGCCAGATCTTACCTCTCCAGCAGGCCAAAACAACTAATACTGTTGTTAATATGTTCTTCCACTGATCTAGACACTACACATGTTTACAGCACTGGCTCTATTGCCCTGTATACACTGTTACAGAAAAGTTAAAGAAAATAGAACTAAGTGCTAATAAAAAGGAACCTTGTTATAATAGTGATCAAGCAATGTCTAAACATGCTAGCTTGCACTGGGAATGTCTGTACTACAACACGCTAGTCGCTGCCTAAGCGTGGTGAGAACAGAAACATTCCACTGTTATCAACTACAGCCAAATACAAGATTTTGAAGTAAGAGTATTTTATAACCTACTTTTGAAAGTTAGGAGCAAAAATTGATTTTTAACAAAACTCAAATATGTAAACATGTTGTCTTTTATAGTGAAAACATAGCTACAAAGCAGCAGGCTGCTCTACAGGCCAAGAGGAAGGGTCAATGCGGGACAGCAGACAGCAGGGAGGTAGTTGCAGTGACTACTGTCTTTGTTGCTAGTAAGTGATGTGATTGTGCATTACAAAAATGCCACTTAACAATAACAATAATTCAAGTTTCTACTTCTTTTCCTGAAGGCTCACTTCGAATGAGACAGCAAGAATGGCAGAGCGCCGCCTGGTGCTATAGAAGTGCTATTGCCACTGAGTTGAACAGATCAGTGAAGCAGCGTGCATGCCAATATCAGTGGGACTCCAGTGTGTCCATTATGGCCTAGTATGATGAACCATGGTTATTCTGCGCTACGTTGTTGTCAGAATCGTCACGTTCAATCTTTATTAGGAGCACAGAGAGTTAAATTGTCTGGTACTCTTTCTATCCACTCAAAAAGTGATCAGCATGGCTACCCATATTGCAAGCCAGATCTATTGTTTGACCGATTTCGACACCTTGGTATCATTGACCATCAGTGCCCCTCATAGCCTAAACATGCTCTTGTTCATTTATCCAATCAGCATAGGGACCAAGAATCTTTATCTAGTGTTACATACTGACAGCAGTGGTCATTGCTTCAAAGCACATCCCTCAGTTATTTGAAGCACCCTACAGCCTTTCCACTATAAAGTTGTATATTTATTACCGCATAGGGCCCAGTTTGCATACTAATATCTGTGAAGCATTTTTCCTCATTATTTAAATATGATAATAATAATAATCCACATTTGTAAAGCGCGAACAATCACCCGTAAGGGTCTCTAGGCACTGGGGGCTGTCGGGAAGATTAAGCAAGCTATTGTCCAAAGTCACATGGCGCTGGGCTAATCTGCCGCCGGCGCCAGGGATCGAACCGTGATCCCCAGATTCCGGAGTCAGTCGCCCTGGCCGCGGCGCCACAACTCTTCCACTCTCCCTGGCTGCCGCGCCACACCAATAGCCAATATCAAGCTTGCAGTTTTAGTTGATGACATTGTGTATGCCCCACCACCTTTCCATTCCATTGAGCATACAGTATCGAGATGTAACTCACTTTACCTTTTGCTTAGAGCTAGGAACAAACCGAATAAGATGATTAATTGTTAATGGAGGCGTGCAGCGCTCTTGCCCCATTTAGAGGTAAGAAAACCAACGGGTTTCCTTCAGTGGAGTCTGTCGGCTCTGCTGATTGCAACCCTTAGCCACTGGACCGCCAGGTCACAGTGGTGGTTGACAAACCCTGTTGTGTGTGTGTGGGGAGGAGTTACCATTACTAGATTTAACATGTCCAATAGTCCCAAAGGGCAAGACGAAACCTCTCTTTACATTATGGCCATCTTTTTTATTTTTCATCTATTAACTTCCACTTTGGTGGCTTGTTGCTGGAAAACAAAAACGTTTACCAAGGGGGAGAAACAAACATGGCGCCTGCTCAGTGAAAAGTCACAGACATTAGTGAAACCACTGCACTGGTTATTGCAGAAAGTCTTTGGGGCATATTAACAAGCCAGGCGATAAAATTATTATTGCCCTTCACATCTAACATGGGTTTCAATTGGAATTCCATAGAGTATATTATCAAGCCCATTATCGCCGTTTTAGCGGCAGTTTTCTGCCGCTAACGCGGCGATAATTGTATCGCCTGGCTTGTTAATATGCCCCTTTATGTGCCACTGGCAGGTAGGTGGAGCTCTGTAAGTAGAGCGGTGGTCCTTCCACTGTGCAGTGGCGGCTATAATCTCTTAATCTTTAATCTTGATTAAATAAAATGTTGCTTTTCCAACGAAGTAGGAGGAAAAAGTCTCGGTAAGAGGTCTTCGTGTTCTTGTAGAATAACAGTTTATGTGTGGGATGGTAGGAAGTAACCTCCGTCTTCATTCATGGCATTTTTTAAATATTATTTGATGTTAATGTTCATGCCGGTATACATCATTTATCTGCCACGGGAGCAATGGAAGAGCTGTATATAACGTTGGGAGGCTTAGAATGAGACCACTGGCCTCAAAGTTGGAAGAAATCTCATGTTTGTGGGCCACGAGGCCAAGGGAACCGGGCGGTTTCTTATCTACGGCTGAAGAGGTGTTCCTTCAAGTGAAGTGTTTAGAGATCTTTTGAGAAGTGATTTACTGACGACCTAAGGTCAACGTGTGGAGGTTTGTTGTTCCAGCTGAATAGCTTCAGATTGATGGTCTTCAAGCCTTCCTTTTTGCACTTTTGATTTGTGGGATTGCCATAGCTTTTTGTGCTGGCTTCTTGAGATGCTTTGTGTGTTTATTAGACAGGGTTATGTTCCAGTTGTTACAGACTTGCAGCTAATGCAGCAAGCCTTGGAGATGGTGAGGATCTGGAGGGACAGTAAGTGGAGGGCCACTGGGGTTGAAGTGTTGTGAGCATTCTCCTTGGCTCATTTGAAGAGGTAGCTTGCAGCATGCAATATGCACTTTTGTGGAACGACATCCTGATACTAGGTGACCGGCACTGGGAGGGTCGCTCTTCTTTAAGCCAGAGCGCGTAAGATACGTTTTTAATATTTGTAGTTTGCAGAGTTCATACCAGGCTGTCTGATGTTTCTCAAAGATAGGAGGGCCGCATTTATGAGTTTTTGCCGTAGGAAGGTGCCGAAGGCCTTCCTGCTGCGCTGCCCTACGGCAAAAGAAAAGGTTAGGAATACGCTGTATCTATCCCCTGCACCGGCGCACATTGGGCTGCCGTGCGCCAACGCAGGCACCTTTGCACCATGGTGCAAGGGTGCTTGAATATTTTTGTGCAGTAAGGGAAACCTTCCTAGACAAAAACAATCACAAGAACCTTTTCCCTCTTTCTATGTGTGCTGCATTTCTCAGAAAAAGTACAAACGAAGAGAAAGAAAGATATTTCTCCTCATTGTGCCTCCCTTACGCCTCCCTTAGGGAGGTGTAAATTTTTGGTGCTGCTTCAGAGGTACGATTTCTCGTAAATCTGAGGCAGTGTCAAAAAGTGTTAAAAAGCCATGGATGTTGCTGGGAAGGGCCCCTGCAACACCTATTGAACGCCCCTTTCATGCAGAAAACTGCGTTAAACTCAACAATATTTACAAGGCAGCGTTAAGCCAAAAAAAGTGTCTTAGTGCTGTCTTATAAATATGGAGCAGGCTGCTGTTCCACAGAACTTCACAAAAAGTGACGTTCCGGCATTGCAAGGGGCCTCGTAAATGAGACCCGGAGTTTTTAAGGAGAGTCACAGTGAGTAACATCATATAATTTCCCTTCCCCCACTGAGTCCAGTTCATAGATTGGCTGTATCTAGAGCCACGTGGCATTTACAAAAGACAATCCCGCCTGGAGCATGGATGGGTTTGATTATTCAAGAATTAGTAGTGAATCAATAGGCACACATCCCACTGAGCTACCTGTAAAAACACCCTGATGCGATTTACTCTCCTTTGTTGGAAAGCTCGCACTCGCCTACGCCATAGTGACTGGTTGACTGCTGCAAAGTCAGACAACAGAACGCTGCCCAATGATGAGAGAAGAGCTTTACAAAAATAGTGTCTTCCCCTCTCCTGCGCCCTATCGTGGATGGACATATACAAACTAATATTTCCATCATTTTCTTCTTTGTCCTTTCACAGGCTCTCGCTGCCACTGACGTATCCTTTCATGGAGCAGAGAACAAAGCGGCCAGTGGACCTCAGTGGCCGCCTGGGAACTTTGTAGACTTGGCAGCCCTTCCCTGGTCACCGAGTGTAATGGGCCCCATCATTGGAACACCGCCTTCTGAACACTCGTGCGCATTCCCACACGGGATGAAATGAACACAGTCCATGGTACAATAATAAACCAGCCACCCCACAGAGCATGAAGTCACATTACATCACGAAGCAAATGCCTACAAAGAATCACAAGTAAAATGATCCAGATGAAAGGGCAGCGAAACAGAATGCATTAAAAAATAAACAACGTCTCACCAGGCAAATTATCCTAGCCCCAGGCTCTGGTGCCCACCTCCTTCTGTCCGTAATCCTGCGGCTTTCCGGTTGTGTATGGAATTAAGTTGGTATAAGGGCCATAGACTGTGGGTACGTATTGGGTGTAATGCCACACTGAGGGGCAGATTTATGTTTCCTGGCGCATCCCTGCAAATCAGCAGGGATGCGCCAGGAAAGATGCGTCACGCAAGTTTACCCTTGCGCCACCACAGGTGCGCCGCATTTACAATGCAGCGCATCGTGGCGCAAGGATAAACAGATGTTTGACGCATCTGATGGCGTAAGGGCAGCGCATTGCTGGAGTCATGTCGCAAGCACGACGCAACTCCAGCAATGTTTAGGGGCTGCCCATACCTTACATGATGCGCCATGCCTTACGCCTGCTTCAAGCAGGCGCAAGGTTTTGACGCAGCAGCGTCGGAAAAGTGACTGAGTGAAATCTTGTAGATTTCACTGCGTCACTTTTCTGAGGCTTTTTCCGCTGGAACGCCCACCCTGCATACATTAAACCTGACCAGGTTTAATGTGGCGCAGGGCTTTACACCGTGACGCATCTCCATAGATGCGTCACGATGTAAATAGGGCGCAACATGGTGCAGGGTTTATGCCACCGCTGCGTCACAAAAGTGACGCAACTGCGGCGTAAAAGTGACGCAAGTCTAACATAAATCTGCCCCTGAGTGTCCTAAAAAGGTGTACACTCATGTCATCACAATTACAAGATGGCTGGCGTGAAACTAGATCATGACTGGCAACAAATTCACTTTAATCTGTCACATATCAATTCAGAATACCAGTTTTATGAGACTGTGGCTAGTAGGTCTGTGAAAGGTAAGAGGATTCCATGACACCACCTAGATGAAGGGCTCATTTTTGTACAGATACAAGAGCATATCCAGCATGTCCAGGGGAAGTATAGGTGAAGCCAATATTGTACTAGAACGGCTCCCAATTTTAATCCCACGTTTCAACGTACCCACTGTGTCAGTGTCCTTGTCTCTCACCTTCACCAATGTTCTTTGCCTCCAAAAAGACCCACAACCCATTTTACCCTCAAAACAGAAACCACAATGTTTTAACTCCCCGACTGGTGTGATTGGGTCTAAGGTGATTAGAAACAAGCTCCAGTGTGTCTCAGGAACGTGAGGAGAATAGTGCAGTATCAGGAAGAGAAAATCTCAAGGAAATAAAGAAAGGACTAAAAATAAAACTTGAGATACTTCATTATTTAATGCACCTTCTTATATCATGACATCTGAAAGAACCGTACTATTTTGTAATTAGACATTTCATTGCTATCTATATTGTAATTGTCTATAAAAGTGTTTATTCAAATTAATTACAATATTAGTTAATTGTTCACATGTCCTGGGGCTAGGTGTAAGGCTAGGTTTTGGGTTAGCATTAGCACTAGGATTAACAATAGAAGTTCATTTAAGAAACAGTAAGGTTTTGAATTATTGTTTTAATAAGGAACGAGATGTTGTTAGGGTGTCCTTGAACGTTAGTTTTTGGATGAGTTAGTATAGAAGTGATGGATTTAAATAATGGGTATTTAAATATTAGGGGTTAAGGGCGTAGTGATAGAAGGTTGATGCGATGAGATCAAAGTAATAGCATTTTCAAGCAGTGGAAAACACGGCAACGTGACATTAGCTAGAAGTTATGTAGATGAGTTAATGTTATGCAAAAGTAATGTTGGTTTAAATAATCCCAGTTGTTCATACTTCAATCCCTAATGTGCATTTGGCTTATTTAATATAACTTGGTATATTGTTGAGGACTTTCGGTATTGTCAGCTCCTTTGATGTACATGCATCTTTCTGCCTTTGGCATGCATAAACTGGGAATTTATTTTTTTAAAAGGTTACTGGAAGGAAAATAGGGGTGGGCGGAACTCACGGAGTTTCTCTCTGCGCAATTCCGCAAAGTTAAGTAAAAACCCATTGAGATTCCGTGGAATTCTGCGGTCGGGCAACATTTGGCAGGTTGTGCTGCTTGCGCTGATTTTTAGTGCCAGGAGCTTCTTCCGCACTGTAAAATCAGCACGGACGGCATCATGCAGCGTGCCAGAGGGTGTTACTTCTTTCTGCAGCTTGAGTAGATTTTCTACTTGAGCACCAGCTTGCTCAACATGAACAGTTGTGACCTGTCATGACCGCCCTTGTTGAGAAAATTTCACAGGAGGTGTTGTAGCACCTGAAAATAGTGCTAGAGGACTCAAATTCTCGCTCGCCAACTTAATGTTGGTTAGTCAAGTGAAAGGAAAAACCTCCACCATGAGGCAGTTGGCAGAGTTTTGCTGGAACTCTGCACTCCAAGCCGAACACTGAGAGGGCAAACTCCCGCAAACGGTTCATATGGCCTTATTAAACAATAGCTAGCCTTTGCCCTTTTACTTTATGACAGTCATGTTAATGAAATTTATGTGTACTTATATCCTGTCTGTACTTACTCCACTATACAGTTTATAGGTTAGTGGCAGGTTATTGTTTTGTAGTTTCTAGGACAGGGGTACTCACAAACTTTCTGTGGAGGGGCCAAAATTACAGTGTGGTTAGTGGCCGAGGGCCGCACTGGTAGGGGTGGAGTCAGTGGGGGCGGGATCAGTGGGGGCGGAGCTAGAGTAAAAAAAAACGACCGATACTGCGTCACGACCGATGGACCAACACCACTTCTCGCAACAGATCTGTGAGCAACATCAAAGTAATGTTTTGTTTAAACATACAACATAATGGGTAAACCTGCACATGGCACTCAATAGAGATTTGAAATAAATGGCATGCACACGTATCTAAAACCCACGTTCACGCGCAGGTATCTTGGCGCTACATAACAGATGTTGGTTGCTACCCAACTCATTTTATCGACCTCAGATGGATGAAGGGCAGGACCCGCCGGGATTTGAACCTGTGACCATGAGGTAGAACGCAAGCCCCTGCAGTGGACAAGGGGAGGGCCCTGGTTTCAGGTGAGGATTACTATGGTATGCAGTTTCTGTCATCAGTACTTCTCACCCCTTTCCCCACAAGAGCAGTTTAAACATGCATGAGAAAATATCCTAGTTTGCAAGTACTATGAGTAACCCTGCACTAGACAAAACACCATCTCTCTCTACTAAGAACAGTAATCACTGGAATTAGCAAGACATTTTTATTGTTGCCCAAAAATGTTGGAACCAGGAAGGAGGCAGCAAGTGCTTTTAAAACCATATTATACATACAGACACTTCAGCAGCTCTGCCCATAGCACCACATCCTCTCCCCCACTGACATACTGCCCCACTTAGAGAAACTTGCAGTGCACTGACCCGCTATAAACACCTGGATGTGACTCAATTCTAATTACGCACTTGACAAGAACAATATGCTGCCTACAAAAAATTAACATCCTAGAAAAAGCAAACAGTCATAGGGAATGCAAGATTAAGTAAAGCATGTGAAATGTAAGCAGCGAGTGCTTTCGCATGAAAAGGTTAAGGCCATGAATACAGGGCCCGGAAAGGACCCGTTTCAGTGCCCATTGCTTATAATTATATCCTTTCAAAACATAGGCGGTATGGCATAAAAAGACCACATTCGTAAACACACAGACGCTGTATACATTTTGTTTTCCAATTCACCCATCAAGCAGGTATTTCAGTACCTCCAGGCAAGGTGCACTTTCCCACACAGGGAAAACAATGTTGTTCAAAGAGGGGAGAAAACAAAAGTATCACTTCACTGGCAAACACTGTAAAGTGGCGCCAATGTGTTTGGGTGTAAATAAATCAATCTGGCCACCTTGCAACCACTCTGTCTTGCTTTAATTAGTTATTTTTTTCATTTGGGATGTTTTATTCCTCTCCACCCCCGAGGCTGCACTGGTGTCAGAAAAAGACGTTCCCAGCAAAAATGTTTTCTTTTTTGGATCCATTTCACAGGGCAGCAAATACGGAAAGGAGGAAAGAGAAGGTAATACCCGTTGCCTGGAGTCTTGGTTTTCACTGAGGAGCGAGACCGAAAGAGAGGGAAGACTCGGAGGCTTAGAGGCCGTCACCGGGGCATGCGCTCACAGTTTAATTTATAGGGGCTTGGGGAGGCTGCGCGCAGGAGCCATATGGACCAAATCCATAAAGTCAGTGACATTTCTGTATTCTGTGATGTATTGTGATAAATGTCCTGAACTCTTATCGCTCCACGGGCTGCTTTTTATGCTGCATCATTCCAGTATCTGGTGCTGGCTTTGGATGACACCTAGGTTTGCCCTTAAAGTTGCACTCAGGTTTCATAAAGTTCATGTTTTGTTCATATCCACAGTCATAATTCGGCGACTTCATTACAGAGACATAAGGATTTTTTTTGTTGGTATGTGAGTTAAACGGACCTGGATACAAACTGGAGCTATAGCCCAAATTGTATATGCCAGTAGCTTTGTAGCCCAAGTGAGCAATCTCCTGATCGCAGTCCGATACCGCATGGAGCCTTGTTTGTGTTTTGAACAAGGGGTACTAGCAGTTGATGTTTTTGTAGTGTTCACAAACCCTCTCAGAATGACAGTACCGTTTGAGACACAACAGCGATCATTGAGGGTTGGTCAGTGTTTAACGTGCTACTACATAACGTAATGTACAGAACGATTAAAAAAAACATACCTGCGCAGGCGCTGCTGCGAAGGTTCTCCGGGGCTGGAAGGACGTCGTGACACCAGGGGCACAGGAAGCTCACCAAAAGGCCCTTTAAAAGTCAGCTGTAACTAGCGCTAGTTACCGCTGACTTTTAAAGGGCCTGAGCTTCGTGTGACGTCAGAGGCAGGCGGGCCAATCGGAGGAAAGCAGGAAGCAGAGACGATGGCCGCAGGAGGAAACGTTGTGATTACGTATTAAACGCGTATTCACAACGTTTGCTCCTGCGGCCATCTTCCCTGCTTACTCCAGAGAAGTGCACTGTACTTGATCTCGATCAAGGTCCGCGGGCCGCCAATGAAGTACTGATTAGAGAACTACAAATATTATTCCAATTGTTAGCTAGGTTAGAACACCAGAACAGACCCCGCTCCCTACGTCACACTCCTCGCATCCTGGGAGTGGCACTGGGAGCAGCCCTTCTCACTCTCTGATGGACACCCTAATAACATTATCATTGACCTTTCCACACCCATCAAAGCAGTCTTTATCCAATCCCAAATCACTTGCATGTCATGATCTGCATTATGCAGCTATTTGAGAACCCTGATATGAAATCCTGTTAATGCTCCCTGAAGAGATCATACAGTGCAACCAATGCACTCAAGGGATCACCAAACATGCAGCCATTGTGATTTTTTGTTGACATTATGAGAAGAATAATTCAGGTCTCACATGAGACAGGTTTATTCAATGGGTTGTCTGGACAGAAAACATGAGATCTGTCTGCCGTAGAAGATCTGCGCAGTAGCATTGCTGGAAAGATGCTCATGGTGCCTTCAGTTTGGAGCGCTCTTGTAATTCTTTTTAACTTGTAATATAATTCATCAAAATTTTATGGTTATATCATTGTAAATTTTCCCATTGTCATGCATTTCTAACTCTCCACTTGTTATTTAATTTGTTATGATGCTGTGCTTTTATGGATACTAAGCTACCCGAATAAAGTTTATGAACTGAAGTCTTTAATGGCACAATCTCTTGCTAAGAAGGCTGAAGTTAGATAGTGCTCTGGGAAGCAGTAGCACTGGCTTGATAAAAGGCAGTAGATTAGGTAGCATATTCCCAGAATCAGGAGGCTCAAACCAGTTCTCCAAAATACCTGTTCTGGTGTCTTCTCAGCAAAAATGGCGATTGATCCCCCGTGTTCTTCATCAGGAAAGTCTGGGAATTTGCCTGTCACATGCCTGAAGGGGACAGAAGAGAGCAATGTCATGTATACCATTAAGAACCATGGAACATGAAAAGGGCAAAAGCCGAATGTGACTAGTGTGTTGCTAGGCATAACAGTCACTCACTCCTTTACTAACTCACACACACATTGAAATCCAGCCCTCTCAGCCAAACAGAGGCAGGGATAAAGACTAGAGCTCACAGTCAGATGATCTCTGACTTGCATATTTTAGGGGTCCAGCTGAGTCCATATTTTAGGTGAAGGTGGGAACTGTGGTATAAGCAGCAAAAACGTCCTGACGTATACCAGCTCTGCCAGTGGTCAGCACCCCCTCCCACCTCAAAAGACAGCCTGCAGAAATGTTACACTGCTCAGACTCCTCGCACATCCATTTGCCTTCAGATGGTTCTGAAACCAAAAGTCGCCCTCGTGTAAATATTCCCCAAGTCCCATACATTTAACTTACCTGTAGAATCGAGTCATTCGTGGTTTTCCAGTGACCAGCAAGAGGCATTCAAAACCCACCAGGGACAAAGAATCACCTTCCAGGATGCACTATTTGTTGTGCACAAGACTAAGTGTGACTTATATACCACTTTATGTTGGCGTTTCTGCATGCTTACAGTATCTCAGAGGTCTCAGAGCACACTGAAGCAACAACAAGGCAGCATGTTTGCACTATGTAAAATGACTAAGTACTCATGCAGCTCTGGCTTTGGTATTAGCTCGAATGTTTTCTTCAATACTATCTGAGATTACCATAGTCTTTAGACCAGGTTTAGGAGATTGCAGCATTCTGCAGCCCTTTTTTTGATGCCATTAAATAAGAGAATCCATATTTTATCAGCTATGCCAGTAGCGTTTTGGCTATCTGCAAAAAGATATGTATTTTTAAGTCCATGCCAGCTTTCAAAGAGCTGTACAACAGAACGTTTGGGTTTAACTGAGCATGAGGCTGTTTAGTTGCAGGCTTTACTTGAAAAATACCATCTAATTTTTCAAGGAAAGCCTGCTACAAAACAGCCTCATGCTCAAAGTCAGAACAACTGGGGCCGTATTATAAAAAGTGACCCAGGGAAGCAACCGGTGCGCCCCTGGGGCACTTTGGTTATACAAAAGGGGCCGCAGATGCTAGTGCATCCCCTTCTGTAATACCGATGGCACTGTTGCACATGTAGCGTCAGCGTTATCTCAAAGGGTGCTCCCTCCTTTGTATGGAGGCGTGGCCCCATGCAAATGAGGGAATCCCTTTGCCTCTGCACCTGTGCCATATTAGGGTTACTAGAGCAGAGGCAAACATGCCTTCAGGACGCGCACTGAAAGTGTGCCACAAAAAATGTTGCACACTTTCAATGTGCCTCCTAAAGGCAGCCCGCTGGAAGGAATAAAGTGGGTCCCATGGACCATTCAGACGTTCCCTTGCAGGCGCGTGCAGTCACTCACTGCACCTGCCTGCAAGAGGCTCTCTCTCTCCAAGCAGGTTGCCGCCAGCACAGTGAAACACAGCTGCTCCGTATTTCACTTGAATGCTCTGTCCCCAGGACAGTTTCACGGCTGCTTTGGGGGCAGTGCAATCATGTTAATACAGCACACTTTCCCTGTTTGCACACGGCGCACCTATTTAAAGGTGCACCATGACGCAAACAGGGAAAGTGCGCCGTATATGTAATACAGTCCCTGGTTTTCCAGCGGTATTAATACTATTGGGAGAGGAAATAACACATCAAAATTACTGATACAGTTGTGATGGGGTCCAAGAAAGTAAATGTGCTTACTTGGCTGGAAAATGGACTGTAAAGAGACAGCTATACAATGTTGTGAATTTAGTCATTATACACAATAGTCATTGTGAAAATAGGAGTCTTGAAATGCAATTGTGCCATCCATTTTTTACTGCTCTGGAGCTACCTCATGTCACTGTGCTTCCATCTGTCGAATGCAGCTGGTTTTATCTTTAGAATCTGAGAGACATTACAGACACTGTCTGGTTTGTATGAAAATAAATAAGTGCATTGGCTAAAAATACAGGAGCTCATCGTCAGCTCTTCCGAATACGAATACTGCTGAATAAAAAGGCTGCCTAATTTTGATTCCACCTCAGGCCTCCCTTTTCAGTCTCTGTATTATTCTTTTATTTTCCAAATTTTAATTGTGCATTTATCACAGATAATAGAAACATATGAGAAAATACAGTCAACTGAATCTTCCGGTTGCTGCAGTGTGCATGAATACAGAAGATTTTTGATGACTTCTACTGACAAGGAGTGCATAAGTCCTAGTTCTATGGGAGAAAGATTTCCCCACACTGTACCCTTACAGTTTGAACTCTGGCGAACGTCCGTTAGCCCCATGGTCTGACTCTTGAACTGGGATCGAGGGGCGGCTCCTCCCTTTGAATGGACGTGAGTCATCCTGCCTGCTGCGAGCACAGCAGGCACACATGAATAAATAAATGGAATGTCAATGCCATTTTACTTAAACATTGCAGTGCGAGGACAAGGGCAGGGCTGAACCCTGCAATTGTAGGATTACAGCTGCCCCTGCAGTGCGCATGTCAGGTTGATAGCTCTATTGCATGAGAGCAGATCCAGGATTGGTTTTATTGATGTCCAATGAGCAGGAAGGAAGTCCTTCCCTTTCTTGCTCGTGGAGGCTGATCTGGGAGAGAGGTGCGTACCAGGGGGAACAGTATATGGTGATTTTGGCGCCTTAGTGCCCTACCATATTTCTATAGTAGTAGCCGCCACTGCCAGGATCCTATGGATTATCTGTAGTCTCCAGCCACTAGCCGAATATCTTTGTAAATTTCTGAGGGAGGGGGGGCGTTTGAAGCTATGACTGTTTCAGGTGAAGCACCACTTCAAAAGCACACATACATGGTGTAGAAAGCGCTCCCTGCGAAAAGAGCCACACTTGAGTAGACAGTGTAGAAATGCACACTCCATTGTGCCTGTGAGAAGAGGACAATACAGGAAAGACAGCTTGGCTGGCGCACACGTGAAAAGGCACACTTCTTCACCAGACTGGGTAGACGTCGATGTGTGGCAGCTGAAGACAGTAAAACAGGCTTACCCTCCCTGAAGGCACAGCACAAGTAGATGAAGGATTTCTCAGACACGTAGAGATGGACTGTGGAGAGTAGACGCCCTAAACTGGATGGGCAGCTCCTTAAGTAGCACTTCCCCAGACGCACAGGAACAACTGGCAGATGGCTGTGGGCGACCAATGTAGGGGTCACTGGTGGGGTCAGGGATGCCAGTTGCCTTAGCTTCACTTGAGTTGATCTGTACTTTAATGTTGCTTGAGGTTTGATAAGGTGACAGACGCTGGTTCGCTTCAGGATCATCGCCAAAAACATGTAGTGATCAGGTCCACACAGGTAGAAGTGGTTCAGAGAGGTTTATTCAAGATAGTTGTAAGATCACAATCAGGACCAGATCAAGACCCCACCAGGAGCAGCCAGCATGCTGCTCAGCCCAGGAAACTGTGAGTATTTCACTCCCAGCATTCCATGTTATGTCATTGCACCAAGATTCCATTGGCAGGACTAGAACAACATCAGAGTCAAGATACAACAATCATCTACCACCTTGTCTCATTCCTGTGGGCTCTTTTCAATCCCTGCTTCCTCACTTTGTCACTGTTTACCTTACTTTCTTCTCTGCTGTCTTTCTCCCTTTTCTGCCTTTTTCTCCCATGCTCCGGGTCAATGTCTGATGATAAAGATCCTTTCTCCAAACATGGTTGCCTGTGCTCTCACCACCTGCAGACACCTGTACAAATTAAACCCTGACCATAGCGCTCTGTAGGGCAAAAATGAGGAGCCTTGAAGGCCTTGCCCTATATTTGCAGTACCCTTCTGCATCACATCTCACTTCATTGTTGATTCGCATAGCTTGCAAGATGTGTGCCTGCTTTTAGATACTATGTAACCTATACATGTGATGCACTTAACACTGACAATTGGGAGGTATTTCACAAAACTAGCCTTATAAAGTGCAGCCTGCCAATGTTTCTGAACCCGTAGGTCCAGGCTTTGAATTGAGACTTGTGAGCAGAGGATAACACATGCTTATGCTGCACCGCTATATTGCTGACAGTTCTGCGTGCTTGACAGGAATGTGCCCTGCACCCACTGCTCTGTAGTACATTGACTTCACTTGATATGCTGATGGGGCTAGTTAACGTTGGCAGGCTCCCAGCGCCATGCCCATACCCATCGGAGCAGTGGCATAGCCAGTGTGTCATGGGCTCTGGTGCAAGGAAGGGAATGGACCCTCACGCTGCTGTTTGAACTGGAAAATACAGCACAAATCAGGATTGGGTGAGCCCATAAAGCCTCTGGGCCCAGGTGCCACTGCACCTGCTGCTCAAGTGGAAGCTGCACCTCTCAATCGGTGTAGTCCAGGGCTTTCAAGGACCCATACATGCCAAAACATGTAATTACTTTCCACGTCTACATTAGGGGTGGCAATGTAAACCCGCCCTCCACTACTTATGCATTTCCTGAGCAGTGGAGCATAAGTTCCACAGAACAGACATTTGATGTGTCCGTTCTCTGACTGCATTGTGTCCTCCTTTAGGTGGGAACCAGAGATCCGCCAGGTGTAGATTCCACCAGTACTTTAAATGGGCCGGTACTCACCGGCACCGGCACTTCTCAGTTTTCTCCCCTAGAGTACTGGAACTTCTCCATGTGTCAAGAGAGTACCGGTACACGTAGAGGCAGACTGGGCTCGGGCTCTGGGGTATGGGTACGTGCAGCGCAGGTGCTGTTGAATACCTTCAGAGGGAGGGTGTCTGTGAGGCTGTGCATTCCAGCGCTAGGTTGCTGCTGCTGCCTTACACTCTAACTGACAGCGTGACGGAAGTAAGGTGATGTGGCCTGACGGACAGAGCTCCCCACATTGAGACAGTAGCGCTGTCTGTTAGAGTGTGCGGCAGCTGCGCTGGAATACACTCGCCATTGTCTGTCAGAGCAACCAACACCTTTCGGACAAGTTTGGCTCATGTGTACAGTGTACAATTGGTACTTGTTTGCAGTATATATATATATATATATATAGCGCACACTTGGCAGGAGGGTATTAAAGCACTTTAAATGAGATGTGCAAGTTCTACACGAAAGCATACTTTATTTTGTTTTTATGACACAGGGTGTTGAAATCCCAACTTCCGCTCAACATCCTCTTATTCTGGGCAATCTCCCTGTGCCATGAAAACAAAAAAGCATGTTTTCATGTAAAACTTCTGCTTCTCAAGTAAAAAGCTTTAATGCCCTCTGGCGAAGTTCGCACCATATAAAACTGCAAGAAAGTAACCACCAACTACGCCCTGCACATATGAAGGACCTTTGCCGAAGGACAGTAAGGCGCCTTTGCATTGAATAAGAAAATTCCGCTATTATTAAATGCCTGCTTCAAAGCCACGCCCACAGACACGACCCTCAAGACCCATGTCAATCAATTTGGTGAATTCCGGCACTTCTCTTTTTCCATTTAAAGCACTGGATTCCACCACATCTTTGTGTCAGTGGAGTGAACTCAGGAACCTGTTACACCCACCCTTCTTTCATCTCTAGTGCAAAAATTGTGCAGTGGCAAGGAACTTGTGCACGAGACAATTTGTGATCATGTCTCTCATGTTGTCCACGGGCAAATTCTGTTTGTGAATTTGCATGAACGTAAAATTCATCTTTTTGCTGAGATGCTCGGGGAACCTGGACAACAAAAGAGCATGGTCAACATCTTTCCATTAACCTCTAAACTACCTGCTTTCCAGGCAGGTTTGTGGGCCACAATAATGGTAGATTCTGTGAAACATTTGTGGTGGTTAATGGTAGATCATTAAATGGCCAGCCATTTGCATCACTGCCCCTGTCTGGAGAGGCTAAAGTTCTGCCATGTGATCTGACTTAAAAAGCTGCGGCTGTACAAGTTACACATTTTCTCGTAGTAGGTGACTCCTATGTCTTGGAGTACATTTCAAACTTTTACATGCTTAACATGGATCCCAGGAGTATGTGCGGTTATCTGAAATAGTCATAGATTTCCTTGAGTACTTGAATGTCTAAAACGTACACATATAACATTTCTTTCTGGTGGAACAATCTGCAAATGTAATTATGACACTAGTTTATATTTGCACATTAAACTTTTTTTTTAGTTTCTTCAGCAGATAAATGGTTTCTCCTTAAAGAAATACCTTTCTTTACTCTTTTAAATATGGCGACGCTCTGTTCCGATTGCCAGAATTAAAGCACAGTTACTTCTTCTCCTGACACGAAATAAATCTAAGGGGCTTATTTATGAGCCCTTGCGTCACTTATACGCCGCTGGTGCATCACTTTTTGTGACCGGCGGTGCTAAAAAATGCACCACGTTCCATCATATTTACAAACTGACGCATCTAGGTAGATGTGTCACTTTGTAAACCCCTGCACCACATTATACCTGCGCCAGGTATAATGTATGCAGGGTGGGCATTCTGACGCAAGTAAGCCTCGTAGAAGTCATGCAGTGAAATCTATGAGATTTCACTGCGCCACTTCTAGGACGCAGATGTGTCAATATCTTAAGCCTGCCTCACAGCAGGTGTAAGACTGACGCAGACACATCAAAATGGGACTTTCCCATGTTAAATGACCAATTGCTGAAGTTGCGTCAATTTTGTGACACACTCCAGCAATGCGTCATTTTTGCACCTACAGATACGTCAGAAATACTGACGTATCTGTAACTCCTTGCGACATGATGCGTCATACTGTAAATATGACGCATCCAGCATGTCGCAAGGAGAGCGCAATGAAAAGTGACGGACCGCTGTTTTCACACAGCAATGCGTCACTTTTCTTAAATGAGGCCCTAAAGGTTTTCCTATTTTCCTGAGGCATTTAAATTCTCTTCAAATCATACATTTGTGTGTCTCCCCCCCCCCCCTTTGCATATGGGCAAACAACAATGATCATTGTGGAATTTCATGGCAGATCGGAAATTCACCATTGTGAATGTTTTTTTTGTGCACCTAAGTAACATTTTAGTGGGCCAAAATGTTTGTGAATTGGGCCCATAGACAAGATAAAAAAAATACATATTTATGATGTGAAGAATTTTATATGCATAAGAAATTAGTTGTGTTTTTTAACAATATCACAGGAGCAAAAGGCACAAGCGAGCATTCAGAGTGATTCACAAGATGTGGACTGCATGCAACAGAAAATCTCCAAACTCTCCAGGCGTGCAGCTGCAAACCTATGGAAGCCAAAAATCGTATCTGTGTTCTGCTGCATTTAGCTTTAATGTTTAGTTCAAAATGCATCATTACGTCCAATTTTGGACACAAGAGTGCATTTTGCGCTAAGGGGAAGATCCTACGCGAGGGGGCATGTTGCGCTAAGAAAATAGCACTAAATTCCAGAAGTAAGTTGGGGGTAAACCCTACCACAAGACCACATAAAGCGAGTGCTAGCATCTGCTCATGCTCGCTATTCATGTTCTTTTGCATTTAGTGAGCGCACGCAGCTGCTCGTTGCTCATGTTCTGTTGCATTTAGCGCTATTTCTTAGCAGAAAATGTATTCCTGCGCCCATTTTTGATGCCGGTGGGGGGGCAGTTTTGTGCTATCGCAGAATTACTCTTCTTGCATGAATAAGTATAATTTTGCAGAAGTCGTAGGTAATTCCGCGTGATTACACTACACTGAATTATGCAAGTTACGTCTGGCTTTAGAAGTTTCAGCAGGTGAAGAATTCTGCCTACAGAAAAGTGATGCAAACATGATGGAACATTTCATTTTCTGTGTATAAGCTTGATGCTTAACATATATTCTTCCCCTTAAATAATCCTGTTCCTATACACTTTTTCCGACCCATTTCCAGCATGGAAATGGTTTTTCTGCTGCTCTTAATAGAAGTAAGTTAAGGATCTGAGAAACTGAAACGCTTTTCTCTATCAAACATCCCAAATGCCAGCCCTGACCAATTCAAACTTGTGCTGCACTGCAAGCAGGTAAGTGGCTGGCACTCATTCGGACAGTGGGGAGATGGTCAGGCTGTTCCAGAGTTGGACTGAGGGTAGCTTCTGTGTGTGTTCTCACACAGCTAAAGCAGCCCTGCATAAAGAGCAGCAGGTGACTGCCTCCATGACTGCACCACGGAAGTGTGGCTTGGACCAGTGACAGACCAGAGGTACGGCAAGGGAAGCAGGCAGCCACAGTATGTGTGCACCAGTGGTTAATTTGGAAAAAATAAGTGCTGGGGCTCTCGTCGGGATGCAGCTTGTACCAGCTCATTTCTCCTATTAGAGCCGCCTAAAACAGAACCAACTGCTAACCACGAAAGTGGGGACAGGATGTGGCGTAATGGCCAGAGGTGCCGACTTTGGAGCTGGGGAACCAGGTTTGTCTCGTCGGCTCAACATCCTGTGATTCCGGGCAAATCACTTTATCTCCACGTAAATGGATCTGTTCTTAACTGGTTCTCAGGAAAAGCGCAAGAGTTGATGATTAAGTGCCGGTGCTGAGCACAGGAAACTGCCAGCTCAAATTAAGCACTGATGTGCACTCAGTAGCAGTGTGGCCACCCTGACACTTCAGGACTGTAGACACCCGCTTCTTCCTCCAGTGGATCCAAAGAGAAAGTGGCCGGTCATCATCACAGAGTGCCTCGCGGACAATGATTGAAGAGTCTTCTGTGAACTTAGCCTGGCTGCTGTGAGCCACTTAATGGTAACACAATTCCCGTTGCTGTTGAACTGCCTCAAAACGTGGCCAAAGGGAGCATCTTTCAGTACATCATATGCATGACCTTTGAAAGCCACAACGTCCTGCTTACTTGCAAAACTGTCCTGCTTATTTGCAAAAGTCACAGTGCCTCTCCTGTTAGGCAATGGCAAGTATTCTCAATGTTCCTGAGTTTTGGGTTTCATCTACACCTAGCTTTTAGAAGTCTGTCGCACCCGTGCCCCATATGCACTCCTTACTGTTCTTCCCACTTGCACCACCCAACTTGCCCAGTGCTTCCACTGCCCATCCACATCCCAGTTGGCTTTTTATTGTCTTTTTCCCCCCTCCAACTCTCTCCCCAGCTCCTCTTTTGTACGGTTCCCTTGCTTGGTTGCGTCAATGCTCAATGTCAGTCGGCATCATTCAGTTGGTCCCCTAAACATCTCCCAACCCCATTGTTCCCTTGCAGTAGTGTTTTTCCATTGTTTTATTTTTATTTTTGGAGGGCCTACGAGCTGCAATTAGCTTTTGGGGTGCTGCTTTCTTTAGAATGCACTTTTTAACATCTTTTGTTGGGTTTTATAATTTACTGTATCAAGATGGTGTTTACTATTTGAAACTGTAAATTAAAACAAAAAGTCAAAATAGACCCTGTGGCATAATGACACAGTCACATGTCATCACACTGTAGCGGGCACTTTGAGATTTTTTTACTGATGCTATTTAGCACCTGCAACAAAGCATTTTTCTCTTTTTGCCAATGCTGTTCAGCATCAGCAACAAGCACTGTCAAAGGTAAAAGGTCAGATAAAGCTTTTGAAAGACAATGTATATTAGTTTAGCTAATTCTACTGTCTAAGGATCTTCACACAACTTGTGCCTCATTATTGTAAATCACCTATAGGTAGGTACACTTTATTCAAATTCCACTCACTGTGGCCTCTTCCTCTTCCCTTTTTCCATTGATTGACTTTTCTTGATACCTAATCTCGAATAATCAACTCATCAAGTCAAATTTCAGTAACCTCAGAGCCGTTGATCAGAGGCTGACATGGAGTATTCTCAAATTAAAAGCTTTCAAAACAGAAATACTCACATGTAGCAATTTTAAAAATTATGACCCACTCGCCACCTGTCCTGACGATCTGGGAACACCGCCTAAATTATCAAATGAAGTAAGAGACCTCAGAATTACCATGGACTCCAAGCTATCAATGAATGCCCAAGTGAACAAACTAGCAAGATCAAGCTTCACTACTATAAAAAAAACTCTGCGATGCATCTCCCCCACCTGTTATTTCCACGCAAGGTCAAGGCTACTATCTCTCTTGCTCTGTCTATGCTTGTTACGCCAATAGCCTCTACCATGTATCATCTTTAACAACTATGAAAAGACTACAATGGATTCAGAACTCTGCTGCCAGACTACTCTTACATATAAAGTAGGGCTGGGCGGAATTTGCGGAATGCCTCTTCGCGGAATTTTGAAAAAAAAATTGTTGAAAACGAGCGCACAACCTGAGGGACCGTGTGCCCGGGACTGGGGTCCCTTGTGCTTGGGCAGGCTCCCCTATCTCCCCGGCGTGGCTGCGTTGAGAAGCAGGGACCGGCCCCGGGCCTCCTGATGTTTGGTCAGGGCCTGGGATCCCACGTCCTGCAGCATGCCAAGTGTCCATCTGCCCGGGACAAGGGACCCTGGTGCAGAGCCCCGGAGCCCTGCAAGGGCAGGCAGGAGCCCTACCGCTATGGCTCGGTGTGGGCAGCTGGGAGTCCTTTCGGTCCCGGCCATCTGGTCGCACCTTTCCCTCGGCCATCTGGTCGCGCGCAATGCTTTCCAATAGGGCGACCAGATGGCCGGGCCAGCCTGGAAGTCCCGATGAGGGTCCATTCGCCTCGCGGATCCCAGCCACGGCTCCAGGAGGTCGGGCGCGTCCGCGCCTAGGGTCTCCTCCGTCACACGGAGCGCGAGGGTTACAAGAAAGGTGGGTAGCCTTCCTCCGGATTAGTAGGGGCAGGGTATGCCGGGACACCCCTCCTGGGGATTGCGGTTCTCAGGCGGGGACCAGATGGGCCAAGCCCGGACGACACTTCCCCGGGGCGTCGGGTGCTCCCTCCTCCAGCCCGCGGCGAGGCAAAGTGCCCAGGACGGTCTCCATGGGTCCCCCGGGCGTCCACCGAGGCCTGCAGCCCCAAAGCCCTGCAGTCCTGCAGCCCTGGAGCCCTTCAGCCCGGAGCCCTGGAGCCCTGCAGGCCCGGAGCCCTGCAGGCCTGGAGCCCTGCAGCCCCGGAGCCCTGCAGCCCCGGAGCCCTGCAGGCCCGGAGCCCTGCAGCCCCGGAGCCCTGCAGCCACTGAGGCCTGCAGCCCCAAAGCCCTGCAGCCCTGGAGCCCCTCAGCCCGGAGCCCTGGAGCCCTGCAGGCCCGGAGCCCTGCAGGCCCGGAGCCCTGCAGGCCCGGAGCCCTGCAGCCCCGGAGCCCTGCAGGCCCAGAGCCCTGCAGCCCTGGAGCCCTGCAGCCCCGGAGCCCTGCAGCCACGGAGCCCTGCGTGGGCAGGCGGGAACCCTAGCGCGAAGGCTCGGGGTTGGACAGATGGGAGTCCTGTCAGTCCCGTCCATCTGGTTGCACCTCTCCCCTCGGCCATCTGGTCGCGCGCAATGCTTTCCAATAGGGCGACCAGATGGCCGGGCCAGCCTGGAAGTCCCGATGAGGGTACATCCGCCTCGCGGATCCCAGCCAGGGCTCCAGGAGGCCGGGCGCATCCGCGCCTAGGGTCCCCTCCGTCACTCGGAGCGCGAGGGTTACAAGAAAGGTGGGTAGCCTTCCTCCGGATTAGTAGGGGCAGGGTATGCCGGGACACCCCTCCTGGGGATTGCGGTTCT
Source organism: Triturus cristatus (assembly GCF_964204655.1). Classification (NCBI taxonomy): domain Eukaryota; kingdom Metazoa; phylum Chordata; class Amphibia; order Caudata; family Salamandridae; genus Triturus; species Triturus cristatus. The sequence goes on along the minus strand of NC_140583.1, from coordinate 797,886,061 downwards.
CAGGCGGGGACCAGATGGGCCAAGCCCGGACGTCACTTCCCCGGGGCGTCGGGTGCTTCCTCCTCCAGCCCGCGGCGAGGCAAAGTGCCCAGGACGGGCTCCATGGGTCCCCCGGGCGTCCACCGAGGCCTGCAGCCCCAAAGCCCTGCAGCCCTGGAGCCCTTCAGCCCGGAGCCCTGGAGCCTGCAGGCCCGGAGCCCTGCAGGCCCGGAGCCCTGCAGGCCCGGAGCCCTGCAGCCCCGGAGCCCTGCAGGCCCGGAGCCCTGCAGGCCCGGAGCCCTGCAGGCCCGGAGCCCTGCAGGCGGCCCGGAGCCCTGCAGCCCCGGAGCCCTGCAGGCCCGGAGCCCTGCAGCCCCGGAGCCCTGCAGCCACCGAGGCCTGCAGCCCCAAAGCCCTGCAGACCTGGAGCCCTTCAGCCCGGAGCCCTGGAGCCCTGCAGGCCCGGAGCCCTGCAGGCCCGGAGCCCTGCAGGCCCGGAGCCCTGCAGGCCCGGAGCACTGCAGGCCCAGAGCCCTGCAGCCCTGGAGCCCTGCAGCCCCGGAGCCCTGCGTGGGCAGGCGGGAACCCTAGCGCGAAGGCTCGGGGTTGGACAGATGGGAGTCCTGTCAGTCCCATCCATCTGGTTGCACCTCTCCCCTCGGCCATCTGGTCGCGCGCAATGCTTTCCAATAGGGCGACCAGATGGCCGGGCCAGCCTGGAAGTCCCGATGAGGGTCCATCCGCCTCGCGGATCCCAGCCAGGGCTCCAGGAGGCCGGGCGCATCCGCGCCTAGGGTCCCCTCTGTCACTCGGAGCGCGAGGGTTACAAGAAAGGTGGGTAGCCTTCCTCCGGATTAGTATGGGCAGGGTATGCCGGAAGACCCCTCTGGGGCTGGCGGTTCTTTGCCGGGGACCAGATGGGCTTCGCCCGGGCAACATCCTCCCAGGCTTCACTCCTCCGGCCCGCGGCGTGGCAAAGTGCCCAGGGTCGGGCTCCACGGGTCCCGGGCAGTCCTACCCCCGGGGCGCCCGGGCCCGAGAGCTCCGTCGGTGTTCCCCGAGTCCCAGCCGCTGTCCCCCAGCCCCCGGGAAGCAGAGAGCCCACCGAGCCCATGGTTAAGGCGGGAGCCCTACCGCTATGCAGCCTTCCTCCGGATTACTAGGGAAAGGGTACTCTGGGACCCCTCTCGGTCCTCAGCCGGCAGCAGGACGGGCCCGGATGCTGCCCCGGTCCTGTCCCGGGGACTGCCGCGTGGCAGGGTGCCCTGGACAAGGGGTCCGGATGGTCCGGGGAGGCTTCCCCTGCGCCTGCGGGCCTGGGAGCCCCGGCTGGGTCCAGGGGCCCGGCCGGGCCCGAGTCGGGGTCTACGGCCCTGGGCCCCGTCCCCCGGCCTGCGGCACTGCCAAAGGCCTGGGACGGGGTTCCGTTGTGTCCGGGGAGCCTCCCCAGGCCTGTCTGGGTTCATTGGCCCCTGGGGGCCCCGGGGAGGGCGGCCTCCCCACCCCGGGCTCCGTCCCGGGTCCTGCCGCGCGGCAGCGTGCCCGGGACGGGGTCCGGAGGGCCCGGGGAGGCTTCCCCTGCGCCTGCTGTCCCGGGAGCCCCGGCTGGGTCCAGGGGCCCGGCCGGGCCCCGGGTCGGGGTCTCCGGCCCCGGACCCCATCCCCCGGCCTGCGGCACTGCCAAAGGCCCGGGACGGGGTTTCGTTGTGTTTGGGGAGCCTCCCCAGGCCTGTCTGGGCTCATTGGCCCCTGGGGGCCCCGGGGAGGGCGGCCTCCCCACCCCGGGCTCCGTCCCGGGTCCTGCCGCACGGCAGGGTGCCCGGGACGGGGTCCGGAGGGCCCGGGGAGGCTTCCCCTGCGCCTGCGGTCCCGGGAGCCCCGGCTGGGTCCAGGGACCCGGCCGGGCCCCGGGTCGGGGTCTACCGGCCCCGGACCCCGTCCCCCAGCCTGCGGCACTGCCAAAGGCCCGGGACGGGGTTCCGTTGTGTCCGGGGAGCCTCCCCAGGCCTGTCTGGGTTCATTGGCCCCTGGGGGCCCGGGGGAGGGTGGCCTCCCCGCCCCGGGCTCCGTCCGGGGTCCTGCCGCGTGGCAGGGTGCCCGGGACGGGGTCCGGAGGGCCCGGGGAGGCTTCCCCTGCGCCTGCGGTCCCGGGGGCCCCGGCTGGGTCCAGGGGCCCGGCCGGGCCCTGGGT